>NC_030820.1:60564958-60872500 GCF_001704415.2 Capra hircus
ATCCCCTGGAGAAGGGAATGGCTATTCACTCCAGTATTCTTGCCTAGAGAATTCCATAGCCAGAGGCGCCTGGAGGGCTACAGTCCACGGGGTCGCAGACAGTCAGACACTACTGAGCGACTTTCACTTTTTCATTATTAAAATTACTATAACATCTGTGCCCAGCTCAACATGTATGATCTCATTTCATCCTACAAAAACCCTACAAGTCAGGTATTATCGTCTCCATTGTTGAGACAGGGGAACTGAGGCTCAGAAAGAAGAATGAGTCCAAAATCAAACAGCTGGTATCTGAAGAAGCCAGATTCAAACTCAGCCTCTGTCCCACTCTAGAGCCCATACTTCCGATAATGAAATGATCTCTCTCTCTTCAAAAGCCCCCAGCACAGTACCGTGCCCCAAACATAGCAGAGGTCTCTGGTTACCATTCCATCGTTCCTGAAGATCTTCCAGCAGGAGGTGCTGTGATGCCCAGCGGAAGCACTTCTTTCACCTTGAAGGGGTTTGAGAAGGGCTCAAAGGACACTGACCTGGGGGCCAAGTGTAGACTTTGCTCTGGAGTTGTATGGGTTCTCCATACTGAAGCTTGGGGTACTAATTTGGAACCCTATCTTCCACCACTAAATCACACCCAGAAACTGCTCCCAGGTGCCTGGACACCTGCATGGACAGGCAGGCAGTTTCCTCTGGGCTGACTTCTTGTCTGGCCCTACTTGTCTCAGTTTCATCACTTAGCCACCAGCCTGGGGCCTCCTGCCTGCACCTGCTGCTGGACTCAGTCCCAGGGGACCCTGCCCCGAAGGGCCATTTCTCAGTGACTCCCTGGGGACTTCCTTGATATGGTAATCCCTAGGGTTCCATATGAATGTGGGTGTTGTGAGCAAAGGGAAATTTTTTCTCACTGAGTAGCAGACAGGGAGTGGGTAGAACAAGAGGTGGTTGTTCTTGTTTTGAATCAGAGGTGAGCGTGGGGTGAGGCCCACTGGTGCCTCCCAGTTTTATATTTAAGCAGTACTGATCCTGGCCAGTCAGAGTTCCCACTCAGCAGTCTGGCCAAGGTGGGTGAGGACATCCAGGGGTGAGGAGTTAGTAGTCATTCCCATTTGAGTATTACTCAGAGGTCTGGCCTTGCTGGGTAGTTAGACTGCAGAAGGCAACCAATGGCTGACTCAATGGATGACCAAACTTCACAGTGAGAGGAAAAGGAAAGAGCCTGTATTTGGGGAGCTTTTACTCCACACCAGGCTCTGCGCCAGGGCACTTTACATACACCGTTTATCACTGGGAATGTTCATCAACTTGGACACTAAACACTCAGCCTGGCAGTAGCTGATGGTGGTGAATGGGATGTGGTTTCCACCTCAATCAGCTCAGAGTACCTGGCTTAATCTTTCTCCCAACAATCCTGTGAAATGATTATTAATTCTACTTTATAGATGTCCAAGCTTAAAGAAGTAAAGTAACTTGTCCAAATTCATGAAGCTAGATAAGCCAAGGAGCTAGGATATTGCTTCCATCCAAAAAGTGCTTGGTGGTTGAGTGAATGAATGAATGACAGTCATGGTTTGACCTCAGTCAAGGAAGGAGCAGCAACAAGACCAAACATTTATAGTTCTCAAAGTGCTTTTTCATCTATCATCTCCTTGGGCCTCTCAGCTAGCATGAGAGTGAGGCAGGGTGGCTGTTATCTTTCTCTAGCAGATGAGGCAACAGGCTTACAACCACATAGCAAACAAGGAGTGAGGCCACTCTGGAAAATGCCAGAGTCCCCACAACACTGTTTAATCATTCAGACGCAAGTCAGGCACCTACTGTGTGCTAGGCATGCTCCTATGCTCTTTAAATATTCAACTCATTAAGTCTTGCCTCAGTCAACAGATGCCTGTCTCCTATGTTTCAGGTTCTGTGGCAGGATCTAGGGACAGAGCAGCAGATAAAGCAGAGGAGGAGATCCCTGCCTTCCTGGAGATACTTGGCAAAGATCGAAGAAAATAAGCCCCATTACCAAATGCCCAGTCAGCAACACTGGCCAAACCCCCAGAATGCACACACAGCATGACTAGGGGCCCTTGTGGAGAATATGAGGGATAAGGTTAGGAGCTGCAGTCCCCAGCTTCAGGAACCTTAAAATCTCCAAGCTCTTGGTTCAAAGCGTATCTACACACTCTGTTAGCCTGAAAGTTTGCTCTTGGAGAGTAGCTCCAATTGTAATCACAACTTTTTGATCACCTGTGATGGCAATCTGCTAGTAACAGCTGTAATAGTAGCTGTCATACTGAGTTAACTACGCTTGCTAGGCTCCATGCTAAGTGCTCCATGTATCTTATCACATACTTTCATGATCAAAAGAGTCTTTCAAGAAACGTACTACATTATTTTAGCTGAAAAAACTAAGGCTGAGAGAGATTAAGTAATTTGTCCGAGGGCAACCAACTATAGAGCAAGTAGGATGCAGCACTGGTTTGTCAAATGTTGTATCTGGCTCTTAACAGGGATAGAATTTCTCCTAGGGAAGCACTGGAAAGGCAAACATCAAGAATACCAAGAGCAGCTGCTTCTAGAAGGGCTGGGGCCTCAAGAAGCCCCAACAGATTCTTTCTCACCCTCTTTTATCAGGTCTGAACATCAGCACGAGGAAGAAAGGTAAGGAGGCAACGGTTAGGTATGCCCAAGCTATCCCTAGGGCAACAAGAGTCTCTGCTGAACCTCCAGGGAAGAAGTCTGTGACCTTCATTTGCCACCCACTAACCCCTGAGAGAGAGACAGAAGCAGAGGTGGTGGGGAGGAAGGGGCAGGGGAGTCTTTCCCCTGGCTTGAGGAGGGGTGAGGCCCACCTGGGAAGAGGCCTGACTGGTTCTTTCCTCTCTTGGACAAGAAGTCTGCATACATGATATGGTGCATGTCTTGCACATGGACACCCCTCAGGGGAAATGCCGGGGTACCTTTCAGACCCAAGAAGCCTCAGAGAGGAGAGACTGGCACAGCTCTGAACTGCAAGCTAAGCTAACAATTTCTAAGCATTGTAACTAGGTCATCAGGTTCCTGGAGAAGCCAGCTGTGACTGGGAGGTGGGGGATGGGAGGGAAATTTTGCAGCCTACCAAGATCCCTACTTCCCTTCAGGCCCCGCCCTCCCTGAAATCTGCACCTGCTCCCAAACTGACCCCTCCCCCCAGCTGGGCCCAGCTGTCAACGGCTCCCAATGCCCCACCCCTGCCTTCCAGGGGCCGGAACCACAGGGGCCTCTTGGACAGGAGGTACCTTATTGCTACCTGAGCCCTTCGGAAAGGAAGCTATGGGGCAGGGAAGGAGTGGCCTCTCCTGGGGGGGATTTCTTACGCCACAAGGGCAGTAAGAAAGCTGGGCCCCTCTGGGCCTGCCCAGGGTTCCTGGCATTGCTGCCACAGGTGGCAGAAGACAGGTGATGTTTACCCTTCTAAGACCAGAGTTGCCAAAAAGCTTCAATCAAGCCTTTGAATCTGCACCTGGCCCAGAGCCCCAAAATAACAACCAGCACTGCCTACCTGATCCACAGGTCGCAGGTGCCTCTGGCCTTTTCTCTCCCTGCAGCTCTGTCTGCTGAGCCCTGGATGCCAAGGGATCCTGTTCCAGTGATGACTAGGGACCTGGCTGCATCACTCTGGTGCTGGGCCTCTCCCCAGCTGGCCCACCTCTACTGCCAACTATCCCGTCCCTCTGTCCACAGGCCCCCACCATCAGTCACCATTCCCTTCTCCCTGACCGGCTTTAGGACAACCAGACCCTCTTCTGCCGGTCTGCCCCCTCACTGTGGCCCAAATGCTTCCTACGCATGTCAGCCTCCAGCTCTGTCTGGACTGCTCTTACCTACCAAAGCTGCCCTTGCCACATTCTTTTCACCTACTGTAAGCCTTCATGCTCCTCCACATCTTCCTCGGAGGTAGTAATGACGCCTAACTGAGCATACTGTATTCGGGCACCGTGCTAGGTGAGCTAGAGTCACTCACTCCTTCAGTAAGAATTTGCTGAGTGGATCCCTTGTGCCAAGCATTATGAGAGATGCTGGGGATGAAGGAAACATGAGACAAAACTCCTGCACTCTGATAGCTTAGGTTTTACAAAAGGAGAGACAGTAAGGAGGTAAACACAGGTGGCCTCTGGAGAGGTGATATTTGAGTTGAGACCTAAATGCTAAGACAGCCCTGATCAGATCTAGGGAAAGAGTGAACCACACAAGCCTAAACAAAAAAGATCACCAATGCTATCTTCATTAAGGGATGACTGCTGCTGCTAAATCGCTTCAGTTGTGTCCTACTCTGTGCGACCCCACAGACGGAAGCCCACCAGGCTCCCCCGTCCCTGGGATTCTCCAGGCAAGAACACTGGAGTGGGTTGCCATTTCCTTCTCCAATGCATGAAAGTGAAAAGTGAAAGTGAATTCACTCAGTCGTGTCCAACTCTTAGCGACCCCATGAACTGCAGCCCACCAGCCTCCTCCGTCCATGGGATTTTCTAGGCAAGAGTACTGGAGTGGGATGCCATTGCCTTCTCCGAAGGGATGACTACTACCTTTCATTTTATGGATGAGGAAACTGAGGACTTGGTGTGAACTGCACAAAAGCCCTACTGCTGGGAAAGCTATCATTCAAGCCTCTAGTGAACTTTCTCCTTCCTGACACTTTCCACTACTGGCACAGAAGAGGGTCTGAGCTGGTGGTGCAGCTGGTGACGGAGAAGGTGCACAGGATGATGCAGGCTGAGGGTGGAGGCCACTGGGCTGAGGCACCAACTGAGTAGCTGATGGTGGAAGTGGGCTGGTTTGGCAGAGGTCCGGGTACCCGTGGAATATGGCCAGCAGGTCTGTCCTCTTCCATTTCTGCAGTCTACACTACAGATTTGGCACAGTTTGCCTGGAGCCGTTCTCCAAGGGCGTGAGTATATTCCTACTGCTTTAAATGAGTTTGCTCCCTTAAGGACAGAGACATTTTTGTAGCCTGTTGCTAAGTCGCTTCAGTTGTGTCCGACTCTGTGTGACCCCATAGATGGCAGCCTACCAGGCTCCCCCGTCCCTGGGATTCTCCAGGCAAGAACACTGGAGTGGGTTGCCATTTCCTTCTCCAATGCATGAAAATGAAAAGGGAAAGTGAAGCTGCTCAGTCGTGTCTGACTCCTAGCGACCCCATGGACTGCAGCCTACCAGGCTCCTTCGTCCATGGGATTTTCCAGGCAAGAGTACTGGAGTGGGTTGCCATTGCCTTCTCCGTTTGTAGCCTAACCTGCATCTAATAATAACAACCCTTCATGTTCATTGAGCAAATCCTGGCCGAGCCTGTGCCCAACCCTAGGCCCTGTGCCAGGTACTCGGGGTGAAATAAGCCAGTCTGGGCCTGCAAAGAAACAATGACGCTGTGGTTTGAGGGTAGGCTTTGGTATCAGATACAGCTGAGTGCAAGACTCAGCTCTGCCTCTTACAAGGTGTGTCATTTTGGACATGTTACAGAGCCTCTTGAAGCTCTGAATTCTCCATCTTCACGCCAAAGCAGTTGTGAGGACCAAAGAGGATGATTATGTCAGGGACATAAACATAGCACCTGGCACAGAGCAAGCACTCAACACACAGCCTCTGTCATTATTACTAAGGAACACTTTTGCGTTTCACTTTCTCATTTGAGCTTTGCTTACTCTGCGGGGCTGGTACTATTCTCTCAGACATGTGGATGAGGCTGAAAGCTGATTCGCATAGTGCAGCAGCATCACCAGTGAGAAATTAAGCTACGCTTCAAATCTGAGTGCAGAGTTTTATCTAAGGTTTTGTAGAAAGTGATTAATACATCCTGTAACGAGCCTTGCCTTGTGTGTCTGGGAGCTGAGGGAATGGCTGGGCGCTGCACACAGCCTGACTCAGATGGCAGAAGAACACCAGCATGGCCCAAGGTGTGGGGCATGGAAACAGATCATTGAGGAAGGGCACCCAGGCCCCCTCACTGCAGTACCCACAGCATCCCCAGCACTCAGCACAAATAAAGCAGGCACCAGTATTTGCTGATTTAACAAATGAAACAAAACTCAGGACAGCTCTGAGCAATGAATCCAGACTTTCTAAAAGCAACATCGCTAAGAGTGAGTTAAAAGAATTCTAAGCCATTTACTGTGGGATAAGACCCCTGCCGTAGTTTCCTCCCTGAAATGGGACTGAACACACCCACATCACTCACTTCATTATGAAATGATGTGTATAAAGATGTAAATTAAAAAGTGTTATCATGCACATAAAAACAGTTATCATGCTACAGACCACTAAGGCAGTACAGTGTCGTGAAGACAAGCACCTCAGGTCTGAATCCCGGGTCGTCCTGGTACTAGTCTGTGAGGCTCCAAGCATGCCGCTTTTCTCTGAGACTCAGTCTTCTCAACTCTACCATGAAGATGACACCACCTACCTTGAAGGGTTTTTAAGATGGTTTAGAGATAAAGAACCGGAGAAGGCAATGGCACCCCACTCCAGTACTCTTGCCTGGAAAATCCCACGGGCGGAGGAGCCTGGTAGGCTGCAGTTCATGGGGTCGCGAAGAGTCGGACACGACTGAGCGACTTCACTTTCACTTTTCACTTTCATGCATTGGAGAAGGAAATGGCAACCCACTCCAGTGTTCTTGCCTGGAGAATCCCAGGGACGGGGGAGTCTGGTGGGCTTCCGTCTATGGGGTCACACAGAGTCGGACACGACTGAAGTGACTTAGCAGCAGCAGCAGCAGAGATAAAGAACGCACGCTTGGAGTAAGACAGACGTGGTTTCAAATCTTAACTCTGCTTCTTACTAGCCGAGTCCCCCCAAATCTCATTGTCCAGTAATGCTGAGGTTGTTGGACAGTAACACAAAAATGAAGCTGGGGAAAGCCCTGCCACATAGTAAGCACTGGATAAATGCCAACAACCATTCAGACGCACTCGGGGAAGGGGGTGCAGTGTAGTGTTTAAAAGGGGGAGCTTGGAAGTTACCCTCACAGGCTCTGCCACTTACTAACCGTGCTGCCCGCATAAGCTGCTTAACATCTTTGTACCTCAGTTGCCTTGTTTGAAAAACAGGGATAATAATAGCAACAACTTCAGAATATTGTCTACGAATAGAATAAATTAATACGTGTAAAGCATTGTGAACAATGCCTGGCATACAATAAGCACTTGATAAATGTTAGGTGCTATTAATAGTAACATTAACAATAATATTAATCACCAAGTGGAATAAGAGGGAGGGACTGTATAATCCTGGGACACGGGCATCCTGTGGAAGAGTTCCAGGGAAGTCCCTGGGCAGCTGTTTGTAGGCAAGTTCTCAGCCTCTGGCAGAAAGACTTCTATGGAAAGGACATGAGGCTGAGGGTTCCTGAGCAAAAACTTCAGTCCTGCTGACCAAGAGGCCAGCCTCTGGGGAGGCCAGTCAGGCTCCTTGGAAGGACACAGTGTTCCCGGCCCCGCCTGACTCGGGGGAACAAAGGCACGTGTGTGTGGCCAGGGAGGAGGGAGGGGAATGTTTCCCTTTCAAGAGCGGAACAAAGGATCTGAGGCATAGTTGAGTGCGTTCCAATTCCCTCCCAGGCTAGCTCCCATTCCTCAGATGATTGTCCAACAAGGTTTTCAATCTTTTAGCTTCCTCCTGAAAGGCGACCGCGGGGAGGGGGTGGCAGGCTCCACTCGACCCTCTATCAATCGTCTCTAAGAGGTAGGATTTCTACATGCCAAACCTCTGAGGAGTCCCAGGCCTGTGCAGGGGGTGGGGTGGGGACCCCTGAGGGTTAATGGATGACATAGGGCACCGCAAGTGACAGGTTTCATGTCCTTCTAGGGGAAGTCCAAGACTAAAACTGCTAGTTAGTGTGGAGCCAGGAGAGAATCCAGGAGTTTGGACAACCTCCCTTGTAGGGTGGGTGGAAAGGTGTGACAGAACTCAGTGGAAATGCATTTTCTAAATCCAAAAGGGATGATCATGAGCTGGAGAGAGAAGACAGGTGAAGGGTCAAAGGGGAGGGAACAAAGAAACTAACTGACAAGAGGAAAGGGAGAGACATGGGCAAAAAAGGAGTCTGTGCATGGGGAGAGCCTAGGAATATTGCTTTCCAATTTCCACACTCAAGCCAGCAAGAATCCGGCTGCAGGGCTGGGACAGGAAGCAGTCCATGGAAGTCACTGCAATGGCATTTCCTGAAGAGGGAGAAAAAAACCTCTAGTTCCGAGGGGAGCTCTGGAGTCTGACCAAAAAGTCCTGTAGCGTAGAGACAGTCTCAAAGCTCTGGCTTGGCCTGAGTCTCATCAG
The DNA here is from genome assembly GCF_001704415.2 of Capra hircus. Taxonomy (NCBI): domain Eukaryota; kingdom Metazoa; phylum Chordata; class Mammalia; order Artiodactyla; family Bovidae; genus Capra; species Capra hircus. The sequence continues at coordinate 60,573,248 of NC_030820.1, forward strand.
GGGTGAAACCATGTAGCAGAAGGTCCCAAAGGCAGTTTCTTTCTGCAAAAATACTATTTACAAAAATCAGTATGTAATAAATGGGAAGCCAGGTGATGTGACTGAAGGAACCCTAGGATGTGACTGCTGATACTAACCGTCACTAAGCAGAGCCATACGACAGGAATTAACTCATTGACTCTTCAGAACAAGGCACCATTATTACAGCCATTTACAAGGTAAAAGACTTGCCCTAGGTCACGCAGCACACAAGTGGTCAAATCTAGATCTGAAAGCCCAAACCCTGCATCTTCCTCCTGATGGGCAGGTCACTTCATCTTTCTCAGCCTGATTTCCCTCTGCTCACCTCCCGGGTTGTTGGTTATAAGCATCAAAAAAGCAAGGTGGGGGAATTACTGGCAGTCCAGTGGTTAGGACCCTGAGCTTCCACTGCAGGGGCCATGGGTTCGATCCTGGAAAGAGCCATCCTACAGCGTAACTATCATGAAATATGCCACAATGGTGGAACCCACCACAAGGCCTAGGGCCACTGAGAAGCGGGATTCCTAGACTCAACTTCAAACCTCCATCTTTTGGACGGGGGCGCCTAGAAGTGATGCGGCCCAGGTGGAACAGTGAGCTGAGGCAGATTTGAGACCAGAACTGGGATCCTAAAAAAGGCCAGCATTAGACTAACATGGCAAAGGAGCACTACAGAGCTCCTGGCAGGACAGGAACACTGCCAGGCCTGCCTGCCTGCCCTAAGTGTGTGCCAGAAGGTCACTGTGGAGTCCAAACAAGGGAGAACAGCTACTGTAGATTCTGTGAATAGGTCTCTGACATGAGCTCTGTGCAAAGATGGTCAGAATTACGATACCAACTACTGCCAGACTCTATGCATCTCAGGCAGATCTCGCTGGGTCTTTGTGAAGCAGGTAATACCTGCCCTAAGGTTCAGAGAGTTCAAGAAGCTTGCCCAAGGTCACAGAGCTAGACACAGGTGATTTGGGACCTCAATCCAGACACGATGCAATTATTCAGAAGCAAGAGTGCTAGAGGGAAGGACCATTCAGGATACCATATTTGAAGAGACTATCTCCAAAGAATATCTAGCATACTTAAACCTGATTCTATGATTGCTAAGCTAAGTGGTTGAAAAATGTGGCTTTCAAGGTGGTCGGACCCATCAGTGCGCCATGTGAGTCTGGTCCTGTTCCTTAGACCCTTTTCACCATTTCCACCTCTATCTCCTGATTCAAGCCACTGTTCTTTCTCACTTTGCTGCGCCAGCCTCTTCGCTGGGCTCCCCTGTGGAATTCAGAACTTGTGGAACTCATCTCTGCTCCTATCTTTTCCTAGCTTCTCAGTCAACCAAAGTCGAGCCCTCATCACGGCCTGTAATACGCTATGAGATTGGGCCCTGGCTACTCTGCCCCCTCAATTCCACCCACTCTCCCCTCACCTCTGACCACTCGCCCTCTTGCTATATCCTCTCCAGCTGCACTGGCCTTCTCTTTCATCCCTGAGCCTGGCCAGCACACTCCCTCTGCTTATAACACACTCTCTAAAGGTACCCACATCAACCACCAACTTACCTTCTTCAAGTCTTGGTTCAAATTCAGTGACGCCTTCCCTAGGCACTCTTTTAAAACTGCAGCCTTATCTCCTTTGCTGGGCATGCCTTGCACCTCAATGTACTTTATTTTCTTCATAGTCTCAACTGATACATGTTACATATGTATATAACTGCGGCTTCCCAGGTGGCTGAGAAGTAAAAAATCTGCCTGCCAATGCAGGGGATCTGGGTTGGATCCCTGGGTTAGGAAGACACCCTGGAGAAGGAAATGGCAACCCACTCCAGTATTCTTGCCTGGGAAATCCCATGGACAGAGGAGCCTGGAGGGCTACAGTCCACGGAGTCGCAAAGAGTTGGACACAGCTTAGAGACTAAACAATAACAATTACATGTTGTCTGTTTCTCCCCATTAGAATATGAGCTCCCGACATAGAAACGTAATTTTATTTAATGCTGTACCACGAGTGCCTAGGACAGCCTGACACACAACAGGAGCTCAATTAATACTATCTGAATCAATGCATGAATAATTAGATAAAGGGCAATTCCTATTACTATTATTCTGGTTTGATAAGTGTCTGTTGCAGAAATGTAGTGGGCTTCTCTTTCATTACATACCTGCTATGCCTAAGGCCTCTGCTCCATGCCAATTAAACAAGTATTGACAAGACGTGGAACTCTACTCTCAGGAAACTCCTAAACCTAATAGAGGTATGGTAGTGTTAGAAATGTCTTTATACTAATTTAAACTCTATCAATGTGATTAACCCATCCAAGTTCTCCTGTAATATACCAATAAAAAAAACTTAGCCCCTCTTCCTGCAGATATTTGAAACCAGTGATCATGGTCTCCTGGGTCTTCTTGTCCCCAGGGTAAACAAAAAAACCCACTGGGACTGTCTGACTCAGATCTGCCAACTGGGAACAGACTGTCGGCCAGGGAGACAGAAGAGAAGCGGATCCAGGAGCAGACTGCCTCCTTCAAAGAAAAGAGGGAGTCCTTGGGGAGGACTCCACGGAATCAGGCTGGAGGTTGGGGGTGGGGACAGAGCCCTGCTAATTAAGGCAGTAGGAGATTATGTTTCTGTAGAAGAACAGCTCACTGGGAATTACCCCTAAATCTATCCATGGTAAACCCAGACAAAATCATGGCTACTGAAAGCAAGCCCTGTGATGGAAGGCTGAGGGCACCAGAAAAAACCAGGAAGGATGCTCAAGCCTGTAGCCTCAGGACAGATACCTGCTGGGGAAGGGACAACTAATAACTGCGCCTTCCGGTAGCCCACACAAAAACCAAGAAAACCCTGCAGGTTCCATTGAAGGCCCCTGAAAAAAACCTGGGGTGATTTTCTACCAGAAGCTGAAGGGCTCTGTGGGGCTACTGCGGAAATCAATCCTAGGAAGCCTGGAAAACCCTGTGATGGTGATGGAGTTTTAAGGGCAACTTCAAATGTACCTCCAGGAGAACCGGGTGTTTTGACGGGGAGCCCCTGAGACACTTCTACCTCACTTTGGGACCTGAATGAGATTACTAAAAATTTCCACGTTTGGGGTTTCTAATGGGGTTTCCCCAAGAAAACCGCAGAATTGCCAACAGCTGCTGAGATCTGCAAAGGTCGCTGAGGTGCTTCAGCAAAGCATACATTAGTGCCAGTGAAGGCAGAACAGTCAAGAAGAAACCTACAGAAACTAGAAGACCACAGAGCCATGCAGCCTGGGGAAAGGCCAAATGATGTCTTCTTCCCCTCACCCTCCAAAACTGTTCAACAATGGTGTTTCCATCAAGCTAAGGGGTTTCCCAGGGACAGTGATCCCAAAATGGCCTGGCCCACCTGGGTCCTCCCACCTAACTGTCCACATTCCCACTGGAAAGCCCCCGAAACATTCAGTCTCTACTATTCTGGTGGAGTATCTCAAGGGCTGGCTTTGTGTCTCAAGAAACTCTGGGGGCAAAGTTCAGTTTTTGGAGGCAGGTAGCCCACTCATTAAAAGAAGTGCCTCCACCATACAATTAAGGCCCAGGAGAGCCTTTGTTCTACATCATTTACTAGAGTCAAGCAATGGCAGGTGGCTATCATTAGTTCATTTTACAAGTGGGAGGGATGAATGGACAAGAGAGACAAACAGGTTCAGCATCCTGCCAGGGGACTCTAGGCAGGCAGTGGTGTGGCTGTATAGATGAGGAACGCCAGTCCTTGGGCATCCCCCACAATCAAGTAGACACACCTGGAGCAGGCCATCTTCTCCCTTTATGCACACAATTCTTACCTGCCGGGAGAGCCAGAGAAGGTTTTAACAAAAAATTAACAAGAAGCCCACTCTCACTGGGCAAAATCCTGATACTGACTTGAGTTTTACCAGTGACAGAATCTAGAAGCTACATACATGCCTCTGGCAGCCTGCTACTGCCAGCACTGGTGCTGTTCTTCCTGCAGTTCCTGAACAAGGCCAGCATCACAGACTCAAGTGCACCTCCACAGGCATGTTTTGCTTGGCCCAACAGCGTCTCTGGCTCACATTATTACTCCTAAGACAATGTGATGTGGAGGGGAAGAGATTATAGGCTTTGGAATCAGGCCCACCTGGGGTAAATTCTCACTCAGTCACTTAACTGGCTGAGGAATACTTGGGGCCAGTCATTTAAGCTACCAGCAGCTTCACATATAAACTGAGACTAAACCTACCTATCTTAGAAAGTTATTGTGTGGAGTATATGAAATAGCATGTCATTGCCATGAAATAAAGTACCATATCTGGCTTAGAGCCAATACCCAGCACATGCCTGCTTCACAGAAGATGCTCAGTGAATTTTGGCCGCATAAGTAGAAGACCTAATACAATGCCTCACGCATAAGACATACTCCGTAAAAGCACATTTCCTTTTCCTTTCCTGCCAGGATGCTAAATTTAGAGCATATCCGAGTGGAATGGTCCGTAATTCTTACATTCATGGATCCCCCAGGCACAGCCTCCAGGAAGGTTATGAGATGCCACTGCAGCAGCCAGTGTGCAGCTCAAACAGAATGGTCCCTGAGAGGAAGTGGGCGGGCACCTTCTACCCAAAGGATCCCAGTGTCACGTGTTCTCTATCTCCTGGCCTCGGGAAGAACACGTGCCCAGAAACAGTTCTGATATAACTGGCTCTTCTGCACACATCCCCTCTGTCCACCAAGAGGAAGTAACACATGGTATGCTGTTGGGCAAAGAGACAGCAGAAGATGGAATGTCAATCCAGTGGTGATCTAATGATCTTGCCCAGTGTTGCTGTGTCAAAGACCTCTTTCCACACGCAACACTGGGTGACTAACAACTCTCTGGTCCAGGTGGCCCTCTTAGACAACTGGCTGGCAGGCCAGGAACCTCTCCCATGTTGCCTTTTGTTAACAGTTGGCCACAACCCACATGGAATTAGGACCACCAGCCAGAGATAACAGTGAGGGGCAAATGGCCCAAGTCTCTACTTAGGCCTCAGAGGATGTGTCAGAAACGCTGGAATCCTGTCCCTCCTGTAGTAAGTTAAACAAATATTTGCCCCTAAAGAAAATCAAAGCAGGAGGGAAAAAGAGAGGTCATCACACAAACCAACAGGAACTATTTAATCATTTATTCCCCCAGGGAGTTCATTTACTGAAAGGCTTTCAAGTTGGGTCAGTCTGAGCCAAAGAAAGCCCTCCACCTTTACCTTCCCAGCCCCACCCCGGTCATCTGACCTCTACTCTGCTCTTTACAAGAACTGGCAGTGGGAAGAGTTGATGAAGTTGCAAAGAAATGGGAAATAAGACAGGGGGTGGTGTACCTGGAGGTCCCTTGCTCAGTGGTAAACTGAAGTGGCTGCCACACCCTAGGCCCAGCCTCTGGATAATTGCATTCTTAACATTCCTGAGTCCATGGTGCGTGGCCCTTTCCACCTCAGCTCCTTCAATAGATGACTTATTTTCCACAGCCTGCTCAATTTTCTGAAGGACAGAATGAATACCTCTCTTAAGCCCTACACCTCCCTGAGGCAGGGAGATAAGCGAGGAGATATGACTGAGTTCACTGCAAGAGAGCAAAAGCTGCTGACAGTGACCACAGGTAAAGAATCCCTCCACACCAGCTCATCCTGACTTGGTGATATCAGGGCAAGGGAATTCTCTTCCCTGGCAAAGGACTGAGGCACGACTCAGGTTCAGAAAGTGTACCTGGATCTGACAGTAACTACTAGAGCAAACTTCCTGTCACTATGCTCACATCAGCTCCAACATTTACAAGGACTGCAAGGCAAGAGGGTTGGCCACATTTTTTTAGTGGAAGAACCTGAGGCTCAAGGTAAACTGGCCTGTCCAAGGTCACACACCTAGTTAAGTGACAGGGCTGGGACTCACATCCATGTCAGTTTGTTTCTGAAGTCTGTCACTGAATCTCAATGTCCCAAGGAGCCTCAAAGATCAGGTTCTTACATTGCCAGCAAACAGTGCTCAGTGAAGAGGCCCCAGGGCCATGGCAGAAAAGTGACAAGCATAACAGCTGGAGCTCCCCAACCAACCCAGGCAGTGAGGTGCAAAGTCCCTGGGCTGACAGCAAGCGCTCCGCAAACTGGCCAACCACACAGAAAAGTCACATACTTTACAGCCAATAAATATGGGGCATAGCACAAACACAACTGGCCCATTGGCACAGCTTACAACCTAAAATCAGACAATCCTCAGCCATCCAAGCCAGAGGGATGCAAAGCCAGGCCATGCAAACTCTGAAATAAAGGGAACCTGATTTGGAGGAGGGAAGCCCAGGACAGGATTGACAGCTCAAGGGAGTAAGACTGAAGGGGCTGGTGGGTCACTGATATTCACTATCTTCTCCAGGCATTCCACTCATCACCCCCTAACGTTGTGAGCCATTATGTCAGGGTGAGGGGTAACCTGTTACCTTTGCATTCTCAAAGGTTTGAGGCCAAATGAACACACAGACTATGTTATCTTCTGCAGAGAAACTGGAACACAAGTATGACAGAGAAGGGTCACGAGGAAGACCAGAATGAAGATGTCTGGTCCTCACAGAACTAGGTCATCTGTATTTCAGAAGTTAACCTCTGTGATACAAAGAGGCCAGTTATGTCTCCTTAACAAACAATAATAATCACCCAGCACAACAGACACAGGGGAAAGGTTGTTGGGGATTTGACCAGAAGCCAAGGAAAAGGAATACATAAGGAGCGTGGTTCTTACCCAGCCGCCGTTCTCCTGGATCCAAGGCTCTAGGTGGTCATTCAGGTAAGTAGCCATCCAAGTTGCGATCCGACTCACCAATACCTGCATCTCCTTGTCTACGCTTTCCACGCACAGTGCCCCACCGAAGGAGAAAAAGGCCACAATGCGACCCCAGTTCACCCCGTCCCGGAAGAGTTCATTCACTACCTGTTCAAAGCTCTGATATGCTGTCCCTGGGGTAATGTGGAGCTGGGACGTCAGGTCGCTGAATGCCCGTCGGTACCTCAGTTCAAACTCATCGCCTGCCTCCCTCAGGGCTTGCTTCACCGCTGCCATGGGGATCACTTCCCGGGCATCCAAGCTTCTGCTGTGGCCGGTGGCTCCATTCACCGCAGGGCTATCCGCCAGGTGCCAAGATGGGTTGCCATTGATGGCACTGGGGGTTTCCATATCTGATTCTGTCCCTTCTGGGGCCTCAGTTCTGTTCTCTTCCACATCACTAAACTGACTCCAGCTGTATCCTTTCTGGGAAAGCTTGTAAGAGAGAAAGTCAACCACCAGCTCCCGGTTGCTCTGAGACATTTTTATAATAAGGATGGGCTCCACCAGTCCATTGTCCAAAACACCTGCTCACTCACTGGGTCTGGTCTCTGCTTAGTGGTTCTCTTCGAAGATCCAAAGCCAAGACAAGGTTCTGAAGGGAAAGAAAGAGCTTCAGGGGGGAAAAATGAATATGCAAGCCATTTACCTACAATATCCCATTCCCCACTCCAGGTACTTGAACTGGGTTCTTTGCCGCTCTTATGAAGATTTGGGTCTAGCTTCCCAGGTACTTCGATGAAGTCAATTTGAAAGCACCAGTGGGCTCTGAATCATCACACCGGCCTTTTTTTCCTCCCCTTTTATCCCAGCCACCCCCTTTTCTCTGAAATGTCTTCCTCGAAAAGTCACCCCCATGGGCAGTCTGCCCCCCACCCCCATAAACCCTCACCACCTACATTCAAATCCGTCTCAGGCGACGGCAGGCAGGTGCAGCCCCCGGAAGATCTTTTGTATCATAGGTGGGAGAGGAGGTGGCAGCGGGGATGCCGGTAAGTCAACCGGCCTCGCGGCGGCGGCTGGCAAAAAAAGCAGCTCCGGCTGGAGGGATCATGCGACCCGGCGGACTGAGAGCTCAGGAGGCGACACAGGAATTACGAAGCTCAAGAACCGGCCCCCTCGCTTGCTTCCTCCTCCATCGCCCCGATCGAGGGCGGCCGCTGCTGCGGCCTCCTGCCACCCGGGAGCCCAGCCCCCTCGCTCTTGCACGCCCCTTGGCTCTCCGCCTCCTACTGGGAGCTAGGAGAACTCTCTCGGAGGTGGCTGGTGTGAGCTTTAGTTTTTGTTTTTTTTTTTTTTTTTTCTATTTCAGTATCAGCCCGGGGTGAGGCTTCCCAAGAAACCTTGAAGGGACTTCTCGATGGGGCTCAAGGTTTCGATGAGAAACAGAGGGAGGGGAACACTGCCATGGATCTGCGGTCTGAGTTTGGAAAGGCCATCCCCGGGCCTTTCTGGGAGGCTGAAAGCAGGAGACCCCCCAGAAACGCCGCTGGCTTTCTTTGAATTCCCCAAAGGCCCTGGTCGTGGCGGTGGCAGTGGGGGATTGCCGGGTCCTCCATTCCCCGCACGGACACAATGGCCGCCGGCGCCCTGCACAAAGACCCGGCGAGGGTGAGGCGCCGAGCCTCTCCACCGGTCAGAGACAAGGGTCGAGGCCTGCTCGAGACCCCCCACAGCTGAGACTACGTTTTCCTGGGGACAGGCCCAGGCTGGCTTCTTGGCACCCCCGGGAGGGCTTAGGGGCCCGGGGTTGCACCTCTCTAGAGGCCGGGGTGGGTGGGCTGCGGCCTCGCGGCTTCCTCCGCGCGCTAGGCCGGGTACCCGCCTGGCCACCGCCCCGTTGCTAGGCAACCGCTCTCCCTCAGGGGCGCCCCCTAGACCTTTCTGGGAGGTGGGGTCTCGCCCCCGGCGGCCCGCCCCGGCGTAGCCAATCAATGAGCTCAGGTAGCACGGAAGCAGAACGGCGAGGGCTCCCATTGGGCGCAGCGCCTGCCACGCACAGGGGAGGCGGCGCTCTCACCTGCGAGCCCCGGGAGCCGTGGGGGGCCACATACCCCCTTCATCGGCCAGGTCGTTTCCGGGCGCGAGAGCTCTTCGCGGCCAAGTTCCGCGCCGCGGACCGGGGCCGGCCTACCTGGCTGACGGCTCGCGCTCTATCTTCCGAACGAGCCGGCCTCAGTTTCCCTGAAGAGACCGGGGGAACTTGCAAGCTCAGTCACTTCCGGTGCCGCGGCAGCGCGCGCGAGCCCGAGACGCAGAGGGAGTGCGCGCCTGGAGGACTGGCGTAAAGAACTGGGCGAGAGCGCCCCCTGGCGGTAGACCTGAAGATTCCGGACACACAAGGGAAACATCGTTTACATTCACATTTCCATTCATTCCTTTGGTCAGTTTAATCCACCGATCAGCTTGTATATCGAAAAAGAGTTGCCTTGTGGCTAAGAACCTAGTGTTTGGGATTCTAGTCTTGCCGATTTGGCAAGTTACTCAACTGCTGCGCGCATCAGTTACCCTTAACTCTAAAAAGAGTAAAAACCAGCCTCCCTCCTTGAGTTATTGTGGTGATTTTAGAGTTATCTGTGAAGTCCATAGTCTTTGCTGCATAAATACATTCAGCAAATATTTATTGTTTGGGTTGCTGAAAATAGAGTTAGGAACAAGACAAGACATGACCCATGTTTTCATAGAGACTAAAACCCTTGAGATGGAGAGAGACAGTAAATAACAGAAAACAAGGTGATTTCAAATAGTGACTATGGCTCTGAAGAAAACAAATCAGGGTATTGTCATAAAGAGGGTGAAGGAATAGGTGGTCCGTTAAAATGGATGCCCTCTCTGCCCAGTGAGGGAAACAGACATTTTTTTAAACTGTTTTTTAAATTGTTTGTATAGGGTGCCAGAGATGGCCTCTTTGAAGAAATGACATAGAATCCAAGACCAGAAGTGTAAGAATATGCCAACCTATTGAAAGTGTGTAGAGAACATCAACCTTAGCAGAGGAAATGGCTTGTACAACGCGTCCTGAGGCAGGAAGCTTCTGGCATGTCCCAGAAACTGAAGGAGAAGCACTGTGGCTGAGGGAGGGCAAATGCGGTGTGAGAGGATGTTGAGAAGTTGACCGTGGGAATGAGTTGGAATTCATTCTAAACATTGAAAAGTTTGATTTTGTGGTAATTTAGTTGATTAAAAATAGACTATTAAAAAGATACCAAAAAGCATAGAAAGTCCTCTTCCCACTCCTGCTTTCTAATCCCTGGTTCCCCTCACAGAGATCATCACAATTAATTAATTATTTTTTCTGCTGTGTGACATGTGGGATCTTAATTCCCCAACCAGGGGTTGAACCCATGCTCTGTGCAATGGGAGCATAGAGTCAACCGCTGGACCATCAGGCAAGTCTCAGAGATCATCACTCTTAAGCCTTTCTTCTGTAGTCTTTCAGAGATGGTCACTGTATTCACAAGGAAAAGTATATGTAAAAATGTTTTACACAACTGGTAACTTGCTATAAACACTTCTACATCTTGCTTTTTTTTGCTGAGCTCTATGTTTTCAGTCTGCCCTGATTTTTTGTATTATTTTTAAAATATTTAATTGATTTACTATGTTGTGTTAATTTCAGATGTACAGCAAAAAAAAAGTCAGTTATACATATATCCATTCTTTTTTGGATTCTTTTCCCGTATAACTCTCCCTTAATTTTTTAAATTAACACACAACTTCATAAAAATATGGGCTTCCCTGGTGACTCAGATGGTAAAGAATCCACCTGCAATGCAGAAGATCCAGGTTCGATCGCTGGGTAGGGAAGATTCCCTGGGGAAGGGAATGGCTACCGACTCCAATATTCTTGCCTGGAGAAGTCCATGGACAGTGAGCATGAGGTCGTGAAGAGTCGGACACGACTGAGTGACTAACACTTTATAAAGATATGCCGTAATTTACTTGCCCAATCCCCTATTTAGGGACAATTAGGTAGTTTCCAGTCTTATCTTATTATAAATAAAGCTATAACTTGTTCATTGGTTATTTTGCATATGTGGGAGTTTATCTGTTAAGTAAATTCCTGGAAGTGGAATTGCCGGTAGCTGAGTGTATGACTTTGTTTTTGTTTTGTATTTATGGATATTGGCAACATGCTCTACACAGCAGCTGCACCAGTTTGTCCCCACCATTAAAGATAAGACTGATCATTGCCTCACATCCTGAGCTACACAGTGTGTTATCAAACTTTTTTATCTTCGCCAATCTGATAGGCAGAAACTGAGAGGCACTTTTATTTTTCATTTATTTTTATTAAGAGTGAAGTTGAGCAGTTTTTCATATTTATATGAGTCTTTTTGGGGGGTGAGGTTTTGTTCTGTTCATTTTGTTCACCCTTTTTTTCAGTTGGTCTTTCTGTTGAACTTTTTTCTCACTGATTTGTAGAATATTTATCCTTTTTTTCTCCCCTACATATAAGTTATCAATAGTTTCCCAATGTATTTATTATCATGGGAAAACTTTGCTTTCTGTATAATTAAATGTATGAGTCTTTTCCTTTGCGGTTTCCAGGTTCTATGTCATTCTTATGAAGACTTTTTCCAGCTTGATACTATAAAAATAATTCTCTGTTTTCTTCTACTTGGTTTCATATTTTACATTTCAATCTTTGTTCCATCATAAATTCCCTTCAGTGTAAGATGTGAGGCAGGAATCCATAAATTTTTTTCCAAATAACTACCCAGTTACCCCAGTATCATTATCTATTCCCAACTCACCTGAAATATCTCATTACCGTTGTCTATATTCCCAAGTTTATTTGTGTCAATTTCTGAACTTTTCATTATGTTCCAGGGAAAGGTTTTAAACAGGCACGGGACATGATCTCATTTCCTTTATTAAAACTTGTGATGTCACAATCATTTCAACGTGGAAACTTTTATTCTGAAGGTCTACGATGGGCTTTGGGAGCCCAGCAGAGGGCAGAGTAGCTGAGGGGCATTTGAGGTGGAAGGCGCTGCCTGAGCAGAGGTGTGGAGTGTTAACAAGAGGGTGCAGATGTGTCTTAGAAATAAACCAAGATGGCTGAGAGGAAGTGGTGGCAAAGGAAACAATGCAAATGTGTTTCCGAGGGTGCTGGACACTAAATAGGCACTGGGGGAGCCAGCCATCCTTTTTGAGCAGAAAGGACATGAAGAGATTTATATTTGGGGAAGATAGAGCATTTGGGGAAGGGAACTTTGCAAGATTTATTAAGATCCTTAAAAATGGTTCTGGAGGGACTTCGCTGGTGGTCCAGTAGTTAAGACTCTACACTTCCAAGGTAGGGGGCGAGGGTTCAACACTTGGTCAGGGAACAAGGAACTAAGAGCCCACATGCTGCATGACATGGTCAAAGAAAAATGACTGGAAAGATCATTGAAAAATAATTTTTGATTGGAATTGAATTTAAGAACAAACATGAAGTGCAACCAAAGTTTATCCACGGAAATGTTTATGCAAGGTTATTTATAACACAGGATTGAAAAAGCTGAGAAGTTCAGTAAAAAGAGTGATGCTTTAAATAGATTAAGTTCACACCATACTTAATGATGTGGAAAAATATTCAAACCATAGAAGTTTGAAAAAAGGTTACAAAGCTATTCTGAAAATTAATTTATTTAAAAATGTACGTTACATGCAACATATAGTAGAAAAGATTATACCAGGATGCAAAAAGGTGGTTATTGCTACATAGTCAAATTATGGATGATTTGATTTTCTTTTTTATGCTTCTTGTATTATCTAAACATGACTATATTTTGTAACGTTAGGAAATACTGTTTATAAAAACATGTTTGCTGAGATTTAGATGATGAGATGCTTATGGTATAATGTTAAATGAAGATAAAGATACACAAAATTAGATTGGTGACATCTCAACTCTAAACACCATGCATAAGAAAAAAGGCTGGGAAGTCAATATGATAAAGACAAAAGAAAAATGGAGAAAGCCCTTGTGCAGATGCTAAAGAGGAACAGAAACGAGTGGCCGATAAACCACAGAGGACTGAGGTAGATGCTCAACCCCGCTAGTTATCAGGGAAAATGCAGATGAAAACCTCAGTGAGATTCCATTTCACATTCATCAGATTGGCAAATCTGAAATTCCATCAGATTGGCAAATGAGAAAAGCTGTCCTTTTTTTGGTCGATGGTTGTTCAGCAGTTAGTTTTTGGAGTTTTCATGACAGTCAGTGAGCTCAAGTCCTTCTACTCTGCCATCTTGGTTCCTCCCTCCAGATTATTTTAATGATGTCCTAACCTTTGGTAAATATCTTGCCTTTGACTGACTTCTAGAGCTCCTTTCAATCGACTCTCAGAGAGCAAACCATCAATCCAGTGCAGGAACTGGAGGGAATGGTGCTGCCTGCTTGCCAGCATCTCCCTCACCTTGGCAAAGGAAAATTGGATAAAATCAAGTATGGTTCAAGAATATGGAATTGGGACTTCCCTGGTGGTCCAGTGGTAAAGAATCCACTTGCCAATGCAGGGGACATCGGTTCGATCCCTGCTCTGGGAAGATTCCACATGCCATGGGGCAGCTATGCCTGTGTGCCACAACTAATGAAGCCAGTGCGCCTAGAACCTGTATTCTGCAACAAGAGAAGCCACCACAATGAGAAGCCCATGCACCTCTACTAGAGAGTAGCCCCTGCTCGCTGCAACTAGAGAAAGGCTGTATAGCAACAAAGACCCAGCACAGTCAAAAATAAATAAAAAAGTAATCTAAAAAAAAGAATACAGAATAACTTTGGGAAAAAAAATTATTGTCACAGAGTAGAATTGAAGATGCCCACAACCTATGACCCAGCAATTCTATTTTTTTATATATGTTCTAAAATAACTCTTAACACACATGTGACATGCAGGTATAAGGATGTTTCTAGCAGTACTACTTGTTATAGCAAAAATATGGAAACTATCCAGTTGTTTATTATAGCAGACAATTAACCGAATAGTAGTATGTTTATGGGCTTCCCAGGTGGCGCTAGTGGTAAAGAACCCGCCTGCCAGTGCAAGAGACAGATGCATGCTGCTGCTGCTGCTGCTAAGTTGCTTCAGTCGTGTCCCACTCTGTGTGACCCCATAGACGGCAGCCCACCAGGCTCCCCTGTCCCTGGGATTCTCCAGGCAAGAACACTGGAGTGGGTTGCCATTTCCTCCTCCAATGCGTGAAAATGAAAAGTAAAAGTGAAGTCGCTCAGTCGTGTCTGACTCTTAGCAACGCCATGGACTGCAGCCCACCAGGCTCCTCCATCCATGGGATTTTCCAGGCAAGAGTACTGGAGTGGGATGCCATTGCCTTCTCTGAAGAGATGCATAAGCATATACAATTTTTGTAATTTAAAAATTTTTTTTTAAATAGAAAAAGTCTCCAATATTAAAGTACCTTGACCTAGGCCAAGGTCCACTGCAAATGCACAGGATGGAATTTCAAGTGATTTCCCTTTTCCAACTTCGAGAAGAATACAAAAGTGAAAGTCGCTCAGTTTTGTCCAACTCTTTGAGACCTCATGGACTATCCAGGCCAGAATACTGGAGTGGGTAGCCTTTCCCTTCTTCAGGGGATCTTCTCAACCCAGGGATCGAACCCAGGTCTCCGACATCACAGGCAGATTCATTACCAGCTGAGCCACAAGGGAAGTGAGGAATACAAAGGCACCACTCATTTTCCTCTGTCTCTGAATTTGCCTAGTCTGGAAATTTCATATGGATGGAATTATACAGTATTTGTCCTTTTGAGTCTGGCTTCTTTTATTTAGTATAATGTGTCTGGTTCATCTATTTTGTTGTATATATCAGTATTTTATTCCTTTTATTAAAGAATACTATGCCACTGTATGGATTTACCACATTTTATTTATTCATTCATCAGTTGATGGATGCTTGGTTGTTTCCTATAGTTTGTTGCTTTTAATTACTGTGTGCTAATTTTTTTTTTTTTTTTTACCCTTGAAAAAATTGGCTGCAAAGCCAGCTTTATTGATAGAGCCGTCGGACACGAACTTCATCCACATTCTATTGGAGCTGGACTTCACATCGTCTGGCTTCTCGTAGCCACAGAAGTGGCCGATCAGGGCGCTGTCTTCCGTGAAGCCATCACGGATTTCCAGGTAGTCGTATGCACAGCTGTCATGCCTTTCGATCTCAAAGGCTTGGAAGGTAAGCCCCACGTGATACCCCTCCGAAACGGTAATCCTCCAAACACATTCCTTGGAAGGTCTTCATATACCGCGAAGAAGCCCTTGCCCAGGATGTTGCTGCTGCTTCGGAATTCCACCCAGAGCCGGCTGTCCGTGGAGACGAGGGGCTCTGGGACTTTGTCACCACAAAACCTACCTTATTCCTGCTGCTGCTGCTAAGTCGCTTCAGTCGTGTCCGACTCTGTGCAACCCCGTAGACAGCAGCCCACCAAGCTCCTCTGTCCCTGGGATTCTCCAGGCAAGAATACTGGAGTGGGTTGCCATTTCCTTCTCCTACTGTGTGCTAATTTAATTGCTGTGTGCCAAGGTGTCATCCCTTATGGTTCAGATGGTAAATCCCCATGCAACTTGGGAGATCCAGGTTCGATCCCTGTGTAGGAAAGATCCCCTGAAGAAGGGAATGGCTACCCACTCCAGTATTCTTGACTGGAAAATTCCATGGACAGAGGAGCCTGCTGGGCTACAGTCTATGGGATCGCGAAGAGTCAGTGACTAACCCACAAAGTGTCTTCATGGATCACAGCCTTGTAACTCGAAGTTATATTCCATGGTGTGCAGGGCCACCCAAGATGGGCTGACTCAATAGACATGAATTGGAGCAAACTCCGGGAGATAGTGGAGGATAGAGGAGCCTGGTGGACCACGGTCCATGGGGTTGAAAAGAGTCAGACACAACTTAGCAGCTGAACAATAACGACGAGGTGTCTGTAATTCTTCCTCCAGAATGGATTCCACATCAGCCAGGAAGAGACCAGGACACCCACAGCGCTCCCTGTGTTTGGCTGAATGGGAACTGTAGAAGACAGATCCTTCTGATGACTGTCACCAATGGCGCATACTTGCAAACTTCTCCAGGGGGAGTCACTGGGTGATCACAGCCCCCTCGCCTAGAGGTGTCTGAGGGTTATGCCGCCACCTAGAGCCAATGACCAGCTGTTGTCTATTCTCCATGAGGCAGGCGGTCTCCACTGAGCTGAAAGGCAGGTCCGGATTTCTGGCATGGTGACCACCGGCTGGGATGGTGGAGGGAGTGACAGACATGGAATGAAGAAGATTTGGAAGAGGTAGGAGTAAAAAGTTGGGTCTTTCCTTCTCACTTTTTAAATACAGAGCTTGGCTTCCTACACGTCTCCTTTGAAGACATCTTTCCTCTTCCATTATAAGAAATAATAAACTCAAAGCACACAAATAATAATACATGGATATATTCTTTTTAAAAAATTAAAGATAAATCTCCAGTTACTGTTTTTATCCATGTGTCCTGTTTAGTTCCTTCCCTCTGAAGTTCCCATTCTCTGAGTCTCAATTTCCTCAATCTATAAAATGGAAATACAACATTACTTACATACAGGGTTAGTGTTAGGATGAAATGAGTTATGTGCAAAGTACTTCAAAGAGTGCCTGGTAAGTGCCAGGTAAGCGGTAGCTGTTATTACTTCTTCACACCTGTAGGAAAAGTGTTGCACTGTTTTGCATATTAAAAAATATACATAATGATCAATTATACTTCAATTAAAAAAAATACTTAAGGTCCAGATAAAAAAACCATAATGGTTTCATAATGAAAAAAACAAACCCACGTTCAGCACTTTGTGTTTTAACTCAATAATGTGCTTCAAAGATACCTCCCTATCAGTCCAGATCTATTGAACTCTTTTCGAACTGATGCTTAGTGTTCCATCCTATAGACAGTTTACTGAAATAGCCCCCCTACTAATGGACAGTTAGGGGTTTTCCAATTTCTCATAACTACAATGCAACAGCCTACTAATTGATATCCCTATTTCGACTCTCGTTCCCCATCCCCTTGTTTTCAGCATAGCAGCCAGAGTTATCCCATTAGAAGTAGAGAGTAAATCAATACTCAAAACCCTCCCAGGACTCCCACCTTATTCAGAGTAAAAGTGAATTTCCTTACTAAGGCCCACTTGATCTGCATCCTGCCTGGGAATATCTCTGGCCTCATTTCCTAAAACTCTCCTCCTTTCTGTTTGATCCAGCCACCCTGTGTGTGTGTTAGTCCCTTAATCCTGTCCGACTCTTTTCGACCCATGGACTGTAGCCTGCCAGGCTCCTCTGTCCATGGAATTCTCCAGGCAAGAATACTGGAGTGGATTGCCATTTCCTTCGCCACCAACCACCCTGACTTCCTAGCTATTTCTAAAACATTCCTCCCTGCTCCTGCCTTTGCACTGGCTGTTCCTTCTGCCTAGAACACTTCCTTAAGATATCTGCACAACTTACTCCTCCTTCTTCAGGTCTTCATCCAAATGTCCCTGAACTACCCCATTTATATTTCTCTTTTACATGGATAAGGCCAAAAGAGTCATGACTGAAATCGAGCCAACCAGACGTATCTGTGTTTCTTTCAGGTCTAAAATTCTACTTCGGTGATTTCAGACCTTGATGTCTCCTATTCATAAATATTGGGAACTTGAGACCCGTCATACCATATTAGTGGATGCAGAAGGACTCTCTGGGGCCAGGCTTACCTCTTGTTAATTTGGGAGGACTTGGAAAGTTCTTGCACCCAGCCTTCTGGCATTGGTTCATTCATTCACTGAGCACTTTCTGCCTAGTAGGCCCTGAACACAGCACAGCTTTGATACCCCTTCTCTTCTAATATGAAACAAGCACATTTACCTTCCCTGTCCATGGCCCTGCATGTACCTGGAAGTCAGTGAACAGTCAAAGCCTAGGCAGGCCCTGTCCTCCCTTTGTCTCTGTCCAGCCCTCTGTTTCTCCTCTTCTTTTCATCAACCCTTAGGGGCCTGGTGAGCAGATAGCTTTGCATTTATCACCTATTATGAGATATCATGTATTTATTTATTTATTTATTTACCTTGTTTAGTGTCTGTCTTCTCCACTAGTATGTCAGCTCCCTGAAGACAGAGATTTTTGTCTGTCTTTTTACTACTACATCCCTTCACTTAGCACAGTGACTAACACATAGTAGGCACTCAGTAAATGTTGCAGTGACTGTGTCTTCATGTGAAAGTTGATAAGTGTGTCTCTTGGAACTAAGTCTAGAAATAGAAGTTCTAGGTTGCAGGGCACACATGTTTGACATTTTAAATAGATGTTGCCAAGTTGCCCTTTAAAACAGCTGAACCCATCCATTCGCCCATCTTCTGAGTTACCTTGTAAATTATTGATACCATCACACTTTTAATTTTGGTCAGTCTGATGGGTGAAAGACAATACTTCTTTGTTTCATTAGACTTAAAATTAAATTTCAGCATTACTGCTGAGACCAAGCATCTTTTCATGTCTTAATGGCCAGTTTTGTTACTTCTTCTACAAAATGAAATGCCTTCCCTCCCACTCCCACCCCCACTGAGCTTTTGTCCTCTTATCACTGATTCTTAGGAGGGTTTTTCTGTTGTTTGCATTTTGTTAGATGTCTGGGAAATATTTGATTTTGTTGTTTTTTTTAAAAATAATTTTATTATTTATGGCTGTGTTGGGTCTTCATTGCTACTCTCTGGTTGTGGTGCAAGGGCTTCTCTCTGTGGTGGCTTCTCTGGTTGCTAAACAGGGGCTTTAGAGCTCATGAGCTCAGCGGGGTTTAGTTGTCTTGAGGCATGTGGGATCTTAGTTCCTGGACCAGGAATTGAACCGGTGTCCCGTACACTGGCAGGTGGATTCTTAACCACTGGACCAGGAGGGAAGTCCCTGTTTGTTTTTCTTTTGTCAAACAGAATTTTAAAGTTTTGATTTGGTCAGTCTTTTCCTTTATGTCTTAGTTTTTTTTCTTTTACTTTAAAATTTCCTATATGATGTCAATTTTTTTTAGCTGTAAAAATTTTAATTATTTTATATCTTTAGGGTTTTAGTTCATCTGAAATTTGTTTTTGTAAATAGTATTGGATAAAAATCTAATGTAATATTTTCCCCAAATGAAAAGCAAATATCCCAGATCCATTATTTGTTCCATCTGATTTGAAATTCTACTCAGCATTTACTAAATTCTGATATCCATGGGTCTGTGTCTGCACTCTTAAATTCTTCTACTGATCTTTTCTTGTTGTTAAAAAAATTTTCTATGCCAGTATCCTACTTTAAAAAATTGTGGAAAATTTCAAATGCATATATGTTTGAATATGTATATACATGGGCTTCCCAGGTGGTACTAGTGGTAAAGAACTCTCCCACCAATGCAGGAGACATAAGAGACACAGTTTTGACCCCTGGGTCAGGAAGATCCCCTGGAAGAAGGCATGGCAACCCACTCCAGCGTTCTTAACTTGGAAATTCCCATGGACAGAGGGGCCTGGTGGGCTATATAGTTCATTGGGTCGAAAAGAATCAGGCACGAAGTGACTTAGCATGCATGCACGCATGTATATATGTATCATGAACCTGTCAGTCAGGTTTTTAAAAAATGTTTTACTTATTTATTTGGCTGCACTAGGTCTTAGTTGGGGCAAATGGGATCTTTGATCTTCATTGCCGCATGCGGCATCTTTAGTTGTGGCATGTGGGATCTAGTTCCCTTACCAGGGATTGAACTGGGGTCCCTGCATTGGGATCATGGAGTCCTCAGCCACTAGACCGCTAGGGAAAACCTCCTGTTACTCAGTTTTAACAATTATCAATTTGTGGCTAACCTTGTTTCAGCTATACTCCCATCTTCTCTTCTTGGCATACTCCAGATTATTTTGAAGCAAATTCTAGAGTTATTTCATCCTCACCATTTCTATATGTATCTCTAGAAATAAGCAATATTGAAAAACAAAAACAAACCAAAATACTCTTGCTGTATTTTGCTTGTTTTTTTTTTCTGTTTATTTTTTGAAAAAACTAGATCTTTTGTCTTTTTGTTGTCCAGTTGTCTCAACTGGATTTTGCTGATTGTATCCTCATGGAATCAATTATGATACTTTAAAAATTATAATTTTATAATATGTTAATATTTATGAGATCTGGTATGGCAATTTCCCCTATTATTTTTCAAAATTAAGATGCCAATTCTTCTATTTTTTTCTTTCATGTGAATTTTAAAGTCAATTTGGCAAATTCCATGACAAACATGTATTGGATTTTCATTAGAATTGCATTTAACTTTTAATATGGAGAATTTAGAGTATTAGATCTCACCATTCATTAATAAGGTATATGAAAGCATGAGTCACCCAGTCGTATCTGACTCTTTGCGACCCCATGGACTGTAGCCCACCAGGCTCCTCCGTCCATGGAATTCTCCAGGCAAGAGTACTGGAGTATGCAGACATTCCATTTTCCAGGGGATCTTTCCAACTCAGTGATCGAACCCAGGTCTCCTGTAATGCAGGCAGATTCTTTACAGCTTGAGTCACCAGGGACACCCAAACCTTATTTAATTATTTTTATAGTTATTCATTGCCGCAGAAGGCAATGGCACCCCACTCCAGTACTCTTGCCTGGAAAATCCCATGGATGGAGGAGCCTGGAAGGCTGCAGTCCATGGGGTCCTTGAGGGTCGGACATGACTGAATGACTTCACTTTCACTTTTCACTTTCATGGATTGGAGAAGGAAATGGCAACCCACTCCAGTGTTCTTGCCTGGAGAATCCCAGGGACAGGGGAGCCTGGTGGGCTGCCGTCTCTGGGGTCGCACAGAGTCGGACACGACTGAAATGACTTAGCATCCAACAAAGTTTCAGTTTTAAAATTTCCTGTAAAAGTTTTAGGCTTATTTGTTAAAACTTTTGTAGCTTTTTTTTATTATGAACACTTATCTTTTTAAAAAATTTTATATATTTTTATTAAGCATAATTTACATATAGTAAAATACACAAATCTTAAAGGTACAACTTAACAAATTTTACCTATTATACATCAGTGTAATCATCAGATCCAGATATGGAACATCTATATCACTCCAGAAAGTTCCTCAGATTTGTGTCCTTTTAAAGAAAAAGTTAGTTTATCCCCATTCCAAACTGAAGATTATACAAAATCCAATATATTAAAAAAACATATTTTTAAAAAAGAAATTTCTCAGGTTGAGAAGAGGATGCCCCCCCCACCAGCCCCCTTCCCTACTTGTGCGGAACCCTGAGGGGTGTTGGAGGCCAAGTTTGACAATCCATTCTTTTCCACAACCCCCTCAAAACATATTTTTAAAAATATGTGTTTATATTCACGTGCGTATTTTGAGGGTGCATGGAATGCTAGATCCAAGCTGTCTAATACGATATTTAAATGCAAATTAGTTAAGCTTAAATAAAATTAAATGTTCCCTTCTGCAGTTGCCTTTTCCACATTTTGAATGTTCAGTAGCCATGTGGTGTCACTGTGTTGGATCACACAGTCTTCTAGTTCCATTACCACAGAAAATTCTATGGGGCAGCACTGATCCAGAGAGTTTATTAGCTTCTCAAAAGCATCCATCACCAGAAAATGTAGAGACACTAGGTCAAGTCAGTGAAACTTTTCTTTACGGAGCCAGAAATTTCTTTGGAGAGCCCAAAGCTCCTTGTTGTGACAGAGTCTATGGTCTGCCACGAGTAACCTTTTTGCTCAAAAAATCCAAACCTGCTGCTGCTACTGCTGCTAAGTCACTTCAGTTGTGTCCGACTCTGTGTGACCCCATAGACAGCAGCCCACCAGGCTCCCCAGTCCCTGGGATTCTCCAGGCAAGAACACTGGAGTGGGTTGCCATTTCCTTCTCCAATGCAGAAAAGTGAAAAGTGAAAGGGAAGTCGCTCAGTTGTGTCTGACTCGTCGTGACCCCAGGGACTACAGTCCACCAGGTTTCTCCGTCCATGGGATTTTCCAGGCAAGAGTACTGGAGTGGGGTGCCATCGTCTTCTCCAAAAATCCAACCCTAAAAGCCGTTAAAATATATCCAGATTTTATGCTTTAGTGACCATCTCCTCCCTCTTTTCTTAGAGAGAGACATCTGAATTCTAATAATATTTGCCATGAGAAAGGTGCTCTTGGCGCCCCAGAGCCTCTGTGCTCAGTGTGAGGCACAGTGTGAAGTGGAGAGGCGTTGCAGTGACATTGTCCTTTGGTGTGTGGTCGTTCTAGGTGCCGGAGGCGCTCCTGGAAAACGCACCGGGCTCTTGTTGCAGACGGAGAATATCCAGGAGGGCGCAGACGACTTTAAGGAGAAGTAACACGCTGCAACAGAGTGGACCATCCCTCTGCATCTAGGATCCTGGGCCACTCGGGTAACGTGGCGCCAGAATCTGCAGCAGGCATCTCAGCCTCACAGAATGCTGGGTGGAATAACAGGGGTCTGAGAAGGGGACGACAGAGGATGAGATGGCTGGATGGCATCACTGACTCGATGGAGTTTGAGTGAACTCCGGGAGTTGGTGATGGACAGGAAGGCCTGGCGTGCTGGGATTCATGGGGTCGCAAAGAGTCGGACACGACTGAGCGACTGAACTGAACTGAACTGGGAGAATCTAGAGCCAAGACCATCCAGCTCAAACCCTTGTCAAAACAAATAGGTCCTGAGGCCTGAGATTTTGTCAGTGTCCCTTGGTGTAGAGCAGGGGTTTCAAACCTCAGCGGGCATCAGTATCACCTGAGGGGCTGATAGAAAACACAGATTGCTGTGCCCATTCTGACTTTCTGATTCAATAAGTCTCACATGGGACCTAAAATTTACATTTCTAACAAGTTTCCAACTATACCGGTCATCTAGTTCTTTGAGAACTACTGGTTTGGAGTAATGCTTCTCAATCCCTGCTGCATATGAGAATTGCCTGGGCACTTGAAAGTGCCACAGACTAATTAAAACAAAATCCCGGGGGGCATGTGTGTGTGGGATGAAGGCTGATCTTTTTGTTCTCGTTGCTGCTATTACCTCCTAAGTGATTATTGATGATAAATAGGACTAGATGTTCTTAATGCAAATCCTATCTTCTTCACTCAAAAAAAAAAATGTGATTTTAAACAAGTTTATTCAACTTCCTTAAGCCTTTGTTTTCTCTTCTACAATATGAGGGTAATACAACCAAGGATGTTGGTGGAATTAAAGGAGAAAAGAACAATCCTCTAAAAACCTTGGCTTCAGGCACTAACATCCGGGCGTGGAGTTGGATGATAAGTTTGAGAGACTCCACAGTTGGCAAAGAATCTAAGGGCCAGCCTCTGTTGCATTGCTGGGTGCGTGCTAAGTCGCTTCAGTCGTGTCCCACTCTTTGCGACCTATGGACGTTAGCCCGCCAGGCTCCTCTGTCCATGGGATTCTCCAGCAAGACTACTGGAGTGGGTTGCCAAGCCCTCTTCAAGAGGATCTTCCCAACCCAGAGATCGAACCCGACTCTCTTCTGTCTCCTGCATTGGCAGGCGAATTTTTAACCACCTATCTCAAATAGTTTGTAGCGGAGCATTCTGGGCTTTGTAGTAACTTCGTTAGTCGAGTTGTTGCAACCGGCTCTCGCAGTTACACTACATTTCCCAGAAGCCTTCGGGGCCGGTTGTTTGCTTGTCCCCCACCCTGACTTCCGGCGTCGCCAGGATCTAAGGGGCCAATCGGAAGGCTGGGATTGCCGGTTCCCGGCACACTGATTGGTGCGTTTGTGCAGAGTCTGCGTTCAAATTTTTCAACGGTACTGAATGAGTCCCGCGGCGGGTCTTCGCGGCGGTCGGTTGACAGCGCTGGGCTGAGGTGAGCAGTGAGGAGGGAAGAGGAGCAATTGGGGCGCCTGGCGGTCTTCACCCTAATTTCAAGCGACTGGAGTCTCCGCGTGGAGGACGCAGCTCCTGGGACGTGTACTGCAAGGGTGCCGCCCTGACCCGCGGAGCAGGAGCGGGGCTTCCGGCCTCCCTTCCCTTCGCGACAGGATTTCCCGGTGAAGTTCGGTGGACCGGGTCTAGCAGGCTGTGTTTGCAGGTAGAGGCGGAGGCCAGCGTGGGAAACAGAAGGAGGAATTAGGGCGAAGCTGTGGGCTAAGGGTAATGACAATTATATTATTACCCAGCACACAGACAATAAGCGTTTACTGGACTCAGCACTGTGTGTTTTCTCATTTGATTTTCTTCCCAAGCCAGTGAAGTCGGTGCTAGTCTTAGCTCTCTTTTATAGGAGGGGGAATGAGGCCCGTAATCTAGATGAATTTCTAGAAATGGGTGATACAGTAGCCCGCCCTCAGGACGTCTGGCGTTTGGTGGAGGAAAACAGGTGTGGCCACGAAACAACTGCATCTCATAACTCTTTTGTAAAATAGAAAGGTAAAGGAAGTAAGAACATAATTGAAGGCGTGTGATGCGACTTGGAGCTGACTTTCTGTTGGGGGGTCTAAAATTCATTCCGTTTTATCAGCTCCCCCCCTTTGTGTGCATCACTGGGTATTATTGCCTTTCTAATTTCCTGTCCTAAGACACTTAACAGATTGGAGTGGAAAGAAAAAGTGAGCCAGATTATAATATTGTAGGGTTGTTTTTCTCCCTGTTTTCTTCATTGCTGCTGCTGCTAAGTCGCTTCAGTCGTGTCCGGCTCTGTGCGACCCCATAGACGGCAGCCCACCAGACTACTTTGTCCACGGGATTCTCCAGGCAAGAATACTGGGAGTGGGTTGCCATTTCCTTCTCCTCTTTTCTTCATTAGTGGTTTCTTTTTCTCACAATTTTCTAGTACTTAGGTACCAAGAAATTCCAATCAGTCCTGCTTAGGACAGACAAGATAGCATCTGAGTGCTCTACAGATTTTGCTTTAAGACCATCACTTGGAGTTTGCCCTGATTCAGCCTTACCTTGTCTTGATAATCTATGGCCTGTCTTTGAAATTGTCTCATGAGATGTCAAAATTCGAACTATTTGCTGCAAAGCTAAGGATATTTTTGTGTTGCGGCCTCAGTGTATCACACCGCCTGTCAAGCAACCCCTAATTCAAACTTGAGTCCTTTTGGTTGGTTGTTTTGGTTTTGTACTGTGGGTGTGTCAATTCAGTATTAGGTTGTCACTCTTGGGATAAAAATTATTGTGCCTCCCAGCTCACTTAGCTAATTGATCTTTGAGGTTATACTCTGTGCTCAGATTGGTGTAAGATACTGTGTGTGTACAGTCAAAGGGTTTCTGGTATGCTTGAGGACAAAAGTCTGATTCAAATTGACAAGTGACAATTAGAACAAGAAAGATAGCATCTGCATATTCTAGTTTTTATATAGTAAGCACATGGCAGTTTAGAGGTAAGGGAGATTGTTGAGGCTTAAAACAGGCCAAGGTAGCTTTGGGGAGCAGGGGGGACACAAACTGCTCTTGGTAGAGTTCAGTTAGGAACCAGGGCAGTCTTGGTGCATGGAAACCACCCATTCAGTATCTGTTGAATTGGAAAGGCAAGAAGGTGTTATCTTAAATTGACTACAAAATTTCAGGTATGAAAAACTGAGTATATTGAATTAGGTTGATAAATTTGTTTAAACCTTCAAGTCATTTAAATAAAATAGCTATTTTGGCCAGCCTTATGCTTAAGTCTGTGCATTCTGACCGTAATAAAGTTACCTTACCTGTAGCTGCAATTAAGCTTCAATAGGTGACGAGATGGTCCTTTATTTCTTATATAGGCACCAGGAGAGAGTCAGAGTTCTCCCATATTTCCTATGTGTACTTTTTTTTTTAAAGCCTTTCCCTAATTCCTTTGGAATTGTTGGGAAGGAAAGAAGGAGGAGAGTTTTGTGGGGGGTTTTTTCTTTTCAGAAATTTTTTATTTCAAGTCTTTAGTTTATGGCTGAATTGCATCTTCATTGCGGCACATGTGCTCTTCGTTTTGCTGTGCTCAGGCTTTCTCTAGTTGTGGTGTGCGGGTGTCTTCTCTTGAGGACCTTAAGGCATGCAAGCTTCAGTAGTTGTGGCTTGTAGGCTTAGTTGCTCCATGGCATGCGGCATCCTAGGTCCCGGACCAGGGATTAAACCCATGTCCCCTGCATTGACAGATTCCCAACCTCTGGACCACCAGGGAAGTCCTCAGGAGGAGAGATTTAAATGTCCTTTGGCAAACGAATTTTCTTTGCCATGGGGTAAAGGTAGGAAGCAGAATTTACTCCAGGGACATTGAACAACCCAATCAATTCTGTGAATAGATCTGTGTTTGAGAAAGTTCACCTGTCAAGGTACTTTGTGGAAAAAAGTATAGGTAACTGGAAGAGGTTCTATTTTTGTTTGTTTGCATAAAGAAACTTGATTGGGGGAAATTAAAGGTTAGTGAGAAAGGTATAAAATTGTATGTAGGAGCAAACTTTAGAAATGTTTTTTATAAAATGCTGTTTCTACTTTTTTTAATTTAAAAAGGTAGAATTTTTTTTTTTTTCATATACAATGTGCCTACTCTTTGTCCTGATGTTTGAATAGAACACAAACTATTGACCCCTTGATGTTAGTGTTCCTCAGTTGCAGGCTGTGGAGAGGTTGCTTTGAAGTGGAAGTATGTAACAAGCAAAAACACAGGGACATAGCACATATACCCTAAAAAATTTAGGAACACTTTTACACTAATGAAACAATAATCTGTTAAGTTTGACGTTTAGGGGGCATCATGCTATTTAGACCTTAGCTCTCAGAAGTACCCTGGTTTTAAGCATGGTTATCCTTGGTGTTTTATACTACCCCTTCTGTTCTCTGCTAACCTTTTTTGCTACAAAGAACTTGAACTTGTTTCATCTTCTTTCAGATTCTGGAAAAGAAGTATTTTCTGGACTTCAGAATTTCAGGAGAGAGGTGCAAGAGTATATTGCAACTTTGAATAAAGTCTGTAGTCAAGGGTACTGACTGGATTAAACCACAGGTAAGGCTGTGTTCACAGTGTTACATTAAAAATAAGGGGACTGCTAAAGCTTAAAAATTGTTTACGTAATTTTCATTCATCTTTATAATAACATTTTGGAAGAGAATTTATTTAATGTGGAAAAGAAAATAATGTCACCCACTATCCTGCTTCTCAGATAAATTATGGCTAGCATTTTGGTAGATTTCCTTCCAATTTTGGGGGGGTGGGGGGGTTGGTAACGTATGTTTGGTTTTAAGAAATCATGCACTAATAACTTATCATTTTTTTCCACTTTGTAATTAGGCTATGAAAATTTTGTCATTCATTAAAATTTTCTGTAACATAATTTTAATGGCTAATATATTATTCCATTATATGGTTCTGCTGTAGTATTCTACCCCATGGAATCACTGGTCGAAAAGAATGCATATTTTTAAGACTTTTACAAAATACCAAATTGCCTCATAGGAAAATTGTGCTGATTTACCTATCCACTGACAGTATACATCACACAGGCACAATTTTATATTTCTAAAGTATTTAATATTTAGATTCACGAGTGTGCAAAAGTCAAAGTAACATAAAAAAATTTAGCATTCAAAATCTTCCAACCCTGTCACTGTCCATCTCACCCCTTGCCACCTCATTGGTAATCACTTTTTGGGGTGTCTGCTTTCCAAACCAGACACCTTTTGAGGGATATCATTCTCTATAAGACTGAGTGAGATTTGACAAGGGTTGTAACCTCCTATAGCCCCACTGTCAGCCCTTACAAAGTCTCTTAGCTATTTACTTTTAGAACATCAGAGCACTTTGGTAAAGGTAAGAGTTGTTATTTGGCCTAGAGGTAAATGGCATCTTTGATTTCTATCCAGGTTCTATTAGTTATGTAAGAGTGAATTATGGTTTATAGAGTTCTGTGGATGAATAAAAAATGTGTAACTGAATTTGTAATCATTCAAAAATGAAATATGAAAGTTTGGAAGGAAAGTGATAGAAAAGTATGTTTGCTTGAGATTTTTGGACAGTGATGAATTAGAACAAATGTCCTTGTGTCCTGTGCTGACTTCTAAGTGCTTGGACAGTGAGAGATTGTCATTGGATTTTAAATTGACCCAATTTTGGAAGCTTCATAGATCTGTTTCTGTAAACAGATCTGATTTCAACATAGAAGTTAGCAAACAAATGTGGAAACACAAAGTCCATTAACTTCCTTCAGACTTGGTTTGTGACTTTGATTAACAATTAAAATTGCAGTCTGGACTATGTTGCCATTTGCTGTCTCTTGCTAATCCTATGTATAGGAAAAAAAGAAAAAAAGAATGGAGGTGTTTTCTCCCTGGGTAAGATGAAAATAACTCAACTCTAACTTGTGGTAGTGTAACAAGATCTCTTATCCCTTGTGGAAATAGGAGAGGGTGTCCCTGGGGAAATGGCACTGCCTGGGATGGGACCATTTTAACTTAACTATACTTCTAATGAGGTCTTGACTTACTCTGTTTATTCTATTGTATTACCATTTATTTAACTCATGATTTTCCTCTAATAGAACGAGGCAAGACACTTCACAAGTGAACTGTGAGGTACTTGAGATCGTCTATCACACCAAAGTCTTTGTTTTGCTCAGGAGCTGCTGGGCTGCTATTTCAGCCTTGCTTAGAATGCACCCTTTTCCAGCTTTCCTCCACCCTGCTCTGAACCTGCACCTATTGATTTATAGAGCTTGTCATGGCTGGTTATTTTTGGTTGGAGAGTGAAGAGAGAGAGAGAGCCATGGAGGTTAATTTCAGTTGAATGTGGAAATATGTTACATTGCTTCTTTTACAATCTTTCTCAGTTGCATGCTTCCCAGTATGTGTTTTCCTTTTCCATTTATTTCTTCTGCTAGAAAAAGTCAGTATTCATCTTTATTTTTTTTTTAAATCCTGTAAGAATTTATTCAGTGAACATTTCTTACTAGATCAATAGAGTAAAAGTTTTGATAGAACATCTTTACTTAACTGTCTTTATTGGTTCACTTCAAGTCTGAAAATAAGGTTTTGTTAAGCCACCCTCACATTTCTCTCTGGTGATTCTAACCTATTCTTTTTTTTTTTTTTTAGTATTCTATTTTTATTATTTTTTAAAAAATATAAATTTATTTATTTTAATTGGAGGCTAAATTACTTTACAATATTATATTGGTTTTGCCATACATTGACATGAATTCGCCACGGGTGTACATGTGTTCCCCACCCTGAACCCCTTCCCACCTCCCTCCCCATGTCATCCCTCTGGGTCATCCCAGTGCACCAGCCCCGAGTACCCTGTATCATGCATCAAACCTGGACTGGTGATTTGTTTCATGTATGATAATATGCATGTTTCAGTGCTGTTCTCCCAAATCATCCCACACTCGCCCTCTCCCACAGTGTCCAAAAGACTGTTCTATACATCTGTGTCTCTTTTGCAGTCTCGCCTACAGGGTTATCATTACCATCTTTCTAAATTTCATATATGAGCGTTATTATACCATATTGGTGTTTTTCTTTCTGGCTTACTTCACTCTGTATAATAGGCTCCAGTTTCATCCACCTCAATAAAACTGATTCAAATGTATTCTTTTTAATGGCTTTTTATATGTACCACAGCGTTCTTATCCATGCATCTGCTGATGGACATCTAGGTTGCTTCCGTGTCCTGGCTATTGTAAACAGTGCTGCGATGAACATTGGGGTACACGTGTCTCTTTCAGTTCTGGTTTGCTCGGTGTTTATGCCCAGCAGTGGGATTGCTGGGTTGTACGGCAGTTTTATTTCTAGTTTCTTAAGGAATCTCCACACTGTTCTCCATAGTGGCTGTACTAGTTTGCATTCCCACCCACAGTGTAAGAGGGTTCCCTTTTAGTATTCATCTTTAGCCTGCAGAACTCTGCATGTCTGTCTATATCTTTTATGTATCACTTCCACCAGCAAATCTTCTCTGACCCTCCATCTATAAAATGTAGCCTCCTTTTCTGCGCTTCCACAGTGCTCTTTGTTTATCCCTCATTACTGCAAAGATCACCCTGTATCACAATTAACTGTGAGTTCCTTATGGGGAAGGATTATACGTATCTTTTCAGACTTTGTTTTTAGGAAACAAGAATAAGCAATGTGATATGATGGATGGCACTCAATAGGCGGTTTTAAAAGGAACCTAACTAGTTCATAATGTAGGAGAAGCCTTTCCCTCAGGTCTGTCATAGGATTATTGGTCGGGAAGAGCTGTTCACACAGAATATTTAGTTTTACAGGAGTCTGAAGCTGTGGTGGATTCAGGTAATTTTGAAATGTGAAGCCGATTCTCTTGCGGCAGCTTGATTTGTGTTGGGGAATGTGGTTGACGCATGTGCCTTTTTTTTTTTCCTTCAGTGAAACCTGTTGACAGAAATTCAATCTTGATTAAGGGGTGCAGGAAGGCATCCAGTTCCACCCTGCTTGGGGCTCTCATTTAAACAGTTGGCTTTGGCCTGTTTCATTTCCCACAAGGCTTTTAGTTTTTGAAGGTTTTACATCCTAATATTTGTGGGAGAGGCGCTGTAATGAAGCTAGCAGTTGCCAGTAGTTACTTTTGGTTTTGTTCATGTACTTGTGCAGTCACTCTTTATTGAGGAGAGTCAGACTTCTCAATGGATATATATTTATTTGTTCCTTTTCTTTGGTAGTGGGGTAGAGGGGTGTACTAGACTAAAAGATGACTCAAAAGAAGATTTTTTGAAAAAGAGATCATTTTAAAAATTAGTATTTTCGTTTAAAATTTTTAACATACAAAAAAAGTAGGCATATTTAGGTTTGAGCCCCCTTTGCCTTTTAACCCCTACTGATCAAATGCAGTTCTAGACTTCAGAGCACATCCCTCCTTCTGATGCTTGAGTAGTCCCTTTTACTCTGAACTATCCACTGAGAGATTCAGACAAACCTCCATCTTGTTTACAGCAAAAATTTACATGCAAGAATACAGACTTAGAAAAAGAGAAATTAAGGGGTGATGTTTTAGTTGATGAGAAGATTCAGCTCTGAGCTTTCTTGGTATACTTAGAATAGGATTTTTAATTTACCAGGGTGTTCTTTTTGCAAAACTTGTTAAAAATGCTTAATTTTTCTGTAGAGAATAGTTTATTTTTGTATTTGTCTAACAGGCTTCTCATTTTTAAAGGAATATTGATAGGAAAACCCTGTATATTATGGTGACCTCAGATTTTGTAATCCTATAGACCAAGTCTTATAACTCAATACTGCTACCTGCCAGTTTGTGATCCTGGAGTAGCTTGATCCTGGAGGAGCTGAGTGAAGTCGCTCAGTCATGTCCGACTTTTTGTGACCCCGTGGACTGTAGCCTGCCAGGCTCCTCCATCCATGGGATTTTCCAGGCAAGAATACTGAAGTGGGTTGTCATTTCCTTCTCCAGGGGATTTTCCCGATCCAGAGATCGAACCTGTTTCTCCCACATTACAGGTGGGCCACCAGGGAGTAGCTGAGTCAGTTCCTTATTTGTAAAACAGTGATGATGATATTTACTTTCTGTTTTGTTAATACAGTTTAAATGAGATAATTTATATGAAGTGCCTAGTAAAGTGCTTGTGCTTGGCCTGTAGTACACAATCAGTATTTGGAAGTTATTATCTAAATAGTATTGTCTCTCGCTCCTTGACATTTGATATTAATCTACATAAATATCTATTTTTAAGCAAATAGGAGAGGCAGTGGATAGTGTGGTGGATAAGGACACTCCCTTTAGGGCTTGTCTGAGTTCAGATCCTGGCTCTGCTACTTAAGTGTATGAGCATGAACAAATAGTAAATCTCTCCGTGCCTCAGTTTCCTCATCTGTGAATAGTACCCACTTTATAGAACTACTGTGAGAATTTAGTGGAGTTAATACATGCAAACATTACACAGTGTCTGCTTGTCATAAGTATTCAGTAATTAATAGTTATTAATATTTTTAACTTTGCTTTCAAAGTTTTTATTAGGTCAATACACAGGATTTTATGCAGAAACATTAACAAAGAAAATATTTATCATTTGGATATGTGAAGTTAGTATCCGGTTTATAGACCATGTAAATGGGAAGCGTTATTTCCAAAAATCAAAAGATTTAACAGTTATTGCTGGATTATAAGAATAATACAAATCCCAGAAAACCTAATGACTTCTGGACTGTCACCATGGATTTCAGGGGATAATAATACAGCTTAACTAGCTCTTTAAACTGAAAAGGTACACATTGAAATAATAGAATAAGAAAGTTAATATAGTGAAAAGTGTTCCCCTGACCCAGACCTCTCAGCTTTCTTCCCAGTCCCAAATGCTATTAACACTTCTGTGTCTTCTGCAGTAGTCTATGTATGTATAAAGGTATTCATGAGTATACATTACCTCTTTCCTCTTTAACTTGAATGAGAGCACACACTTGTGCATTTTGCTTTTCTTATTTAATAGCTCTTGGAGCTCATTCTGTAGAAATCACATATGTAACATTATTTAATATTAAAGTTACTTAGTATCTCAACATGTGGTTGTGCCATAATTTATTCAACTAATCTATTGGTCAAATTTGCATATTCAGTTTTTTGGCTTTCATGAACAATGCTTTGTGAATATTCTTATATATGCCTAGATACATGTTTATAAGGTAAGTTTCTACTTTTGGCAAGATCTATCAAAGAAAAATGCAAATTATTTTCCAAAGAGCCTAGCAGTGTAGCTTCATTATTTAAAAAGAAAAAAGGCTGTGAGGGGTTAAATTTGAATTCTTTCCAGGTTGTTTTCAGCAGCATACTTTGGTGGAATCATGATTTTTAGAAGACTAAGTGGGATTGCTGCATATTACATTCCTGTCTCTTCCCTCCCCCTAGCTTTACTTGTCTTTGTAACATTCCTGCCTGGGAAGTCTTCCCAGTGACCTGGGTTAGGCATTAAGATCATGGGAATCCAAGATTTTCCCATGTCTTCTAGGATGTTTGTTCAAAGAATAGGAAAACGTCCTTCTTACAACAGAGGAATTTTAGCCACTGTCAGTTGCTGGAGAATCTTCCAATAGGGTCCTTTGAGTAGAAATTTGGTCAAGGAGAGGAAAGGTATCAGTAGGTCAAAAGGCAGTGGTAATATCATAGCACTCAAAATACCTTCTTTCTTGTTTATGGGAAGTAGGTAGGCAGAAAGGTAGAGTAACTTCCCCATTGTCATATACATCAAGTAATGCCAGGGAGAGGCCTAGAATTCTGTATTTCCATGTTGGGATTGCTTAGTAAGGACCTATATGAAAAGAATTTTATTGTCTGGAGGTAGGTGTTTGCTGATATTTGATCATCACTGATCAGTAGCTCAGTGATATCTGTTACTCTAGGCCATTTACCCCTGTGTATATGATGACTGCTGTAGCTCTAGCCATTACATCTGCATTCAAGGCAAGAAGCAAGGTGAAGGAAAAGGGGAGGAGCAAGGGCTGTAGTATATCTATATTAGGAAAGTATGAGTTTTCTTAGGAATCCCTCAGCAGATTCCTACTTTGTTCTTATTGGCCAAGCTGTCCCCTGGCTACTACTCCAGGCTTGGAAACTTGGTGATCAAGGGGGTGATTTCTGTCTTAGAGCACTTTTTACTGTTTTGATGGTGTTCAATGAAAAATATTTAATCATACCTTGGCTTAAGCCATGTTAACGTCTAATTTTCTTTATGCTTATAGTTCATACTATATGATTTAAATATTATACCATCTTATCTCTTAAGTCTGATTAATAGTCTTAAAATAAGTCTAGGTGTCCCTGATGGCTCAAACGGTAAAGAATCCACCTGCAATGCAGGAGACCTGGGTTTGATTCCTGGGTTGGGAAGAGTCCCTGGAGGAGGGCATGGCAGCCCACTCCAGTATTCTTGCCTGGAGAATGTCATGGACAGAGGAGCCTGACAGGCTACAGTCCATGGAGTCATAGAGTCTGGCACAACTGAGTGACTAAGCACAGCACATCTTTTAAGTCTGATAGGCCTCCTGTCTAGATTTTGAATTCCTTTGTGTCTGAGACTAAATCTTCTACTTTTTGTATGAGACAGTGTCTCCTCCTTGAATATTAGTGAGAAAGGAGCTCCAGTATTATCAAGCCCAGGTTTATGGCCCCTAGCAACTGTGAGTGAACTGCTAACACATAGCTTACTGAGTTAAATTGAATAATGAAAGTAGAAATGGGGAAGTGTGAAAACGTAAGAATTGAGGATAGTAAAGAATCCTCTATTCAGGGTAAAAGACTACGAAGACCGTCTCTATACTTGGAAAGAGATACAGTACTGTTTCCTATGCAAATATAGACCATAACTACATTAACATGCTTCTCTTAACTCATAGGGTAAGGGCAGATGATGTAGAAAACATATTATACTAAAGTCAGGCGCCTCAGTTCTAGATCGGATTCTTTCTTTATATAACTTTATGATATTAGGCAAGTCGTTTTCAATTTCCCTTACTTTCAGCTTTCTCTTCTAGGATGGGAATAATTGATGCTTTAGAGGATTGTTGAGGGGATTAAAATTGTATGTCTTTAGTATTGTTATTTCATGGTGCCTGGCATGTGTAAGCACCTTTGGTACCTTGTTTTTACCATGATCATTAGTAGTAGTGTTGTATGATCCTGCTGCTAAGTTGCTGCAGTCATGTCCGACTCTGTGCAACCCCATAGACGGCAGCCCACCAGGCTCCCCTGTCCCTGGGATTCTCCAGGCAAGAACACTGGATTGGGTTGCCATTTCCTTCTCCAATGCATGAAAGTGAAAAGTGAAAGAGGACCTCATTTTGCTTTATTTAATCTTTATCTATAAACTGGAAAATATAGGTGTTATTTAAAACTCCTCCCAACTCCAAAATGTCATATTTCTACACTAAGTACTTCAATTGGAGCATCGTTATAAAGATAGCTGTGGAGGTATAGCTTCAGTGAGTTCATAGGGGAGACCATGGGGGTGCGTAGATTGATTTCACTATGTAAACCAAATAGAACAAATTCCTTCTCAATTACCCAAGTCCACTGAGAGATATTACCCAAGTCCACTGGCCAAACCACCGAGCAACAATGAGGTTGAGTGGACCTAATCTCATAATTTATCTCAGAGCATAAGTATAGTGGTATAATATAAAGAAAATGAGTACTGAGGGCTATTAGTACCTGGAAGAGAACTGGCACACCTCTCTGTAATGCAAAGGGATATTAACTCTCCTGAGGAACGTTTTCACATTATGTGTCAATAGCCAGTGATTCTGTCTTTTAAGAATTTGTCTTCAGGGAAGAATTAAGTATATATACAGAAACTTAGCTTCATGGATATTCTTCTAGTTGTATCTTTAAAGCGAAAGTATTGGGACAGTCTTAATATAGGGGATAAGTAAATTAGTTATTAGTTGCTGATATATCTATATTGACATGGAAGATGCTTGCGATATGTGAAGCAAATTCAAAATGTCAATGATCTTATTTGAAAAAAAAAGTAAAAGTTAAGTGTGTGTATGTGTTGTGTGTGTAGAGAGAGATTGAGAGAAATTGTGTGGGTGTGTGAAGTAGTATGGCATTATGGATTTTTATGAAATCATTTTTTTGTGATCTCATTTAAAAAATGAGCATGTATTTATCAAGGCTTAAAGAAAGTACTTAAATTAGCAAATGTGTATGTAAGTCATTAACTGATGTCTACTTCTCTTCCATGATGCAGAATACTTTAAGTCCATGTCATTCCATAATGAAGACAAATGATTCATTGGGTTTTGTAGGGAAATTATTTGCCAAGTGAGTATAGCCTTTAGGCTATTACTTTTAGCTATTTTTTTAACCACATTGGGTTGGAGTCGGGGGCTGACACTCCTTCCACAGGACAGAGGGCACAGGACGCATGACAGCTCTTCTGTACAAAGTATGCAGAAGTAAGGATGGCCCACATTTTTTTTTTTTAACCTAATCTGCATGTTGTCCCTTTTATGTATTTTTAAAGGTATTTGTCTCTATGCCCAGGAGTAGTATTTTTTACAAAAGTATTTTTAAAGAAGAAACCTGTACTTGGCAAAACACTATTGAGATTTTTTACTATGTATGAGATACTGTTCTAAGCACCTTAATGGATGAGCTATACACAAGTGAGTAGAGTTCATCCTTGTCTAAAGGAACTTAGGATTTACTAGGAGAGAGATCTGCATAGTTAGCTAATATAAAATTAGATGGTATAAAAGCACAATGGCTTTGGAGGGGCAACAGTAATGAATGGTAGGTGCAAATTGGGAAAGATTTTAGAGATGATTGAATTGGACTTTCAATGATGAGTAAGATTTTGGTTGGTAGCTATGATGTGTTTCAGAAATTGTGTTATTCAGGGCAAAGAGAAAATGCATTGGATGTGGATGAGACTGGAAATGAGAAAACGATAGATTGAGGGAAATAAGATAATGAATGTAAAAGACTTAGCACAGTACATGACATATCGTAGGTATTCATTAAATTTGGCCTCTTTCTAATTCCAATGTATTTACCTCAAGGAGTGTCAAGTTACTGAAAAAGTAAACTTTACTTTTAGTGTGATTTGAAAAGTAAGGCATATTGCCCAGGTTATTTTCAGAATGCATATGTGATTGTAAAAGCAAAATAGGGTACCAGTACCTTAGATAAATGTGCAATCAAGTTTCTGAACCATTTATCTCCGTAGGAAGTGACCTGTTGAGAAAAGTGACACAAACGTTGGAAATAACCTGCTGTTTTGCACCAAGGGTGGGACACAATGTCACAAGTCACAACCTCTTATTCCTATGATGCTCCAACGGACTTCATCAATTTTTCATCCTTGGCTGATGAGGAAGATACGCAACACATAGATTCCTGGTTTGGTAAGTGTCTGCTTTTCTAGTTGTTTTAAGGGATAGTGACTTGCTTTGTGCTAAGCACCTTTCAAAAGAATGGATTGTAGATAACTAAAACATAAATTCCTTTCTGCACTCAGAGACTTTGTCACCATATGATAGAAGTAGTTGAAATGTCCACTATTTTGGAAATGGACTATCAGTAGAAATCAAAGTTTTGCGGTTAAAAATGATGAATATTTAAGCTTTATGAACATATGGTAAAATTCGGTTGAAAAAAATTGAGTGAAATTCAATTACATGTCTATAGTGAGGGCAGTCACATAAAAACTTGCTTTGTTGTCACTGAGCATAGAGTATAATATTACAGCTGGAATGTTGACAGTGATACACTCCACCAATCTTACTCAGATTTCCCCAGTATCACTTGTACTTATTTTCATGTGTATTAAGTTCTATGTGATTTTATCACCTGCGTAGATTCACTGATTTACTACCAAAGTCAAGATATCAAACTGTTCTAACATCATGAGGATCCTTGTGTTCCTCTTTTAGAACTATACTCACCTCCCTCTTGCTACCTCTCCCCAGGTCTTTTTTTTTTTTAATTTATTTTTTATTGAAGGATACTTGTTTCGCAGAATTCTCCTGTTTTCTGTCAAATCTCAACATGAATCAGCCATAGGTATACATATATCCCCTCCCTGCTGAAACTCCCTCCTATCTCCCTCCCCATCCCACCCCTCTAGGTTGATACAGAGCCCCTGTTTGAGTTTCCTGAGCCATACAACAAATTCCCGTTGGCTATCTGTTTTACATATGGTAATATAAGTTTCCATGTTACTCTTTCCATACATCTCACCCTCTCCTCTCTCCCCATGTCCATAAGTCTGTTCTCTATGTTTGTTTCTCTGTTGTTGCCCTGTAAATAAATTCTTCATTACCATTTTTCTAGATTCTGTATATATGTTTTAGAATACGGTATTTATCTTTCTGACTCATTTCACTCTGTATAATAGATTCTAAGTTCATCCACCTCATTAGAATTGACTCAAATGTGTTCATTTTTATGGCTGAGTGTTATTCCTTTGTGTATATGTTCCACAACTTCTTTATCTATTCATCTGTCAATGGACATCTACGTTGATTCCACGTTCTAGCTGTTGTAAATAGTGCTGCAGTGAACAAAGGGATACATGCGTCTCTTTCAATTTTGATTTCCTCAGGAGTGGGATAGCTGGGTTATATGGTGGTTTTATTTCTAGTTTTTTTAAGAAATCTCCATACTGTCTTCCATAGTGGCTGTATCAATTTCCATTCCCACCAACAGTGCAAGAGTGTTCCGTTTTCTCCACACCCTCTCCAGCATTTATTGTTTGAGGACTTTTTGATGAGGGCCATTCTGACTGGTGTGAGGCGATATCTCATTGTAGTTTTGATTTGCATTTCTCAAATAATGAATGAAAATGGGCATCTTTTCATGTGTTTGTTAGCCATTTGTATATCTTCTTTGGAGAAATGTCTATTTAGGTCTTTTCTGCACTTTTTGATTGGGTGGTTTGCTTTTCTGTTATTGAGTTATATGAACTGCTTGATATTTTGGAAGTTAATCCTTTGTCAGTTGTTTCATTTGCTATTATTTTCTTCCATTTCACCTTGCTTATAGTTTCCTTTGCTGTGCAAAAGCTTTTAAGTTTAATCAGGTCCCTCTTGTTTACTTTTGTTTTTATTTCCATTACCCTAGGAGGTGGGTCATAGAGGATCTTGCTTTGTTTTATGTCATCAAGTGTTTTGCCTATGTTTTCCTCTCAGAGTTTTATAGTTTCTGGTCTTACATTTAGGTCTTTAATCCATTTTGAGTTTATCTTTGTGTATGGTGTTAGGTGCTCTGATATTCCCATCTCTTTCAGAATTTTCCAGAGTTTATTGTGATCCACACAGTCAAAGGCTTTGGCATAGTCAATAAAGCAGAAATAGATGTTTTTCTGGAACTCTCTTGCGTTTTTGATGATCCAGCGGATGTTGGCAATTTCATCTCTGGTTCCTCTGCCTTTTCTAAAACCAGCTTGAATATCTGGAAGTTCACTGTTCACTTATTGCTGAAGCCTGGCTTGGAGAATTTTGAGCATTACTTTACTAGCATGTGAGATGAGTGCAATTTTGCAGTAGTTTGAGCATTCTTTGGGACTGGAATGAAAACTGACCTTTTCCAGTCCTGTGGCCACTGCTGAGTTTTCCAAATGTGCTGGCATATTGAGTGCAGCACTTTCACAGCATCATCTTTCAGGATTTGAAATAGCTCCAGTGGAATTCCATCACCTCCACTAGTTTTGTTCGTAGTGATGTTTGCTAAGGCCCACTTAACTTCACATTCCAGGATGTCTGGCTCTAGGTGAGTGATCACACCATCGCGATTATCTTGGTCTTGAAGATCTTTTTTGTACAGTTCTTCTGTATATTCTTGCCACCTCTTCTTAATATCTTCTGCTTCTGTTAGGTCCATACCATTTCTGTCCTTTATTGAGCCCACCTTTGCATGAAATGTTCCCTTGGTATCTCTAATTTTCTTGAAGAGATCTCTAGTCTTTGCCATTCTGTTGTTTTCCTCTATTTCTTTGCATTGATTGCTGAGGAAGGCTTTCTTATCTCTTCTTGCTATTCTTTGGACCTCTGCATTCAGATGCTTATATCTTTCCTTTTCTCCTTTGCTTTTTGCTTCTCTTCTTTTCACAACTATTTGTTAGGCCTCCTCACTTCATGGGAAATAGATGGGGAAACAGTGGAAACAGTGTTAGACTTTATTTTTGGGGGCTCCAAAATCACTGCAGATGGTGACTGCAGCCATGAAATTAAAAGATGCTTACTCCTTGGAAGAAAAGTTATGACCAACCTAGATAGCATATTCAAAAGCAGAGACATTGCCAACAAAGGTCCGTCTAGTCAAGGGTATGGTTTTTCCTGTGGTCATGTATGGATGTGAGAGTTGGACTGTAAAGAAAGCTGAGTGCCGAAGAATTGATGCTTTTGAACTGTGGTGTTGGAGAAGACTCTTGAGAGTCCCTTGGACTGCAAGGAGATCCAACCAGTCCATTCTGAAGGAGATCAACCCTGGGATTTCTTTGGAAGGAATGATGCTGAAGCTGAAACTCCAATACTTTGGCCACCTCATGTGAAGAGTTGACTCATTGGAAAAGACTGATGCTGGGAGGGATTGGGGGCAGGAGGAGAAGGAGATGACAGAGGATGAGATGGCTGAATGGCATCATTGACTCAATGGATGTGAGTCTGAGTGAACTCTGGGAGTTGGTGATGGACAGGGAGGCCTGGCGTGCTGCAATTCATGGGGTCACAAAGAGTCAGACATGACTGAGCGACTGAACTGAACTGATGGTGTTAGGAAGTGTTCTAATTTCTTTTTCTTACAAGTAGTTGTCCAATTTTCCCAACACCATTTATTGAAGAGGCTGTCTTTGCCCCATTGTATATTCTTGCCTCCTTTGTCAAAAATAAGGTATAAGGTACCCGTAAATGCATGGGTTTATTTCTAGGCTTTCTATCTTGTTTCACTAGTCTGTGTTTCTTTTCATACCATACTGTCTTGATGACTATAGCTTTGTAGTATAATCTGAAGTAAGGAAGGTTGATTCCTCCAACTCCATTCTTCTTTCTCAAGACTGCTTTGGTTATTAAAATTCAGGCTTCTAGGATTTATGGAACTAGCCCAAAGTCACAGTGAGTGTTAGTCACTCCATCTTGTCTGACTCTTTGGGACCCCATGAACTGTAGCCCCTTGGGATCATCTGTTCATGGAATTCTCTAGGCAAAAATACTGGAGTGGGTTGCCATTTTTAAATGGAGGGATTATGCTACTCAGAACCCAGTCTCCAAACAGAGATAGGATTCCCTGATACTGGGTCAGGTGATATGACACAAACTTTGACATCGTCAATGAATAAGGA
Organism: Capra hircus; assembly: GCF_001704415.2. Classification (NCBI taxonomy): domain Eukaryota; kingdom Metazoa; phylum Chordata; class Mammalia; order Artiodactyla; family Bovidae; genus Capra; species Capra hircus. The sequence goes on from NC_030820.1 coordinate 60,613,824, forward strand.
TGTGAGGGTTTTTTAAATTTTTTTTTTTTTATTGAAGGATAATTGCTTTACAGAAATTTGTTTTTTTTCTGTCAAACTTCACTGTGATTCAGTCATAGGTATACATATATCTTCTCCCTTTTGAACCTCCCTCCCATCTCCTTCCCCATCCTACCACTCTAGGTTGATACAGAGCCTCTGTTTGAGTTTCCTGAGCCATACAGCAAATTCCATTTGGCTATCTATTTTACATATTGTAATGTAAGTTTCCATGTTACTCTTTCCATACATCTCACCCTCTCCCCCCCTCTCCCCATGTCCAATAAGTCTGTTCTCTGTTTTTTTATTACTTTGGGATAGTATGTGAGACCAGTGATATGTCATGCTAGTTATTGCTGGGTCTTCTTCATTTTTTTCTTTCTCATTAAGAGAAATCAGTATGTGATGGGGGTAGAAATGAGTCCATTGCAGCTGTGCTTCATGCTTATAGTGCAGTGTCCAAATGTGATAGCATATACCATTCTCTTGGAAAAGGACTCTAATGAAATCCAGTGGGTCTGTTGGGTGTGTATAGGAGGAAGGGTGGATAAGAAAGCCTGCTGCCATACAGAAGGTCTTCTCCATGCCCTTGGTCCACAGAAACCCTGAGGAAATACCTGGGCTGTCTCTCTTTTTCCAAGGTTTTTTCTTGAAAACAGGAAAGGAAATATTAGTATAACAATACTTTTAAATATACTTTGAAAGAAAAAATGGATCCTACTGTTTTTTCAAAATCATCTTCAATTCAGTTGCTCAGTTGTGTCTGACTCTTTGCGACCCCATGGACTGTAGCACGCCAGGCCTCCCTGTCCATCACCAACTCCCGGAGTTTATTCAAACTCATGTCCACTGAGTCAAGTGATGCCATCCAACCATCTTATCCTCTGTCGTCCCCTTCTCCCCCCGCCTTCAGTCTTTCCCAGTATCAGGGTCTTTTCAAATGAGTCAGTTCTTTGCATCAGGTAGCCAAAGTATTGGAGTTTCAGCTTTAGCATCAGTCCTTCCAATGAATATTCAGGACTGATTTCCTTTAAGATGGACTGGTTGGATCTCCTTGCAGTCCAAGGGATTCTCAAGAGTCTTCTCCAACACCACAGTTCAAAAGCATCAGTTCTTTGGCACTCAGCTTTCTTTATAGTCCAACTCTAAAATCTATACATGGACTTTTCTTGGCCAAGTAATGTCTCTGCTTTTTAATATGCTGTTTAGGTTGGTCATAACTTTTCTTCCAAGGAGCGAGCATCTTAATTTCATGGCTGCAGTCACCATCTGCAGTGATTTTGGACCCCAGGAAAATAAAGTCTGTCACTGTTTCCGCTGTTTCCCCACCTATTTGCCATGAAGCGATGAAACCAGATGCCATGATCTTAGTTTTCTGAATGTTGAGCTTTAAGCCAACTTTTTCACTCTCCTCTTTCACTTTCATCAAGAGGCTTTTTAGTTCTTCGCTTTCTGCCATAAGGATGGTGTCATCTGCATATCAGGTTATTGATATTTCTCCCGGCAGTCTTGATTCCAGCTTGTGCTTCATCCAGCCTAGTGTTTCTCATGATGCACTCTGCGTATAAGTTAAATAAACAGGGTGACAATATATGGCCTTAATGTACTCCTTTCCCTGTATGGAACCAGTCTGTTCCATGTCCAGTTCTAACTGTTGCTTCCTGACCTGCAGATAGATTTCTCAGGAGGCAGGTCAGGTGGTCTGGTATTCCTATCTCTTTCCGAATTTTCCAGAGTTTGTTGTGGTCCACACAAGTTCTAATGTATTCCTTTATAATTTTCTTCCAGATAATCACATCTTTTTACACAGTTGCAGTCAGAGTATACATTCACAGTGGGGCTCAACACATTCCTAAAACATGTATCAGTAGGCTGTTGATTGAATACACTTTTCACTGCTTGTACTGGCTTTGGTTATGGCAAAACCTAAGATATAATTCCCTGAGAGAACCTAGCTCTATTCCATCCTCTTGCACCCCACACTGTCTTAGTTGAGGAAGAACCTCAACTCAATTAGACTACAAGATGTCCCTTGTAAGCCTTACCAATCTCACTGATTACAGTTTTCTTTCAAAGGAACATGATGTATTTAGGTAGTAGATAAGGCCAGTTTATGATTATATGGTCCTAAATTTGTATCAAGCAAAGATAAAGAGCTATTCACAATGCAGAGTCTGCACTTCTCCTTTTCTGTGATACTTTGTTCAGTGTTACCAGTGTTTTAGTGTTAGTTTTTGCAGTTGCTGTCTCTGTTATATAACCTGTACTTATTATTTTTTTTTAATCACTGAAGCTTTGCTGGTACTTGCCAAATGAGTTCGAAGTAGACCAGTAGGAGGCTTTAGGCCTCATTTTAAGTGTATGATACTCTTTTGTTTGCTTCCTTGCTGGTTGTTTAGATGATCATGATTTTACCTTTTCACAGATGAGAAGGCTAATTTGGAGAATAAGTTTCCTGGGAAGGATGGTACAGGAGGGCTTTTTCGGGGCAAAACACCTCTGAAGAAGGCTAATCTTCATCAAGATGTCACACCCTTGAGGCCAGGTAAGAAAGAACATCTTAGAAAAAAGCTCCTTGGCAGAATGGTGGAGCAGTATATTAGGAACCTGAGGGACCTGGGGAAATTACCTAAATGATGTATCCCTTTGTTTTTAATTGGTGGAATGGGCTAATTCATTTATTCATTTCATGGTGATTTGAAAACTAATGATGTGCTATGTTCTTTTCAGTTTTCAAACTTTGAGAAATTAAGCTAACATAGAATTTTATTGCCAGATATATAACTATTTTCTTTTTTGAGTAGATTTAATGTAATGTAACCCGAGTCTGGCTGGGAAACAAAACAGCAGGAGAGAAGAATGTACTGCTTGATAATTATGCAAGAATTCTTTGAGTCTTGTATCTGATTTAAAAGATGATTGACATTTAACTAATAGTTACTAAATATACAAAATACTGTCTGTTTGATTAGAATAAAAAGTATTCTTTTAAGAGGTCATAAATCCTCAAAAATGATTGTTTTGAAATAGTAGCTATATTTAGATGTAATTCACATGTCATACAATTCACCTGCTTAAAGTGTACCTTTCAGTCTTTTTTTCATATGCTCATGGAATAGTTGTGCAATCACCATCGTCAATTTAGAACATTTGAGAATTAATTTTATGGGTTAATCTGAAACTCGCGCCAATTGCAGCACTAACTAGAGGGCCATATTAGAAAGTCGCTGTATTTTCAGTGAACTTGTTTAGTTCAGAGTCTCAGTTGCTAGGCTGACTTTCAGACACAGGTGATATCTTACTGAATTTGGGGTCTGGACAAGTATCCATCTTTCTTGTGTAAGAGGTTATAACCATGTATACATATTTCACTTGAGGTGCTTAGAAGTGTGGAAGATTTTTCTGTTGCTTTGACGGTCTTTGTGCTCTTCTTGAGTTGAAAGAGGATGTGATGGTACCTAGTTTGTCTGGATCATTTTCAGTTTAAAATTATTTGTCAGCAGTGAGCCCCAGAGTAGGACGCCTCTGCTTGGCCCATCATGTATCAAAAACCACATACACTGCTTCCACTCATGCATACCCCTCAGCCACAGGGTTTTTGTTCTTTCTTAGTATACATTCTCACCTGTCTCATTAGTGCTATTCTACCCTTAGCCTAACTGAAAAATTCTTATTCATCATTCAGTTTCCAACTTAAATATCTTTTTTTCTCTAATTGATTCCCCTTATTTGTGTTCACAAAGCACTTTTCAGAGCGCTGGTTTTTTGGGTTTTTTTTTGGCCTCATAGCATGTAGGATCTTAGTTCTCCAACCAGGGATCACACCCACTCCCCCTTGCAGTGGGAGCACGGTCTTCACTATTGGACTCTCAGGGAAGTCCCCAGACCTCTATTTTAATTTCAGCTTTTATTGTGTTGCTAGTACAAATAATTATAAATTTTTCCATATTGATCTTTTATCCTACAACCTTCTAAAGTCACTTACTAGCTTTAGTACCTTTTTTGTAGATTTCATCAGGTTTCTACCTTAGTGATTATGTCATCTGCAAATAAGCCTTTTGTTTTTCTTGCACATTGCAGTGCCTAGAGCCTTTAATGTGACGTTGAATAGGAGAGGAGAAGTAGACATGCTTGTTTTATTCCTGATTTTAGGGGAAAGCATGCAGGCTTTCACCATTAAGTATAATGTTAACTATAGTCCTTTTTTTTTTTTTTTTCTGGAGGCCTCATTTCTTATTTTGATTTCAATCCTGATGTAGTTTTTTCATAGATGTCCTTTATCAGGCTGAGGAATTTCTCTTCCATTCCTATTTTGCTGATAATGTTTATAGTAATATATGCTAAATTTTCTTAGATGCTTTGTCTGCATATATTAGGATGTTTATATGATTTTTTTCCCTTTCTAAAATTTTTAGTTTTTAAATTGCTTAATTACACTTCTTTTCCAATTTTAAGCCAATCTTTCTTTTCTGGAATGAACCCCAGTTGGGCAGGATGGTATTTTTCTTTATATGTATATTTTAGGTTTAGTTTGTTACATTATTTTGTTTAAAATTTTCTTCATCTGTGTTCATGGGGAATAGTCTGTAGTTTTCCTTTCTTGTGATGCATTTGTTTGATTTTGATAGAGTAAATGTTGGCCTTACTATATAAATATTCCCTTTTCATATTTCTGGAAGAATTTGTGTAAAATTGATATTATAGAATTTACCATTGAAGCTATCTGGCTCTGCAGTTTTCTTTGCAGAGAGGTTTTTAACTAAAAATTCAATTTATTTAGCAGATATAGATTATCTGTTTCTTCTTGAATGAGCTTTGGTAGTTTGTCTTTCAAGTAATTTATCAATGTCATCTAAATTGTTTAATTTATAGGCAAAAAGTTGTCATAATGTTTCCTTATTATCCTTTTGATACTTACAAATTCTGTAGTGATATCACCTCTCTCATTCCTGATATTGGCAATTTATGTCATCTCTCTCTATTTTTCTAATCAGTGTGGCTAAAGATTTAGCACTGTTATTAATCTTCTCAAAGAACCAGCTTATCAGAGTTACCAACTCTCCAGTATTCTTGCCTGGAGAATCCCAATGGACAGAGGAGCCTGAGGAGCCTACAGTCCATAGGGTCGCAAAGAGTTGGACACGACTGAAGTGACTTAGCACATACACGTGTGCGTGGCTATTATAGTCTTGCTGATTTTTCTGTCAACTTGTTCCATCACTTAGGGAGAGGTTTTGAAATTTCAGACTATGATTGTGGATTGTTTATTTCTCCTTAAGTATCTGGTATGAATACAGATGATATTGATTATGGTATATGATACATTTTTGTTGAGAATTTTTGCATCTATGTTCATCAGTGACATTGACCTTTTTCTGTAATATCTTTGTCTGGTTTTGATAACAGGGTGATGCTGGCCTCATGGAATGAGTTTGGAAGAGTTCCTTTCTCTGCAGTTTTTTGAAATAGCTTGAGAAGGATAGGTGTTAACTCTTCTACATGTTTGGTAGAATTTACCTGTGAAGTCATTTGTTTCTGGACTTTTGTTTGTTGGGAGTTTTTTAAAATTAATGATTCAAATTCATTACTAGTAATTGGTTTCTTAATCTATTCTATTACTTCCTGATTCAGTCTTAGGAGATTGTACATTTCTAGGAATTTTTCCATTTCTTCTAGGTTGTCCATTTTATTGGCATATAGATGTTTGTAATAATCTCCTGTGATCTTTTGTATTTCTGTGGTGGTGCTGGCAGCTTCTCCTTTTTAATTTCTGACTTTATTGATTTGGCCTTTCTGTCTTTTTAATGAGTCTAGCTAAAATGTTTATCAGTTTTATCTTTTCAAAGGACCAGCCCTTAGTTTCATTGGTCTTTTCTATTTTTCTTTTAGTCATATTCCATTTATTTACTTCTTTCTGTTCTGATCTTTATGATTTTTTTTTTTCTTTCTACTAACTGGGTTTTGTTTGTTCTTTCTCTGGTTGATTTAGGTGTAAGTTTAGGTTGATTGTTGGAGATTTTCCTTGTTCCCTAAGGTAAGCTTGTATTGCTGTAAACTTCTGTCTTAGAACCACTTTTGCTCCATCCCATAGGTTTTGGACTGTTGTGTTTTTTCATTTGTCTCCAGGTATTTTTTTGATTTCTTTGATTTCTTCAGTGATCCATTGGTTGTTTAGTAGCATATCGGTTAACCTCCATGTGTTTTTGTGTTTTTGCAGTTTCTTTCTTGTGGTTGGCTGCTAGTGTCATAGTGTTGAGATGCTTAATATGGTTTCAGTTTTCTAAAATTTACCGAAGTTTGTATTGTGGCGTAGAATGTGATCTGTCCTGGAGAGTGTTCCCTGTGCAGTTGAAAATATGTATTTTGCTGCTTTTGGATGAAATGTTCTCTCTATATATATCTGGTCTACCGTGTCCTTTAAGGCCAGTGTTTCCTTACTGAGTTTTCTGTCTGGCTAATCTGTCCATTGAGATAAGTGGGGTGTTAAAGTTCCCTGTTGTTGTGTTACTGTCAGTTTCTCCCTTTATGATTGTTAATATTTGTTTTAGATGTTTAGGTGGTCCTATGTTGGGTGCATATATATTTACAATTGCTATATCTTCTTTTTGAATCGGTTCCTTGATCATATATAATATCCTTTGTCTTTGTAACAGTCTTTGTTTTAAAGTCCATTTGGTCTGATATAATTATTGCTACCCCTGCTTTCCTTTGATTCGTATTTGCATAGAATGCCTTTTATCATCCTCTCACTTCTCTTTGTGTGTGTCTTTAGATCTGAAGTCAGTCTCTTGTAGGCAGCATATATATGGGTCTTGTTTTGTATCCATTCAGCTACTTGGTGTCTTTTGATTGAAGCATTTAATCCATTTGCATTTAGACTAATTACTGATATATATCTACTTATTGCCATTTTAATTGTTTGGGTGTTGTTTTTATATATCTGTTTTTGTTGCTTTGTTCTCTTCCCTTATGGTCTGATGGCTATCTGTAGTGTCATATTTGTATTCCTTTCTCTTTTTTATGTGTCTGTATATCTATTATAGATTTTTTTTGGTTTGTGATTACCATGACCCTTATATATATGTATCTATATCTCCATGATTATTTTATGTTGCTGAACTCATAATTTCAAGTGAATCTTAACAGCCCTGAATTTGTACTCTCCTCCCCTTATGATTACTGTCTTTAATATATGCTTACTGAAAAGTCAGTGGATAGCCTTATGGGCAGGCTTCCCTGGTAGCTCAGCTAGTAAAGAATCCACACGTTCTCTCTATATATATCTGGTCTACTGTGTCCTTTAAGGCCAGTGTTTCCTTACTGAGTAAGGAGTCTCTCAATGCAGGAGACCCTGCTTTGATTCCTGGGTTGGGAACATCCCCTGGAGAAGGGGTAGGCCACCCACTCCAGTATTCTTCGGTTTCTCTGGTGGCTCAGATGGTAAAGAATCCTCCTGCAATGCAGGAGACCTGGGTTCAATCCCTGGGTTAGGAAGATCCCCTGGAAAAGGGAATGGTTACCATCTCTAGTATTCTTACCTAGAGAATTCCGTAGACAGAGAAACCTGGCAGGCTACAGTCCATGGGGTTGCAAAGAGCTGGACACACTGAGCAACTCACACTTTCACTTTCATGATTATTATAAATGCATATTTTATAGGCAGTATATAGTTCAGTTCAGTTCAGTTCAGATGCTCAATCGTTTCCGACTCTTTGCGACCCCATGAATCGCAGCACGCCAGGCCTCCCTGTCTATCACCAACTCCCAGAGTTCACTCAGACTCGCGTCCATTGAATCAGCGATGCCATCCAGCCATCTCGTCCTCTGTCGTCCCCTTTTCCTCCTGCCCCCAATCCCTCCCAGCATCAGAGTCTTTTCCAATGAGTCACCTCTTCACATGAGGTGACCAAAGTACTAGAGTTTCAGCCTTAGCATCATTCCTTCCAAAGAAATCCCAGGGTTGATCTCCTTCAGAATGGACTGGTTGGATCTCCTTGCAGTCCAAGGGACTCTCAAGAGTCTTCTCCAACACTACAGTTTAAAACCTTCAATTCTTCAGCACTCAGCCTTCTTCACAGTCCAATTCTCACATTCATACGTGACCACAGGAAAAACCATAGCCTTGACTAGATGGACCTTAGTCGGCAAAGTAATGTCTCTGCTTTTGAATATGCTATCTAGGTTGGTCATAACTTTTCCTCCAAGGAGTAAGCGTCTTTTAATTTCATGGCTGCAGTCACCATCTGCAGTGATTTTGGAGCCCCCCAAAATAAAGTCTGACCCTGTTTCCACTGTTTCCCCATCTATTTCCCATGAAGTGATGGGACCGGATGCCATGATCTTCGTTTTCTGAATGTTGAGCTTTAAGCCAACTTTTTCACTCTCTACTTTCACTTTCATCAAGATGCTTTTTAGTTCCTCTTTACTTTCTGCCATAAGGGTGGTGTCATCTGCATATCTGAGGTTATATATATATAGTTAGGTCTTTTTAAAAATTTAATCATCTGTGTCTTTTAATTGGGTAAGATACTCTATTGAAGCTTTGACATGGCATACTATTTTTTTTTCTGTATCTTTTTCTTCCCTCGAGAAAAAAAGTTCTTTAGGAAATGAGCTAAATAATTGTTCTCTGGAATAAATATTGTGTGAAATGTGTTTTCTTGGCCTGACTTTTCTTCCCTGTCATCTGGTTGAAGTGTTCTTTAATCAAGGCTCAATTCATAAGCTGTACTATCAAATGCTGTTTTTTCCATGAAGCCTTTACTTGATTGTTTCTTTCTCATTATTCTCAGCACTTTTTCTCTGCTTCTGTTTTATGATGTCCATTATCTTTTATCTTCCTTTGTTGCTCATGAGGAATTTAGCTTACCTTGTTTTCCTTACTTAGGTGATTTCATTTTTTCACAGAAGCTTTCAGAATTTCTAACTTTTTGAAATGTCATGAGAGGGACTTTCTTGGTGGTCTGATGGCTAAGACTCTGGTCTCAGTGCAGGATGCCCGGGTTTGATCCCTGGTCAGGGAACCAGATTCCACATGTTGCAACTAAGAGTTCATATGCCACAACTAAAGATCCCACATTCCGTGACAAAGGTCAGCAATTCCACATGGTGCAACTAAGACTCAGTGCAGCCAGATAAATAAATAATAAAACAAAGTGTCACAAGGGGTTTGGGACACTTTTTCTGAGGTGCCTTAGACCAGTAAATAGGCAGGGCTCTGGATATTTCATTTCTGCTTCAACTAAAGTAGCTTTTATAAATTGATCTTCTGCATAAGATTTCACTGGAACAAAAGGTTCCACTGCTTAGAAGGATACACACACACATATTTCAATCTAGAATTCTGTATTAAGTCATATGTATATATAGATACGTATTTCCTGGGGATTTGAGTATAGACTAGTTTTTGTTCTCTTGCAGTTGATAATACTTACAACATACAAGCAGAAAAAGAAAATTTGGTGGAAGAGTCCATTCCATCAAATGAATGTCCTTCTATGAAAGTCAAAGAAACCACATCAAGAAATAATCAAGCTCAGCCTCAAAGGTAAGAAGTGTTCAAAAATGGTGGTTATATTAATCATGTTCAGAGAAGGGTTATGTGTCCCATAGTACATTAGACTTTTCATGTTACCTTATTTGATCTTCATAACATTAATGAGTTGTAGGTTATATACTTTATTTTATATAGATAAGAGGATAGAGGTGCTAAAGTTGCTTGTCCAGGGCAGATTTATTTCAGAGACAGGATTCAAACTGTTTATAAGAAACAGTTTGAATTTTTCCAAAGTGACTGTACCATTTTACATTTCCATAAGCAGGATAGTATGAGGGTATCAGTTGCTCCATATCTTAGCCAACACTTGGTATTATCAGTCTTTTTACTGATACTTCATTGTGTTTATAATTTGCATTTTCTTGATGACTAATGATGTTGATCATATTTTCATGTGATTTCTGGCCATTCATATGTCTACATATATAATTGCTAAAGACCCTGATTGAGGGCAGGAGGAGAAGGGGACGACAGAGGATGAGATGGTTGGATGATATCACCGACTCAATGCACATGGGTTTGGGTGGACTCCTGGAGTTAGTGATGGACAGAGAGGCCTGGGGTGCTGCGGTCAGACACGACTGAGCGAGTGAACTGATAATTGCTTTTCAAATCTGCCTTCTTGGAGTCTCCCCTATGCTGAAGATCTTAGTGGTCAGCCAACCAAGTAGAGTTTATACTCAGGCTTAAGTTTTCGTCCTCTGTGTGGTTCTCTTAACTTCTGGAGTATTGCCTCTAAATTTCCAGCTGCTTTGCTTCAGACACCTCAAGCTAGTAAGACTTGAGTCATGCACTGTTCTACTATCTGCGCACTGGGTAATGCACTGAATCAAAAAAAAATCCAGCAAACTCACCAGTCTTACCTAGTTCGCTTGTCTTTTAAGGATGGACACCTCAGCAGTTTCTGCTTTCTTCACTGGGCATGTTTGGTCTCCCCTAAATACAAATAGTTAGCATATATAGTAACAGGAAATTCGTGCAGAGTTTTGGCTCAGATTTTGAGTGACACCTTTTTTGTAGCTCTTTTTCTTCTAGGACTTTCCTCCTAAGTTTCTAGCTCCTGTACTGGCCTGAATTCTATCTTCTGCTATCTAAAGCCAGTGAGAGTAGAGTTTTCTGCTGCTGGAGCTGCCACATTTGGGGCATGCCCACAGGCAAAAAACTCATAACTCTTAACCTTTGTAGTTACTATTCATGGATAAATATTCCTGTTTTCTGCCTGCTTTTGGTCACTTTCCAGTGCACTCAAATAGTCATATTTTTGTATATTGTGTACTTTTGTAATAATATGCAAGAAGATTTGCATGATAAATGTACATTACTCCATATTTTTGTTTTTATGAGTCCCTTTAGAGATTAATATGAAAATACTTGCAGATGAAAGATATGAAATTTGGGATTTGCTTCAAAATCTAAGATGGGTAGATGAAAAGAAAGTTGACAATGTGATTGGCTATAAGTTGGTAATTTTTTTTTATATAAGTTGATAATTTTTAAAGCTGAATGATGAGTACCTATTGGTTCTTTATGTTATTCTCCATTTTTAAAATGTTTTAAATTCTCTGTGATAAAGATTTTTAAATTAGGTACTCTATGCACTCATAAAAATTTGAATATATACTAATAAATCTTAAGAGAGTGTTGAGAAAAATTAAACAACATCTAAATAAATGACAGGACATACTACATTCATGTTTTGTTTATTCTGGCTATGCTGAGTCTTCTTTGCTGTGCAGACTTTTCTCTGATTGCAGCAAAAGTACAGGCTGCTCTCATTGTGGTGCAGGCTTCTCTTGTTGCAGAAAATAAACCCTGGGCTCTAGGCATGTGGGCTTCGGTAGTTTGCAGCATGTGGACTCAATAGTTGTTCCTGGGCTCTAGAGCACAGGCTCAATTGTTGTGGCTCATGAGCCTATTGCCCTGCAGCATGTGGAATCTTTCCAAGTCAGGGATTGAATCCTTGTCTGCTGCATTGACAGGCAGATTCTTTACCACTGAGACACCAGAAAATCCCCCTTGATGCTTTGGGAGACTCAGTACTATAAATATCAAGTCTCCTCCAGTTCAGTTCAGTTCATTCACTCAGTCATGTCTGACTCTTTGCGACCCCATGAATCACAGCACACAGGCCTCTCTTTCCATCACCAACCCCTGGAGTTCACTCAGACTCACATCCATTGAGTCAGTGATGTCATCCAGCCATCTCATCCTCTGTCATCCCCTTCTCCTCCTGCCTCAAATCTCTCCTAGCATCAGAGTCTTTTCCAGTGAATCAAGTCTTCACATGAGGTGGCCAAAGTACTGGAGTTTCAGCTTTAGCATCATTCCTTCCAAAGAAATCTCAGGGCTGATTTCCTTCAGAATGGACCGGTTGGATCTCCTTGCAGTCCAAGGGACTCTCAAGAGTCTTCTCCAACACCACAGTTCAAAAGCATCATATATTGTCACCCTGCTTATTTAACTTATATGCAGAGTACATCATGAGAAACGCTGGGCTGGAAGAAGCACAAGGTGGAATCAAGATTGCTGGGAGAAATATCTATAACTTCAGATATGCAGATGACACCACCCTTATGGCAGAAAGGGAAGAGAAACTAAAAAGCCTCTTGATGAAAGTGAAAGTGGAGAGGGAAAAAGTTGGCTTAAAGCTCAACATTCAGAAAATGAAGATCATGGCATCTGGTCACATTACTTCATGGGAAATAGATGGGGAAACTGGAAACAGTGTCAGACTTTATTTTTCTGAGCTCCAAAATCACTGCAGTCATGAAATTAAAAGACGTTTACTCCTCGGAAGAAAAGTTATAACCAACCTCGATAGCATATTGAAAAGCAGAGACATTACTTTGCCAACAAATACCGTCTAGTCAAGGCTATGGTTTTTCCAGTGGTCATGTATGGATGTGAGAGTTGGACTGTGAAGAAAGCTGAGTGCCAAAGAATTGATGCTTTTGAACTGTGGTGCTGGAGAAGACTCTTGAGAGTCCCTTACCCAACCTATAGATTCAATGCTATCTCTACAAAAGTCCGAAAGGTTTTCATTTTGGACATTGATAAGTTGATGTTAAAAGTTATACAGAAATGCAAGAGTCCAAGAGTAGTCAGAATACTTTTAAAGTATTTTGTAGATAGCAAGTCATATTATAAAGCTACAATAATTAATGCTTTATATTAATTTGGGCATTGCCCAATGATGAGACCAATGGAATCATATAGAAGCTTACTCTGTCATATATGGACATATATGGACACAATATATACAAAAGTGGTACTGCATGCCTATGAGGAGAGGATGTTTTTATTTTTCCCCCTGAAGTAAACAATGACTGGACAATAGGTAGCCAAATAGAACAAAATGAGAGTTGTCACCTATCTCACTCCATACAAAACAGTCAGTACTAGGTGAATTGTAGATCTAAATGTGAAAACGCAGCTCAAGTAAGGAAATACAGGAGAATATCTTCATGACCTTGGAATAGGGACAGATTTCTTAAATAGAATCCACACAGAAAAGCATTGACATGTTTTTTGGGAAGAAGTGCTTTTTGAACTTACTGTCTAATCAAATGATACCATAAAGAGTGAGAAGCCACACCCCCCAAAAAAGGAGTGAGAAGCCAACCCCTAGATTGGCAGGAGATATTTGTAACACTTAAAACCTACAACGGGCTCATATTCACAGTATATAAAGAATTCCTACTAATCAGAAAATGATTCACAATGCAATAGAAAACAACCAAGAGACTTAACTAGTACTTAATGAAAGATGATAACCAAATGGCCAATAAACATGTGAAAAGGTGCTCAATCTCCCTGGGAAAAGCAAACTAAAACCACAGTGAGGCTCTATGATTAATATATACCAATTTGTATGACTGAAATTAAGTCATCCAACAATACTAAGTATTTAGGAGAATGTAGAGCAATACAGACTCTTATAAATTTGCCAGTGTAAGCATAAATTGGTAAAAGCACCTTGGAAAATAACTTTAGTTAATAAACCAATGTCCTGTGACTTAGCAATCTTACAACAACAATGTGTAGATCAGGACACATGTGAGAATCAACAGTTGATTGGATAAATAGTAGTATGTTCGTGTAATGAATGTTACAGAGCATCGAAAATTCATGTATTAGAACTCCGTGAATAAATGTGGTTGAATCTCACAAACATAATATTGAGACAGAAAGCAAGACAGAAAAAATGTATAATAAAGTTTTTGTTTTCTTTTCAAACCAACATACTATGTTTATGGAATGCATGTTTGTTTGGTAAAAAAGATAAAGCCAAAGTAGTCATTGCTGTAAAAGTCAAGGTAGCACCTGCTTCCAGTGTTTGTTTCTTGGTCTAGGTGGTGATTTCATGAGTCTTCACTTTGTAATCATTAACTTAACTTGGTTTTTGTGTACTTTTTGTTATGTGTTACATATTTTAAGAAAACTTGAGAAAATAAGCACTTCAGCAAATTTCCAGGAGATCTTCTAACTTCAGGTCTGACTAGTTAGCTGTGTAACAGGGTCAAGTCTCCTCATTTTGTTTTTTATTTTTACTCATACCTTCAAAAGGAAGGAGTTGTACCAGTGCCTTTTTACAAAATTAAATCAACTTTATTGAGGTTTGATTTACAAATACCAGTGCACTTAAAGTACCAACATTTTATGGTGAATTTTCAAAAGCTATCAATAAGACATTAGATTTTTAGGGTGGAAATAATACCATTTTTGTAGTTTGTACAAATAGCCTTTGTAGTTTGACATATTTTCACATTTCTGCAACATATCTAGTAGTTCATTACAGATAAGTTTTGTCAATTCTTCTACCATAGAAGATCTCTCAGACTCTCTGCTAAGAAGAATTTGGAACAGACAGAAAAGCAGCATGTAAAAATGAAAGCCAAGAGATGTGGTACTCCTGTAATCATCAATGAATTTCCACCCTCCAAAAAAATGAAAGTGTAAGTAGCCACGGCTTCTGTCAGTTGGCATAGATTTTACCCCTGTTTGCTCCTATGGTAATAGCAAGCAGAATACATGGTGCTTGTTCTTATTTTTGTCAGTTAGGAGTGCGTTTTGTTGAAGGTAATATGGTAGCCAATTTAATTAGAGAAGTTTAAAGAACAGTGATTTATTTGCTTCATAGAATTCTGAAAGTAGTTTGCTGCTAGCTTTGGTTCGATGACATTTCTGAAACTTAGTGGGTTTTTCCCCCCCAATACTTGCTGCTCAAGGTGGCTGCTCTGTGTTTCTTAGCTTCTTCCTTGTGCTTGTTGCCTCATTATCACAAGATAGCTTCTCTATCTCTAGGTATCATATCCATGTTCAAGAGAAGAAGGGTCTGGCGAAGAAAGGGGTAGCATCCATAATAGGAAAGTAAAATATTTTCCAGTAATGCTTATGTTTATACAGTAGTTGACTGAACTGTCAATTAGATCCCCTCTATTTGCAGTAGAGATTGTTGAAGCAAGTACAGTACTTTTACCTTCATATGTTGGCTGCCCCAAACAAAATTAGAGTTCTGTTAATAAGTGAAAGTGAAGTCGCTCAGTTATGTCTGACTCTTTGCGACCCCATGGACTGTAGCCTACCAGGCTTCTCTGTCCATGGGATTTTCCAGGCAAGAATACTGGAGTGGGTTGCCATTTAAAGCGACATAAATTTTGGAATGGAAACTGTCTTGCATTTGTTCATTTGATAATGAGCAGTTGGAATCTTTTCCCACCTTCCTGAACCATCACCAGACAACTCTTACCTGACTTCTGTTGGTGTTCTCAAAGTTTGCTTGTTGTAGCTATTGGTATATGTAAACTGATGATAACTGTTGGAAGAACTTTGGCTATTGAAGTATGGCTGTTGTCCTAAAGAATGAGAAAACTTAAGCCATGTGTAGTAGATCTGGGGAGGAGATTGAGATGTTTGTATGCTGTAGGGAATTGAGATATTTTTTGTCCTTTTCAACTCAAGTTCTCACAATAAAAAGAAGTTAGAAGAGGAAGAAGGCAATGCTTGTCAAGATATTTCTGAAAAGAATGAATCTTCCCCAGGAAAAGCCAAGGGCAGACATACTGCACCTTGTATCCCACCTGTAAGGTATGATACTTTCCTGAATTTCAGCTTTAGAGTCAGAGTAAAATTACAAATGTGTACAGTCTGTTTGAAGCACATGGAGCCTGGGAAACTCTAAAGGCTGTCACCATGGTAAGGTACATTGTTTATGTCCTAGTGGGTGCTTGAGTCTTATACATTGAAAAAAAATAAACTATTAAATGTAAAAGAAATATAAAAGAAAAAAGTTAGTAAAAGTTCTTGTTCAGTCGCTCAGTTGTGTCTGACTCTTTGCGACCCTGTGAACTGCAGCTACCAGGCTTCCCTGTCCTTCACAGTCTCCTGGAGCTCGCCCAGACTCATGTCTGTTGAATCAGTGATTCCATCCAGCCATTTCATCCTCTGTTGTGTCCTCCTCCTGCCTTCAGATGATACTGTTGGAAGAACCTTGGCTGTTGAAGTATGGCTGTTGTCCTAAAGAGTGAGAAAACTTGAGCCATGTGTAGTAGATCTGCCTTCTTTCCCAGTGTCAGGGTCTTTCCTCTGAGTCCTCTCTTCACATCACGTGGCCAGTTACCTAAATTGAACAGTATTTACTTTGTCAAGCTCCATTCTGGACTTCACTCTAGTAAAATACCCATTTTTACAGTCAGTATTTAAGCAGTCTTTGGATTCTGCTTTATTCACTCACTATGAAACTCTTACTTTCTGGACTGCTACAAAATCTTCACATTTATCCTTCTTTTTGGTTGATGGTTAAGATTCTTTATATTAATTATTTCCTGTTAAAAATGCTGTTTCAAATTTTTCACTGTTACAAGGAATCAGTGAACATCTTTATAGAGAGATTCTTTTCTTTGAGTAGTCTCCTCAAGATAAGGAAAGAGAAATTACTTGGTCTATGAGTATGATCCTTTTTATGGCTATTTATATTGTCAGTTTTATTTCTGAAATAAATGTGTGAATTTTTAGTGCCATCAACTTTGAATATTTTTATTTCCTTGTAGTCTCACCTGTATTGAATTTTTTACTTTAAAATTGTTTCAAATTTAATGTTGATGGCATCAAATTTTTAATTTTTGTTTGTTTGCTAACAGGATTGTATTACTGTTGCTATAAACATCTTTTCCAGAGTTGTTTCCTTTTTATTTATCTGTAAGTGGTCTTAGTGATGTTTCATTACTAAGAATAACTACTTTATTATTGTTTTTTCTTAAGAATGGCTACTTTAAATTGAACGTAGGCTATGTCAGTTATTTCAGAAACTGTCTGGTTTTTAATAGTCACAAGTATTCCGTGAAAACAAGTATTTGTATTACCCATTTACACTGGGGATCACTGAGGTTCATAGAGATTAAACAGTTTTCTCAAGATCACATAGGAAGGAAATGAAACAACAGGGTTATGATTTGAACTCTGGTTGGCTCTACTCCTAAGTCTTTTCTCTTTATCATAGTATATATTTTATGTATATTAACCTTTTGCTGTGTTTAATTTTGCATCTTTTTTTTTTCATAGTGTTATCTAAGTTAGTATTGATCTCTTGGATAATACTTTTTGGTTTTGATGGTTATTTAATCCCAGGTTAAAAATCTAATCTATATAATGCCTTTAGATTTTTTTTTTACCATTGAATCTCTTTCTCCTCTCCTCTCCTCTCTCATCTCCTTACTTATTTGCCCTTTAGGCAGAAGATTCTAAAAAGTACTGAGGAGCAAGAGTTGGAGAAGAGAGTGAAAATGCAGCAGGAAGTGGTAGAGATGCGGAAAAGGAATGAAGAATTCAAAAAGTTTGCTCTTGCAGGAGCAGGTCAGTTTGGTTCTGATTGAGTCTGATTTATGAGGTGGTGCTTCTCATAACCTTGGTAGTTTTTAAAAGTTTAGAAAGCAAAAATATCTTTCTTGGTCAGTAGTCAGCGTAAAAAGATGTGTTTATTTAGGAGCCTGGACATGGGTGCCATTCATATCCCAGTGATCATTCCCTAGAATGTTTTATGTACGTTGGTCCTTTCTTAGAGCACGTTGTCATTCCTCTCCATCTCTTAGCTGTAGAAGTCACACCGTCTTTTTTTTTTTTGACACCCATCTTTTGAGGTCTTTTCCATGAGTCCTTACCTCATTTTCCCAAGTAGAATTAATCTCTTCCTCTTTTTTCCTAATTCTTTTTCTTTGTATTAGAAAAAGAAGGAACTAGGATTAAGACAGAAGATAGAGCAGTTGGACAGACCAATTTTTTTTTTTTTTTCTATTTTATCCTAGGCAGAGGAGAAGAAAGTTGAGTGAATCCACTTGTAGCTGGGGAGGAAAGTATGACTGGGGGAGCTGAAAGGATCAGAGTTCTTTTTTGCTTTAGCATAATTATATTGGTGAAGTCAAAGCTGTAAAGCTCTGCTTACTGGGTTGAAAAGCGTCCTTGGAGCTATGGGGTCTCCCTTTTAGAGGTGCTTAGTTAAGTGTGTTTCTAAAGTCATTTCATAGCTTTTCTTGTTGAAAGTATTCCAGTTTCTCTCTGTCTCCAGAGCTATGAACACACCTGGGAGATGGGATTCTTCTCCCCTGTGCTACCTTATACAATTTGCATCTGACTGAAGGCCCTCAAACTCAATAGTACTAAATGAATAAGGCACGTATATTGGTGTCCTTGAGGACTGTTTCAAGTTGGGTTATATGTAGAGAGTAAATAAAGTTAGATCCATGGTAATAGAAATACCAAAAGGACTGAATAAAAAGGGACTTACTGTATATATGTTCTCTATTATTAGTGTTACCTGTATGTTTTACTGTACTTTTTACTCAGGACAACCTGTGAAGAAATCAGTGAGCCAGGTAACCAAATCAATTGACTTCCACTTCCGCACAGATGAGCGGATCAAACAGCATCCTAAAAACCAGGAGGAGTATAAGGAAGTGAACTTTACATCGGAACTGCGAAAGCATCCTCCATCTCCTGTAAGTTGACTGACTAAGTTAATATTCTTGTTAGTTATTCAGTGAAGATTCTGGTTGTAGTATTTATGGTCACTTTTTATAGTAATGTAATTGAGAGAAGCATGTGTTTTTCAGTTATGATATATCTAAATCCTCACTTTGCCCCCTGTTAGCTGTGTGATCTTGAATAAATCACTGTCTCTGGGAAGCATCTTATCAAACTGCTGTGAAAACGGAATTGAGAATGTACGTAAAACACATAGAATTACATGTGGCAGATTGTAGGTACAGGCTTGTTACAGCTTGTGCTATTAAACATTTGTTTAAAAAAATCTTGTGTCTGCAAAGTTTTGTGCAAAATATAATGGGTTTATGGGGAAAGTCAAGTTGGGGCAGACCACTCAAATCCTATGCAGTTTTGTTACCAGAGTGCTAACAAAAGCAGTAATAATCCTAAATAAAAAATCTAGCACTAAGACTTTCTACTTGGATTTGCAGTCACTATCATTTTTTTTAAGTAGGTTAATCTCTTTTTAAAAAATTAATTAATTTTTGGTTGCACTGGGTCTTTATCATTGTGTGTGGGCTTTATCTAGTTGCGGCGAGCAGGGGTTACTCTTTGTTGTGGTGTATGAGCTGCTCATTGTGGTGGCTTCTCTTGTTGCAGAGCACAGTCTCTAGGCATACGGGCTTCAGTAGTACATGAGCTCAGTAGCTGGGGCTCTTGGGCCCTAGTGTGCACAGGTTTCAGTATTTGTGGTTGCTCTGCAATGTGTGAAATCTTCCCAGACCAGGGATCAAACCCAGGTTCCCTGCATTGGCAGGAAGACTCTTATCCACTATACCACCAGGGAAATCCACCATCATTACTTGTTTAAGTCAGTCCTTTGCAGACTTAAATCCTGGAGTTGTGCTTCTTCCTTTGAGATGTAGGTCCTTGAGTTTTACTTCAGTCAGAAACTAATTTTATCAAAATTAATGACCCAAGGAGTAGGCTTCTTCATTAGTCGGTTTTGGGGTAGGATATGAGAAGAGAATTTGATTCAAGTAGCTGCCTGAGCTGATCCAGAAGCCCAGTTAAAATTTTTAAATGACTCGGGGTGGGATACCTGTACAGCTTTTTACCCCTTCTAATTCTAAGAAAACTTGCTCTTGATTGCTTCAAAACATGAACATGCTTGGAAAAATCACCTTATGTACAGAATAGATAATTTGTTAAGTGCTGGATGCTGTCTCCCCCTTTTTAAAAGATGGAAGTATACAGATTATAACCCATGCTCAAGGACCAACAACTTAAGAAGAATAATCTTGGCTTTCCATGGATTCTTTTCTTTTTGATCCTCTGTGCTGAGTTTGAATCTTGAGGTGGATCTGAGCTCTTCCATAACATTTCATTTAGGGAATGAATTCTTTCTTTTCAGGCCCGAGTGACTAAGGGCTGCACCATTGTTATGCCTTTCAACCTGTCACAAGGAAAGAAAAGAACATTTGATGAGACGGCTTCTACCTACGTTCCCCTTGCACAGCAGGTCGAAGCATTCCATAAACGAACCCCTACCAGATACCACCTGAGGAACAGGAAGGATGATATTAGTAAGTTTCTTTCTAGTATCATACCTGGCTGGAGCCTCCCCTAGAATTCCCTTTGCTTGCATCTTAGGTACAAATTTGTCTTTAGTTGAAATCCTTGTTTTTGAACTAAAGCATGGCATATGTTGTATGCAGACAACAAATGTACCCATAGTTGAACATTTCTCAAACCAC
Organism: Capra hircus; assembly: GCF_001704415.2. NCBI lineage: Eukaryota > Metazoa > Chordata > Mammalia > Artiodactyla > Bovidae > Capra > Capra hircus. The sequence goes on from NC_030820.1 coordinate 60,634,131, forward strand.
CTAGCTATCTGTCCACTTACACCCATCAACCACCTTGATCCTCCTGGTCAGTAATTGGCTGAGGGGAATTAAGGTAACATGAAATGTCATGACACATCAAGGTTATCTTTGCCATGTGTCAAGGTGCACACTTACCTACAGAAAATGAAAGCTTTCTCTTCACTTAATGTTGTGTGCTTTTTGTTCATTGCTTCAATAAATGTTGACTGCTACAAAGCAGACACTCTGTGTGATGTAGGCAGTATCAGTCTGTCAGTCAGTTTAGTCGCTCAGTTGTGTCCGACTCTTTGCGACCCCATGAATCGCAGCACGCCAGGCCTCCCTGTTCATCACCAACTCCCAGCGTTCACTCAGACTCACGTCCATCGAGTCAGTGATGCCATCCAGCCATCTCATCCTCTGTCATCCCCTTGTCCCCCTGCCCCCAATCCCAGCATCAGAATCTTTTCCAATGAGTCAACTCTTCGCATGAGGTAGGCGGTATAGAAGTGAGCAAAACAGACTTGCTGCTTTTCAACATCAAGTTTGTAATTCATTGAGAGAGATAAATAGGTCATCACAGATCATTGTGAGTGCCGTGAATGTGGAGTGAAATGTAAGAATCAAAGGAAGTGCGAGACAGGGAGGGCAGTCTGTGTGCTGAGAAGTCCAGGCAGGGAAATACAGGAGAGAAAAGAGATACCCAATGGTTAAGACCCTGTGCAGGTAGGAGAGGGATACTTAGCACAGGTGGGGTGATTGTTCTTTGAAAGGGGAGCAGAAGAGAGCAACAAGTGCAAATGTTGGTTAGTTTGTAGATTTGGTGGTGAACAGATGAGAGGAAGCTAATCTAACAGTGTCTATCTTTATAAAATACCTCCTAAAAGAAGTTTGAGGATTGGAGGTGTGGTGTAAACTAGTTGTCAACCATGCAGGGTAGTATTCTGGATAAAGCAAAATCTGGTTGTTTGACTTTGAAGGTTTCTGAATTTTTCCTGCCTTTGCCTAGGCACTGTTTAGTGCTATTTTAGGTAGCCAGATAAGTTAGTTCCTTTAAGGACAGCATTTCCTAATGTAATCGTGTTCTAGTAGCCATTTGTCAAATTTTATATCATGAAAATAATCTTTTTTATTCTAATGGAAATGTAAGTATTAGCCGCGACTTTCCAAATATATGTGACTCTTAGAGTCTGGTATTCTTCTCTTAGAATCTTGGACCTAGCAAATAGAAAGAAAAATTATTTTCTGCAATTCTTATTTAAAATTTTGGACTATTATAGCTCACTAATAGTTATATATATACTTGAAGCCTGGCTTATTTCTAAAATAAGTAGATTTGTCTTCATCTCCAATTGTTAGGTGGTAAGGTGGTAAGAAAATTTATTCTGGGTAATTATGAAAATTGACAAGGTTGCTTCTGGCCAGGTAAATAGTATTTTCTGTGAATGATGATGGTGATCTTAATATTGATGCTTTGACATAGCTTTTTTTTCTTTTTACTTTTTTCATTTGACTTTCTGTGGGAGATAGTCTTGATGTTTTGATATAGATGCTTTTAAGGAGTTCATAATACTGGAAATTGTTACTTGGTCTTTAAAAATGCCTTATTTTAAATCTTATTTGTCAATAACATGCAAAATAGTTGGCGCTGTCAGTAGAAAGGCAGTGCAGGCCTCTGCAGTGATAAGAAATCCATGAGACACAAATGGATTTTAGATTCAGAAGATGATAGCAGAGTTTACCCACAGGCTACCTTTATCATCACTTCTCAATAGAGAGTGATAGGAGAGAAAGGACTGAATGTTTGTCAGACTGAGTGATGTGAGCTGAGCTGAGCTGAGTTGAGTGTGAGGGGCCAGCCACTCTGTGGCTTAGCATCTCTAGGCTGCCTAGCTATGTCAGCACCTACAGGTAAACGGGGTCTTAGCTAGGTGAATGTCTGTGATCTTGGTTTACAGTGCCATTACCCTCCAAATCTGTGGTCAGAATATGCAGAGACCCACAGACTCCTGTGCTGCAAACCAAACATCGTACACGGCCTGTGACCTGCAAGAGTGCAGCGGATCTGGAGGCCGAGGAGCTTGAGAAGCAGCAACAGTAAGTTCCACTTGGCAGTATTTGAGGAAGAGTTCCCAAAACCTGCCTGCTTGCTTTTCACTTCTGTAAGAGGGACAGTTACTATTTTTCTTGCCTTGGAAATTATGGTATTTGAGCTGCAGGCTCCGCCTTGCCTCTGTGATGAAAGGATTGAAAGTGGGAGTAGGGAGCTTTCCTGGAGTGTAAACTGGTATAAAAAAAAAAAAAAAATCAGAGGTTGGGGTGGGAGAATTTATGATTCCAGTAAAGAGTGCCCTTTGAATGGCTACCCAAGGGATTGTTAAAACTGTTACCAGTGGAGAGAACTGGGATTTAATGTAAGTTAAATCTGGAGGTTGTCTCCTGTGGCCTTCTTTTTCCCTTCTGTACTTCTTTTGGGAAGGGGGAGTTTCTTTTCTCAAAAGAAGTACAAGAAAAACCCCAGTCTTTAGAGTGGTGGAGATGTTAGACTGTCTTGTTTTTCCTTTGCTCTCGAGGCGGGGATAATGGCTATAGAGAGTTGAATTTTTGTTGCACATGATGGATAATCTTAATGATTACTTTTTTTCTTTTCTGGTTTTGGCCTACTTTGTTTAGTTTTCATTTTATTAAAAATATCTTTTTTTGTGGTTATCGCTTAAACTCTCGCCTTACAGATACAAATTCAAAGCACAGGAACTTGATCCCAGAATTCTTGAAGGTGGGCCCATCTTGCCTAAGAAACCGCCTGTGAAGCCACCTACTCAGCCTGTTGGCTTTGATTTAGAAATTGAGAAAAGGATCCAGGAGCGGGAGTCAAAGAAGAAATTGGAAGAGGAACGCTATGAATTTCATTCCAGGCCCTGCCCTACTAAGATCTTGGAAGATGTTGTGGTAAGAGTGGGGAAGCCCTGCGAGCTGGTAGAAGTGTCATGCTCACAACCACATATCCACCCAGTCACACATGTTTGGATACTGTGATCAGGACATTGTATTAGGTGCTCTGGGTGAAAAAGAGACATGGCAGAGGTGGATTTTGCTCTTAGGAAACTTAAAGTCCAGTATGGGATCATAAAGCAGCCAGTGGCAGAGCTGGGATATGAATTTAGGTAATGTGGTTCAAAGGTCCATGCTCTTATATTAAAATAGGAAGTACCTTTTAAAATGATGAAAGGTTCTTAGGAAAATGTGTGATTATTTTTTAAAAAGCTGTCTACATCCTACCTAAATATCACCAGTATTACCTGAACTCCATTTTTAGAAACACTGATGGAGGAAATTGGTTTGGCAGTTTGTTGTACTTTGGAAATGTTGTGGTGAAGTGGTAAGTGGGGACGGGTGACTAGGGTTCATGAGGAGTTAGTTAAGTGAGATCATAGAGTAGTGTTGTACTGGGTAACGTGGTGTTGAGAGTTCTGGATAAACAGATCAGCAAAACACTAGGTGAGTAAGTAAGAACCTACTGAACTGATATGGTATGTTGTAGGGTAGTCACTGCCAAATCACCTGCGTCTCAAGAGTCCTCTGGGATTTTGTTACATAAACAGATTCCTGGGCCCCATCCCTGGAGTTTTGATTGTCAGGTGCAGCATAGATTAGAGAGCCCCGATGAAGACCTTAGTGTCTGACACAGAGTAAGCAGTTGTGCTGTTAATAGTAATAACTGTTGCATGCTTACATTGTGCAGCGTTTTACGTAGGTTATCTTATTGATTTCTCATAACAACTCTTAAGAAATAGGTTCTATTTTTATCCCTACTTTTCAGATTAGCAGAGAGATGCTAAGAGGTGTCTAGTATGCAGAACCAGGATTTGAACCTGTCATCTCCTTAAACCCTGTGTTTCTCTACCTCACAATGCTTTTATCATTATTTATTCTGACAAGTGCAGTTTTGAGTTTGTTTTTGGCTCTTTCCCTACTGAAATTTCCAGGGACTTCAACTTTTGGATTCTAGAGAAAACAAAGCATAGAAGGAGTCATAGATATATTTATTCCTTCTATTCTCTTCATTTTTTAGAAAAGGGGGGCTTTCTTTGAAGGAAGAACATGGCTTGCCCATAGGAAGATTTTTAAAAGTTGATGGCAGAACTGAAGTTAGGTGTCTTAACTTTTAGTGCTTTACTCTTAAAGCAAAAGAACATGCCTTCAGAGCCTGAGTGCAGCTGTCTGTCTGCGACTGTTGTCTCCATCTGTGTCCCCTTGATGCTGAAGCTCTTTCCTGTGTCCTTACAGCGTTTCTTGTGCTCTCCCACTTGTTGATAGGTGGCAAGGAGACAACGGGGCTGATGAGAGATGGGCTTGGGCAGCAGTGGGCCTTGAGGCAGGGATGAGAAAAGGGCCCTTCGGGCCGAGGTGGAGTGATGAAAGCCTTGAGCTCCAGGGTGTGAAATGTGAACTTGGTGCCGACATCTAGTGGGGAGTTGGGGCTCCACAGAGGTGGATATGATATCAGTGAGGCCAGTGAGTAATTTTAGCAGTGATATTTTAGGGACTTGGGGACACCAGCAGGCTTTAAAAATTTTTTTTTCATAGTCCCTGAGATAACATTGCTTCATGGTAATTCCTAATTGCTCTGGGATAGGCCTCATAAGTTGTCCCAGGGCACTTGGGGGCATATCTGCCTTAGGGAGACATGCTCACCCCTTACATCCCATCCTGGGCTGCTTTTCCTAAATGTGTCTTTTATCCATCCACATTGCCCACTTATACCGATTTGTCAGCTCTTTAGAAATACCCTCCCTCAGCTTCATTTCAGAGCTTCCCCATTCCTTCAGCTACATATTCTGTTGGGTTTCTTCAGAGCACTTGTGAAAATCAAAAAATGCTTGGTTTGTTACTCTTTCATTGTCTTTTCTTTCCTCCACTAGAATGTGAGCTCCCAGATAGCAAGGACCATGTCTATCTGTTTTGTTCACTCCTGCTTCGCCAACATCTAAGCATAGCATAGGCACTGGGGTATTGAACAACTGTGTGAGAGACAATACAAGCTGAAATCCATCAGCCCGTGTTAGACACTGGGAATTCAAATGAAATCAGACATAGCCTTCATCCTCAAAGCTTTCGCAGTCTAGAAGAGCAGATTGGCATGTAGACAAATAAGGACAGTAATACTAATCAACATATGTTCCCTGAACAATTACTACTTCTTGTAGGTGCTCTAGAGGAATGCAAATGGCAGTATCTCTACCCTCAAGGAGCTTATAACTAAAAACAATTTAAAACAGTAAAACAAAAAGCTTTCTCTGTTTCTAGAAACCTAGTTTCTTTATTTCTGTTTCTGAATGAGCCCCCTAATGGCTTTGATTGCAGTGGAGATGGGGTATGGATTGATTTTCATAAATCACCTTTCCTTCTCCCCCAAGTAATATGAGGATTGATCCCACTCATAGAAATATCTCTTTCCTGGCTTACTTGTTAGAGATTTCTTTCAAAATGCATATCTCTCTGCTGGGAGGATGCAGACAGAGGGGAAAAGTAGGAAATGAGGGATTATTTTAGAGCTAAATGAGTTCTCAGATATTTATTTCAATTATTTTTACGAAAAGAAAAAAAAACAAGGACATATTATACAGATTGGAATGAAAGCTGGGCTAGAAAAGACCTCTGACTTCTTGTGCAGTGTTCTTTCCATTTCCACCTGTCCTGGCTGTGTTCAAGCTCCAGGCTGGTGTCCACCTGTCCAGGATGTAGAACAAGAGATTTTTGTTGTTTTCTGGTAAGCATTAGATGAAAACCCATTTCATAAACTTTTGTCAGTCTGGTTATAAGTTCTATATTAAATTTTACTGTATTAGTGATTCTGATTTTCTTTGGAAAGTGTGTGACAACTTTTCACAGCAGATTGAAGCTCCCCTTTACAGTAGTCAGCTTGAGAGAGTACGTATTCTTTCCAAAGATTGATAGTGTACAAAACATTTTGGAAAAGCCACTTGTCTTAGATGTTGTGGCAGTTTTTTGGATCTCTTCAACAATACCAGGTCTTGTTACTTTAAAGATTAATTAGCTTTTAGAAGTTGGTCTCAAGTCATTCAGAACTAAAACTTCGGAGTAGTCCAGAGTAATGAAGCTGGAAACAGTATTGCTTAGTTAAAACTAAAGAGTGAGCAACTGCCTTGCATGGCCCTAAAACTGGCTTTGAAGGCCACTCCAAGAAAGACATTCCAAACATGTTTGGAGCAGTTGCAGCATTGTTGGGATTAAGAAGTCTCCCAAGGTATAAATTAGAGTCCAAGAGGCTTCAAGGTATAAATTCTGTTATTCATGCTTACAGTATTCATTCAACAAACATTTACTGAATGCCTTATACTTGCCAAGATCTGTGTTAGGTGTTAGGTATTAGGGATTGATGGAATAACAGTCCCTACTCTCAAAGCACTCATAGCAGGAGGAGATGAGTATCTTAAATCAACAAGGGCAATGAAGGTTTTTTTTTTTAATAAATTTTACTATGCACAGGCTTTCTCTAGTTGATGTGAATGGGGACTCTTCTCTAGCGGTGCATGGGCTCTGGGGAGCTCCGGTTCATCACTAGTTGTGGCCTATAGGCTCAGTGGCATGTGGGATCATCCCAGACCAGGGATCAAACCTGTGTCCCCTGCATTGGCAGGTGGATTCTTAACCACTGGATGACCAGGGAAGTCCTGCAATGAAGTTTTTGTATGTACCATAATAAACTGTGTACAAGGGAGAGTGGGATCAGTAGGTTCAGGGAGTGATCTACTGACGGGCTTTATAAAAGAGGAGATGCTTTAGTGGAGGCTTGAAAAGAAAGATTAGATACTTCCCAGCAGCTGGAGCATTTCAGAGAGAGCATAGGCAAAGGTACTGAGATGAGAACCAGTGTTAAATTTTGGCAGTTGCCAGTAGTTCATTGTGGCTGGAAGGTGATGTCTAGAGAGGGACAGGAGACATGCCTGGAGAGTCAGGCAGGGTACCAAGTTATGAAGCACCTTGTCCTTCATGCTAAGGAATATGTTATACTGTTCTAAGTAGACATTAGGAGCCATTAAAGAATTTTAAATCAGGAAGTAACATGATCAGATCTTTTGACTGTATAAGAAGATGGACTCACAGAATGAGATGAGAAGCTGAAAGTTGTTAGTGGGCTAGTGGAACGGTACAGGCAATAGATAGTGTGGCCTATGGCATAACAATGAAGAGTTAGAGAAGTGGAATAGAGAGCTGATGGGGGAAGCATATGGATGTGGGTGTAACAAATAAGGAGTTACTGAGGATGTCTTTAAGATATTTAAAAAATTGATCTGGTCATACACTTTATGAAGAACAACAGCCCTAGAGATTGCCAGATTCATGATAGAGGGTAAACTCTAGCAGAGTTAGAAAATACTTGTGGAACAGCTTTCTAAACTATGTTTGAATCACGTGCATAGTATGATACACATAATTCAATCGAAAGGATTTGAAATGTTGGCAGTGTTTTGGAATCACAAAACAGAAAAATCTTCAAAGGAGTTGAATGTATAAGAATTAAGGAATATAGAGATTAAATGCCTCTTTTAATCTGCTCCCAAAGAGATGTGAGAGTTGATAGTTTGGTGTTCTTTTTGAATTTTGTTTTCTATGCTTAGATTAATTATGTATATAAATTGTTTTATTTTTAGTGTATATGCAGGTATCTTTTGATTTATTAAAAATTTTTTGGAGTATAGTTGATTTACAGTGTGTTAGTTTCAGATGTACAGCAGAGTGATTCTGTTATATACATACGCATATAGTCATTTTTTTTCAGATTCTTTTCCCATATAGGTTATTTTAGAATATTGAATAGAGTTCTCTGTGCTATATAGTAGGTCCTTGTTGATTTTCTGTTTTGTATATAGTAGTGTGTGTGTTAGTCCCAAGCTCCTAATTTATCCCTGCTCACCCCCCATCCCCTTGCCCCTATTTCCCCTTTGGTAACCATAAGTTTATTTTTGAGATCTGTGAGTCTGTTTCTGTTTGTGAATAAGTTCATTTATATTATTTAAAAAATTTTGATTCCACGTTTAAGTGATACCATATATTTGTCTTTCTACATGTACGTTTTAAAAACACAAAATATTTTTTGTTTCAGCCACTTGTCCCTCCTCTGTCAATATTATGAATACTGTTCTATGTCAGTAATAAAGTTTTATTTTATTCTTTTTGATGACTGTATAATATTCTATTGTGTGGATATGCACCATAGTTTAAGAAAGGATTTAACCAGTTGTTTTTATTGTTTTTAAAAATATTATATTGAAATATACCTAAAAACTAAACTAGAGATCAAATATTAGGGTGTAATATTGGGTGAAAGAGTATGACCATTTAAAGGTTTAATAGCTAATTCCTAAAGATTGTACCAGCTTGTGTCCTATACCTCACCCAACTGTATGTGACTGCCCACTTCTCATCACATGCCAACCAACACTGATATTAATCAGTCTTTAAAGTGTATTGCTCAGTCTTTTAGATGAAAAATGCCTGATTATAGTTTCTAAAATTCTTGAGATTAAGCCTCTGTGTATCTTTGTTAACTTCTTGCTCTTTGTCCAGTTATTTGGCAAAAGGAAATTAAGCTAGACCTTGCCCAGTGCTTTTTTCCATTCACCTTTTGAGGGTAACATTTTAAAATATAAGTTCTTATTGTAGAGCTGTATATGAAATAGGTATAGGAGAATGGACCATATTCTGTCCTTAGTTAACATTTGGAAATCCTTTTTGATTTTGTTTTTAAGGGATTGGGGTATAAAAGGGAGAGAAGCAATAAAATATTGACGTTAGTTTATTTTGTGGTGTTTTTCAAAAATACCAAAAAATATTTTGATGAGTTTTATTTTTTATTGAATATACAATTCAAACTATGTTTTTTGCAGATCTTCTGTCATGTTAATCCTCCTTTGGAGTACTAATACATACCAGTGTTAGGTGGATAAATAACAACTAGCCTTTTTTGATTTCTAATACATGAACTTCTAAGAGGGGTATTAATTTCATCACATAACCTAGTTGAGATTGTTCTGGGATATCTAATTGAGTTGTTTGCTCTCTTCAGGGTGTTCCTGAAAAGAAAGAGCTTCCAATCACTGTTCCAAAGTCACCAGCCTTTGCTCTGAAGAACAGAATCAGAATGCCCACCAAAGAAGATGAGGTGATTCCCTAGGATGGGATCTCTATTCCTTCTGCATAATCAATTTAAGCATTGTGTGCATGCTAAGTCACTTCAGTTGTGTCCAACTCTGCGATCCTATGGACTGTAGCCCACTAGGCTCCTCTGTTCATGGGTCTCCAGGCAAGAATACTGGAGAGAGTTGCCATGCCCTTCTCCAAATCTAAATGTTACTCTTTCTTAAACATAGAGGAATTCAAAGGCAGTCATTCTTGCTGAAGTTGTCTTAACAATGGGTATGAATGATTGATCATCTATTTTTGCTCTTCCAAGAACAAAGTAGTAAGTGTATGAGGCTCTTTGCCAACAAAGGTCCGTCTAGTCAAAGCTATGGTTTTTCCAGTAGTCATATACAGATGTGAGAGTTGGACCATAAAGAAAGCTGAGTGCCGAAGAATTGATGCTTTAGAATTATGGTGCTGGAGAAGACTCTTAAAAGTCCCTTACACAGCAAGGAGTTCAAGCCAGTCAGTCCTAAAAGAAATCAACCCTGAATGTTCATTGGAAGGACTGATGCTGAAGTGGAAACTCTGATACTTTGGCCATCTGATACAAAGAGCTGATAACATTGGACAAGACCCTGATGCTGGGAGATTGAGGGCAGGAGGAGAAGGGGGCAACAGAGAATGATATGGTTGGACACCATCACCAACTCTATGGACATGAATCTTAGCAAACTCTGGGGCACAGTGAAGGACAGGGAAGCCTGATGTGCTGCAGTCCATGGGGTCTCAAAGAGTTGGACATGACTTAGCAACTGAATGACAATGATGAGTCATTTTGGCTTTCAGTGGTAACTGGTTGTAACGAGTTATGTTTGTTTCCATTGAATTGAAAAATCAGTCTTTTTTTAAGACCTATACTCTATTTTGCCTGAGCTATTGTCATCATTCAGTGAAAGATTTGTAAAATTTACACTAAGTAGTTACATCTGCCCTGTCCTATCTCCATTGACCCAAGGGTTAAAGAGGTGACTATGTGGTGATGGTTCATGAAGTTGGAATACATAAACTGTCATTGATCAGGCTAGTTTCTTGTTACATCTCCCTTTTTATCTATAAATATCCAGAGTTAGGGTAATTTTATAGCATATCTCAAGCATAAACCTTTTTATAGATTCATTTGAAACTAGAATACACAGTAATCTTATGTTACCAGCTTGAACCCAGTCAACTTACTTGGTCCTATTCTGGGTTTAGCAACTGGAAATAACTCCCAGTCACATGTTTTAGCAGAGTCTGGAGGCTGGGTCAAAAAAGAGGCCAAGGTATATGCTTGGTTAGTACTTTTCTTCTGTTCTTCATTTTACTCACAGTTTGAGCTCATTTAGTTTTTCCAGCCTTCCTGTGAAAAATTTTAGATGCTTTAAAGGTAATTGTGTTAGTTTATCAAATGCTTTCACATTGATCTTACACCTGTGAGTTAATAAATGACTTAGTAGGTTGGTGAGTTGGTAGGTATCCCTCTTTGATAGAAAAGGAAGCTAAGACACCTGAGAGATTGAGTGACTTGCCTTAATGACTTCTTTCATATATTGTCTTCTGACTTCGCATTCAGAGGAGGTGAGAGAGTGAGAAATCTTGTCTCTAAAACTGGTAACTTTTTCCCCTTAGGAAGAGGAGGAGCCAGTAGTGATAAGAGCTCAACCTGTGCCATATTTTGGAATGCCTTTTAAGCCCCAGATCCCAGTGGGGAGAACTGTGGAAGTATGCCCTTTTTCTTTTGATTCCCGGGACAAAGAACGTCAGTTACAGAAAGAGAAGAAAATAAAAGAACTCCAGAAAGGAGAGGTAGGTGTTCCATTTCTATAAGTAGCATAATATTAATACTAGTCTTTAATCCCTCAAAGGTATCTTTATCTTGCACTTTTTAAAAAGTTTATTTATTTGGCTGCATCGGGTCTTAGTTGCGCCTTGCAGGATCTTCATCACAGCATATGGACTCTCTAGTTGTGGTTCATGGGCCCCAGAGCATGTGGGCTCTCTAGTTGCCCCGTGACATGTTAGTTCCGTGTTTCCTGCATTGGAAGGCAGTTCTTAACCACTGGACCACCAGGGAAGTTCCTTATGTTGTACTTTTAACTGTATAGTCACTAACTTTCTTTGATCCCTCTAAGAACCTTATGAAGTATAAATAGGGCAAGTAATTTAAATAACCATTCTGAAAGTTAAGCACAAGGAAGTTAAGTGACTTGCCCCTAGAATCATGCTGGTAGTTATTGGCAAAATTGGGAGGAAAGCCTTGATTTCCTTTTGAGCTTATTAGTTTTCTGTACTGTGCTGGTTTGAAAAACTTGCCTTTTATATTTTTCAGATTCATCCAAATATTCTGGAGTAGCTGTGGCTTTCTGACTAGAAAGGCCTTATCTTAAATCTTACATTTTCTTTTCTATTAGGTGCCCAAGTTCAAGGCACATCCTTTGCCTCACTTTGACACCATTAACCTGCCAGAAAAGAAGGTGAAGAATACCACCCAGGTTGAGCCATTCTGCTTGGAGACAGACAGAAGAGGTGCCCTGAAGGCACAGACTTGGAAGCACCAGGTGGGGATGGGGAGAGCAGTTAAAATGTGAATTGCTTGACTGTTGGTTTGTTACAGTAGGTAGACCCGCTACACCAGCCTTCATCTGGGAACTAACATACTGGATTGTTTTAGGGACTCTTACTGTAGATCTCTGAAGGAGATCAGCTCTGGGATTTCTTTGGAAGGAATGATGCTAAAGCTGAAACTCCAGTACTTTGGCCACCTCATGCGAAGAGTTGACTCATTGGAAAAGACTTTGATGTTGGGAGGGATTGGGGGCAGGAGGAGAAGGGGATGACAGAGGATGAGATGGCTGGATGGCATCACTGACTCTATGGACGTGAATCTGAGTGAACTCCGGGAGTTGGTGATGGACAGGGAGGCCTGGCGTGCTATGATTTATGGGGTCACAAAGAGTCGGACACGACTGAGTGACTGAACTGAACTGACTGACTGTAGTCAGGGGTCAGAAAACTTTTTCTATAAAATACCATATATTAAGTATTATAGATTGTATAGGTTACATATGGTCTCTGTCACATGTTGTGTGTTTCAACCCTTTAAAAATATAAAGACCATCTTTATCCTAAGGGCTGTACAAAAAGACATTGCAAGCTGGATTTGGTCTGTAAGCTTAAGTTTGTAAGTGATCATCTGGAGAATGTGAGAGCTGATAGACTCTTTTTGTGACAGGAGATTCTTAAAGATCTCATCTATTTCATCTACTAGACTTGCTCATTAAATATTCACTTTTTTCTGTTGGTGGTTTGATAAGAAACTATATGATAAAAATAGATTCTCAATAGAGTATGTTTTCTCAACATAGTGTGCTATTTGCTCTTTATAGATGATTGGTGATTTAAAACAGTTAATAGGTTGTTGGCTGATTTAGTTGGGATCTAATTCTGCCTTGTCTGGGAAAAAATCTCTGAATCCCTAAGTTTGTCAGTATTAATATTATCTCTTATTTTGGAATCTGTCCAAAAGGGGCTCTGGCTTGATCTTTGTAGAAAGTCACCCCTGTTGCAGCCCAAGAGATACTATTGATTAAGTTACTAAGTCTAGGCCCCTTGTTGGCACTGTTCTCTAGGAGAACTTAGGGCTGTTGCTTTGAAAGCAATCATGACATAGAATATGGGGGGTATTTTCCATAATAAAAAGATTTTTTAAGTTTTTCAGATGTATATAAAAGAAAGAATAGTATAATGAACTTCCATGAATCTGTCACCGTGTTTTCTAGTGCTCAAAACATGGAAAATCTTACTTCTTCTAACTTTCTACCTACTCATCTCTATACTGGATATTTCTGCCTACACAAGATTATTTTGAAGCAAATCCTAGGTGCCATCTCATTTTATCCAAAAATACTTTAGTGTGTAACTTTAAAATGCAAGGATTAAAAAGTTTTCATAACTCCAGTGCTATTATCACACTTAAAAAGATTAACAGTAATTTCTTAATAGTGACAAATAGCATTCATATATCCCCTATCTCTCATTTTTAAAACAGTTGAATTATTCAAATCAGGATCAAGAAAAGGTCCATATTTTATATTTGTTTGATAAATCTCTAAATCACTTTTCATCTATAGGCTGCTCTATGTGCATTTTGTACGTTGAATAAAAGGGATTGTTTGTCCTATCTAGGTTTTACAGTCTGGATTTTGGTCATTGTGTTCCCATGGTATTGATTAGTAATTACTTGCTGTCTTTATAGATGAAACAATTCAGAAACATTCGAACTTGAGTAATTGAGGTGGTAGTTAATGGAAAGTTGGTGGTTGCTTGGCTGACAGATTTTCTTTCTTACAGCTGGATGAAGAACTAAAGCAGCAGAAAGAAGCAGCTTGCTTCAAGGCTCGTCCAAACACTGTCATCTCCCAGGAGCCCTTTGTTCCTAAGAGAGAGAAAAAATCCATTATCGGTAGTATTTTATGTGTTCTTGAGGGATTGGGGAAGAATTGTGAGACTTCCTAGAACTGAGTTGTGTCAGTACAATGCTGTGTCAACCAGAAGCATTTGCATGTAGAGATCTAGCATTTCTTCCTTAGATCTTTGTGGAATGTAGCAGAATAGTGTCTGGGAGGAAGCAGCTGGCATTTCAACAATTTTACTTCTCAGCTCAGAGAGTAGCAAGTAAGGAGGGAAGAGCTAGGATTTCTTTCTGGACTTCACCCTAAAGCTAGTCTTAGATAGAAGACATTTGATTTCTTTAAGAACTGAGCTGCGTTTCTAGAAAAGTGGGATTCTTCTCCTAAATCTGTCTCACAGTCACTATGTAGTTTTGAGCAAGCCACTATCTATATGGGTCTTGCTTTTCTCCTAATTAGATGATTTACAGGGGTCCTTGCTGCTGCTGCTGCTAAGTCGCTTCAGTCACGTCCGACTCTGTGTGACCCTAGAGACGGCAGCCCACCAGGCTCCCCCGTCCCTGGGATTCTCCAGGCAAGAACACTGGAGTGGGTTGCCATTTCCTTCTCCAGTGCATGCAAGTGAAAAGTGAAAGTGAAGTCGCTCAGTCGTGTCCGACTCTTAGCGACCCCATGGACTGAGGCCCACCAGGCTCCTCCGTCCATGGGATTTTCCAGGCAAGAGTGCTGGAGTGGGGTACTGTTGCAACCCTGAAAATTTGAGGACTTTTTTGTATGTGGTATACTTCACCTTTCTCCCCCTTGGGCTTCCTTTGAGCTCCGCCTTTCTGTTGCCATGCATCTCTGTACACTTGCTGGGTCTATGGGGCTAGGGTTCCGCAAGTCATGCTTGTGCACCAATATTCTCTCTGTTTCTGTACTCAGAGGGCCTTTCTGGTTCTCTAGTTCAGGAACCTTTTCAGCTGGCGACAGAGAAGAGAGCCAAGGAGCGGCAGGAGCTGGAGAAAAGAATGGCTGAGGTGGAGGCCCTGAAAGCCCAGCAGCTAGAGGAAGCCAGGCAGCAGGAGGAAGAGCAGCAGAAGGAGGAGTTGGCCAGACTACGGAAAGAACTGGTAACTGGGCAGCCTAAGTGCTGACTAACCCATGATTGCATCTGTTTTGTTCATCTGTACCTTGCCTTGTTCCAGAAGGGATCTAAGGTGGCCTCCAAGGATGCATCAGAGATGAGTGAAACCGAGAAGTCACGCAAACCAAGGGTGGTGACAAAGTTGACAAGTGAACGAGGCTAAAGATGTTTATATTGTGATCCATGCATCTCCTAAGTTTATACTATAATTTTGGCCCTTTATGGGAACCAACCTGTCAGTTGCAAAACTTACCATGGTCGAGAGATATAAACAAACTAGTTATTTTAAAAAATACATTTATCTTTGATCCTAGATTCAGTCAGAATTTCTTCCTAAAGAGAACATCGCATGCTATGCCAGTGCACAATAACACATTTGTAGGACTTTAAAAAAAGTTATTTTTGGTTGTGCTTCATTGCTGTGTGCAGGCTTCTCGTTATGGTGGCTTCTCCTGTGGCAGAGCATGGGCTCTCGGCCCATGGGCTTCAGTAGTTGCAGCACTTGGGGCTCAGTAGTTGTGCTCCATGGCGTGTGGAGTCTTCCCAGACCAGGGATCAAACCCACGTCCCTTGCATTGGCAGGGGGACTTCTATCCACTGTACCACCAAGGAAGTCCCAGGACTCTTTATTTAACTTATTTTTATTATTGCCTTCAGGCTTAAGGAATAATAAGGAAACCAGTGTGTTTTACAATTAGAATATATAGGTAAGGAAGGGCATGGGAATTGTGTGACAACTGTATTTTCATTTTCCTCATAATACTTGATTCAGATCCCTTGGAGTTATAGTGCATATCAGTCCAGGTGACGTTCCATGCTATCACTAGATAACGATTTAAATATTAGTTACCCAAAAAGAAAGCTTAATTCACCTTAAGGACCCTTTCACTAAGACGGTAGTAAGCCACATGAATTGCATTAATGAGGAACATTTTAGATGGAACTTCAAATGCTTAGTGAAATAAAAGGATGACTGTGGAAATATATGTTATTGAGATTCTGTCTAAAATAGCTAAGCCAGCAGTTGATGTAACTGTTAGTAGAGGTGACAATGCCAAGGAAGACTCTAGGGACAAACTATTAAAGGGGTAGCTTCTTGACAAAACCAAATTACCGTTTGCTGATTAGATGAAAAAATACATATATATAATCCTCAGTCCAGATACACTCAGAAAGCCAGTCTCAAGTGTTTTGATTTTTCTTCACTGCTTGAGTGCTGCCTCTTGTGTTTATCCATATTGTAGCGCTCTTTAGTAATCTGGTTTGATTCAGGGTTAAGAACGGATGGGACCATGCCTTCTCCCAGCAGCGCTTCCTAGTTTTTTATTTGCTTGTTTGCTTTAAAGTCCATACTTTTGGTGAATATTGAGACTCAGTAAGCTTAAGATTGTACTCTGACAGATTCTTAAGGTGTAACTCCCCTCTGATGCAATTGAGTATACCCCCATTATACTCCAGTACTGAACAGTCAGACTGGTGATACATGCACTCTGAGGAATCCACCAAGACCAGAAGAGAAATCTGCCTGGGGAACATCCCTGGTAGTCCAGTGCCCTCCAGTGCAGGGGGTGAGGGTTCAGTTCCTGGTTGGGAAGCTAAGATCCCGCATGCCTCATGGCCAAAAAAAAAACCAGAGCATGAAAAACAGAAGCAACATTGTAACAAATTCAATAGTTTTAAAATGGTCCACATTAAAAAAAAAAAAAACAAACTTCAAAGAATAATAGAAATGAAATCTACTTGGGCTCCAGAGCTCTTAATGCTTTGCTGCTAGACTGTGTTGCCTTTTTCCCCCCTTCTCTTAATTAGTGACTGGGATGTGCAATACTATACAAAAATGTTCTCAAGAAAAATAAAAACACCCATAAGTGTAGCTCTCTAACATCCTTATCAATGGTAATTACATTTTTTTCTGCAGGTACACAAAGCAAATCCAATACGAAGATACCAGGGTGTGGAAGTCAAGTCCAGTGACCAGCCCCTGACTGTGCCTGTCTCACCCAAGTTCTCTACCCGATTCCACTGCTAAACTTGTCTTTGAGCTGCAGACACCATCTGAGAACCTGAGCTGCTTTTTCCACCAAACCAGGAGCCACCTTTGTCATGGGGGCATGGAGAGAATCCATTTCTCCAGGCTTTTTCCTACCCATGCCTTACAGAGCATGCCTGACAAGTGTGGACTCCCAGTTTCATTGAGAGTTGTTTTCCTATATTATTGTGGCTAATAATGAGACTCAACTCATGTATGTCTCAACCAGACTCTTTGGAACCATCAGTATGATGGTTGACCTTCAGTATGGACCTTAATTCTGACTAGAATTTAAGCCTCTATATCAGCGCAGTGTAATTTCTATTGCCCTTATCCCACCTCTCTTTTTCTATTTTAATCATAAAATAAACATAGTTAAATACTGAGAGATTTAAGTTATGGATTAAATGGAACCATCAGATTCTTTCCTCTTCTCTGCAAAAAGAATTTATAGTTAAGGGGCCCATCACTATGAGTGGGGAAGCCTCATGAACCACCTGATGAGACTTGACTGACCAGAACCTCACAGCGGCCATCAGCTGGCTTCAGGCAGATCTGCTGTTCAGGCAGATTCTTCCCTTGTTGGTGCCTGTGATAACGGAACCCTGAGCAGTACGTGTGTTAAGTTTTCCAGTGACCTGGACTGGAATAAAATTTGTTTTTCCCCTCTCTTCCCCCAGCCCCGATTTTTTGTTATTTGGTGTTTCTATATCTGTTGAGCCCCTTTAGAGGTCACATCTTACTGGGGAAGTGGCTACTTTGAGAGGAGAGTCCAGGAGCTTTTAAAAGCATAGGCTCTGTCCTTAAATGAAAGTGCTCTTTTCTGTCCTATGTCAGAATCCTTCCATTGTTTGTTAACTCCCTCCTAGGAATGACTCTGGAAACCCATTATACCTTCAAAACGGACTGTGCCGCCTTCTCCAAATGTGTTTTTTCTCATGTGGTAAACTCTTCCTTATGAAATCTTTCTCATAAATCTTTTCTTGACCATGTGGTCTCATCCAGTAAGGATGATAACTTCCTTCTTTGTGCCTCCCAGATGTTTTTTAATGTATATATCTCTAGTAGAACAGGTAAACCACTGAGTTTCTTGGACTTGTTTATAAACTAGTAGAGATGTAGATAAATAAAATTGTTATTCCTTGAAGATAAAAATTAGGGTAATCATATCCATGGTCCTTGTATTCTGTTGGCACAGAATTTGCCAGGTTCATGTGAAATAGTTTATTTTCTTTTAGACTTGATATCATTTATGAACTCTTACTCTGTACCAGTCTTAGTTCTGTGCCATGAGTTAAAGGCTGTATGCTATTCTGCCGAGGCCAGTCAGTCCTAGGCAGTATATTGGATCTATTTTATATTCCTTTTGTCTATTCATTCGGTGAGCATTATCTACAGTCCACTGCAGATTTAGTGATGGGCAACAAAGCGAGGCGTGATTTGCAGATCCTGCGTCTCCTGAAGGCCCACAGACTGATAACACAGTGCAGTTCTTTTGCTCGTTTCCTAAAGATCTGTGGTGTGTGGTTCCATAACAACTTGGGTAGTTCATTTTTGAAAGATTGATTTGGTGCTAGTTATATATATGTTGGCATTGTTCTAGTCTCTGGGCATATAAGCAATGAACAGAAATAGAAGACCTTGACTTTTTGGAGGTTACCTTTTAGAAGGGAGACAGACAATAAACAAGTAACTGTCCTCTTCTGTCAGGTGATGAATGTTTCTCTGACTGACTGCTGTGTGGAAAATAGACTGAGATGGGGATTTGGGGGGGAATGTGAGATTGGGAACAGGAAGGAGAGGAGGTTCTTGCTGTTGTCCAGGTGAGAACTGGTAGTAGCTTGGGCTAGAGTGGTAGCAGTGGAGGTGATGAGAAACGGTGGGATTCTGAATGGATTTTGAAGCTGTAACTGACAAGGCTTGCTGACTGATTGGACATGGAAAGGGAGAGAGGGTAGAGAAGGGCATTCAGGTATCAACCTCAAACAGAGATAGAGTTCTCCAGGCCTTGTGCTGTGAAAAATCCAGTTCTACCACAGTCCTTGTATCTCTTGTGGATTCTCAGGGGGTGAGGAGGACTTCTGTTTGTTTCTTGTCACCTCTCAGGTTTTTCTACCTCTATTCATATGTTGGTCCCCTCTCTGTGTGTGTCCTTTTCGACTTTTCTCCTTCCCGTGAATCAGCAGTTCTCTTAACAGTTTGCTATCGTTTATATAGTACCATCTAAAACCATTTTTTCATATATTTTGTCCATTTATTGTTTCAGTTTCAGATAGAAGAATAAATCTGGTGCTCAAATTGAGAATTTTAGAGTGTTATCAAGAATTGTGGACCTATGGGATTTTTCACCCCGTTTGCTCCAGCCTGGATTACCCTCTGTAGACATACCCACATCAGGGTGGTAATGTGTGACAGTGTCTTAGAGACAACAAGGAGGGATTATATTACTTCAGAGCAAATAGCTTTTCAAATTAAGATGCCCTTGCTTCCCAGAATTTCCGGGTGGATGTCTGTCTCTTCTCATCACCGTCCGTCTAGTATTGAATCCTTTCTTTTGGACCACCTCACGTGACCTTCATTTTTCTAGTAAAGCCTCCCATTTTCCCTGAAAATCAAACTACTTTTATTTTACAGGGAAATTTGGGTTCTATTTTATCCTTCAGGACTTGTCCAAGAGGGAGCTTTGCTTTTAATTCTCAAGCTACCCTGGAATTTTCCTAAACAAAGAACTGGACCTCTAATAGGAATTTACTGAATTCTAACTGAGAAGTCTTGTGGCCATACTTGGCTTGGCAATTTTGTAAAACTTCTAGCACATGTGTACATGCAGATTATTGGAATTCCCACACTTTCTGGGAAGGACTCTTGTTTTCAGTGTTGTTTTGACTTGGTCATGGTTCCCCATTGCTAATAGTTTTACGCTAATTAATACAAAATTATTGTTCACTCTTAATTTGATCATTTTGTTCTTGTGTGATTGCTTTATTGCCATTTTGACTACTGTTTTATTCCTTACCATTTCTTTTCCACAGAATTTTGTCCTTGGAAAGTGGAGCTTAAGTGGTAGACAGGCTGCAGTGGCATTTGCTCCAACATTTAATGGAGATAAGTCTTGTACACACATAGTTGTCTTACAAGATAGGATGTGACTGAGTAACAGGAGACAGAAAAAATGCTGCAGGAATTTAGAAATTCTTGTCTGAGGTGAGATTGCCGTTCTTAAAGATGTCTCTCTTTTAAGTAAAAATTATGAAAGTAGTACAGTCATCCCTCAGTATCCACAAGGGATTGGTTCCAGGACCTGTGGATTCTAAAGTCTCATATGAAGTGGGTGTAACCTATGTACATCCTCCCATGTACTTGAAATCATCTCTAGGTTACTTACAGTACCTAATACAATGTAAATGGTTGTAAATACAATGTAAATGGTATGTAAAAAGTTGTCCCTATACAGCAAATTCAAGTTTTGTTTTCTGGAACTTCTGGAAATTTTTTTTTTTTTTTAAATTTTTGATCTGTGATTGGTTGAATCTGCAGATATGGAACCTGTAGTTACAGAGGGCTAACTGTACTGCCTTTTGGAAACAAAATGGTACAAACTGTATAAAACTAAAGTCTCCCTTACTGTCCCTCCTCCCATCCCCTGAGAGTTACCCATTATTAACAGTTGTGTATTCTTCCAGAATGTTTTTTATATACACACAGTCACAGAGCATCTTTTTAATAATAAGATGATAGCCGTATGCATTTGCCTTTAATTTATTCTTTAAGGTTATATGTCACATTATTCAAAATTCAAAAGCTGCAAAGGTGTTTAGTTCCCCACTCCAGGTATAGATGATACTCCAGGTTTGTTTCCTTGCAGAGATGGCTTCAGCATGGATGTATTCCTATCTGCTTTCTCATTTTTCCACACATAGTATCATAATTTACACTCTGCACCTTGCTCTTTTTATAATGTATTTTGCGTTGGGTGATGTGACTACCTTGGGCATTGTGGTAGCTTTCTCCCTGGCAAAAGTATGAACCTTCTTAGGAGAATCTAGTGTGATGAGGAGGCACACCTGGAGTGGGATCTAGTTCTGTGTGACATCCTGGCCAAGTGACCTGATGTCCCAAGGGCTTGAGGTCAGGTCAGCAACACCTGGCCTTTTAGCTCTTCATGGCTTCACTGAAACCTTGACAGCTTATTGGCCTGAGTATCTGGTTAAACCTGTGTATCCTCTCCGGTAAATCTTGTTATGCTTCCTTTTCAGTTCCCTTCTGAATCTTGCCTGCTGGGGAAGTTCCTCATTGCTGAGAGTAGCAGTTAAAAAAGCTGTCAGCCACGTGGCTGGGCTCCTGTTTCTGCACAGGCAGGCTGAGTAACAACTTGGTGGTGTGGATCCAGGTAGAAACCGGCCAGCATTCTGATTCTGCCTTGTAGCCTACTGGGATGGTCAGTTTAGACAACATATAAAGTTTCCTGGATACAGGACAAACCCAGGCCTATGGAAAGAGCAGGAAGGTTAAAGTGTGTGGTACTTTGAGCAGTGACGAAGGCTTTGGTTACTTTGAGCAGTAACCAGGGAGCTGACGTGTTTGCTTCAGTGCCAAGAATTCCAGGACAATTTGTTATTCAACCAAAGCCAGTGTAAAGTGAAGTCACTCAGTCGTGTCCGACTCTTTGCGACCCCATGGACTGTAGCCTACCAGGCTCTTCCATCCATGGGATTTTCCAGGCAAGAGTACTGGAGTGGGTTGCCATTTCCTTCTCTAGATGATCTTCCCGACTCAGGAATCGAACCCAGGTCTCCCACATTGTAGGCAGATGCTTTACCGTCTGAGCCACCGGGGAAGCCTGGGGACATACCTTTTCCTTGTTTCTGTCTTCCTGCATACCCATTCTATTCTCTAGTGCTGTGGTGAAGATTGGTGACATCAAAAACAATGTCTGATGCTGTTTGCTATTCTCTTTCTTGCAAGAGAGTAAGAGGCAGGGCTCTGGTCAAAACACCACTCTTATGTGCTGAAGGTATCAGCTTCTTGAAAGGGCTTGACAAATGCTAACATACTCCAAGAAACCATGGTTGGAGGGGCTTAGGAAAATCCTAGGTTTTATCAGGAATTATTTTGCCAGATTAAGCCTAGCCTGAGGGCATCAGTTACCTTCTTCCTTTTTCTTAAAATTTTATTAAATGGGAAATAAAAACTGACCTGTCTGATCTGCCAAAACCCAAGTAGTTATGGGACTAGTATCCCAGAACCTCACAGGCAGGTGTGTGACCAGGTTAAGAATTGTTCATCAGCTAGTTTCAGCACTGGTAGTATTCTGGAGAAGGAAATGGCACCCCACTCCAGTATTTTTGCCTGGAGAATCCGTGGACAGAGGAGCCTTGCAGGCTACAGTCTACGGGGTCGCAAGAGTCGGACATGGCTAAGTGACTAAGGACACACACACGGTATTCTCAGGGCTTCTTTTGGGAGCCAAGGTGGGTGTTTTTCAGTGGGTCAAATATATAGTCAGTGGTTATAAATTGTTATTTGAGAAGCATTTTGGGGCAGCATTATCAAGTTTGCTGGTAAGGAGCGGTGAAAAGCCTGAGGCTGACCTGGCACTGACATACTCCACTCAGTGTTCCAGCATACTTTCTTACATACTCTTTGAATTTGCTCTATACAAAAATCTCAACTGGATTTCACAGTGTTTTTTTTAAAATTGGGATTTATTGTTTATTATATACAATTCAGAAAATACCTGGTAATGGCAGGAGAAAAAAACCCGTGGTCCCATCACTCATGTTGAACACTGCTGTTTCTATGTATAATCTTCTCTTATAAAAATTTTTTTCTACATTGTAGTGGTTTTCTGTTTATATGTATTTTTTGTATTCTGTTTTTTTTTTCAGAGTAGTAACTCAAATATTTTTCCCGTATTATTGCATACTCTATAAATACCAATTGTAATAGCAGCATGCTGTTCCATTGTCTTGAGTTTACTTCTCCCCATTGAAAATGTTTGTTTTGCAAAAGATTTTTCTAGGCTATTTATAAGACAGATTTCTTTGTCCCCCAATGTATTATATCTGTTTCTAAAATTTAAATGGCTGTTTCAAACCACTTAGTCAATCTTTGTAATTAAAATGTTCAAAGGAAATGTAAGTCCCTCCCAAAAGCATAGTTGATGACATCATTCTGGCATACACGTTTGCAAATTGGAAAGCTCCTTTTGGCTGACATGTCAATGTTACTGGCACTGGTGCCCAGTGAAAAAGTTTATTGGCCCTTAGCAAAGCCTTTCTCAAGAGAATTCTAGTTATGCTATTTTAAAGTTTTGGAACTCTGTGTCTTAAGACAGATTTACCCAGTAGATTGTCTCAAAGCTGTTGAGATTTGTTTTAGGACCGCCTTTGTCTTTCTTAACTAGCTGGGCTATGATGGTGTCTTTTAGGAAGAGTAGAGGCAGGGAATATAATCTCTCTTCTGGCATAGGCACACTGGGTGACCTTTAAAAAGGCACTCTGCTTTTCTGGACCTCAGTTTCCACATCACTTCAGTTTCCATATCGTCAAAGAGGAGATTGAATTAGAAATAAAAATAAGGTTCTTCCCAGCTTGAATATTTTCAGATTTTTTTCCTAGGCAGTTTGTTTTAATCACATTGGCCCTGCTTTCACATTTATATTTTTCTATAGTCAGCTGCTCAGTCACTGCAAGAGGGCTCTTCTAGCAAGCTCCCTGCCCCTAGATTTCCATTTGGACTTCAGTGAAGTATGTTGGAGACCAGTGCACTGACTCGTTGAGGACTTTCCAAGGGTTGTTCTGGAAGCGGAAATCTAGCCCAGATCACACCAGGGGACTAATCTCTGAATAATGTCCTCTGACACACACACATATTTTCTGATGTTTCTCTTGACCTTGGAACTGGTTAGAGACAGCACAGAATGCTCAATGAATTCTAACAGACTACAACAAGGAAGTCCCTCCCACCCTTGGCTTTTCCAAGATGTAAGCTTCGCTAATTGTTAGCGGCAATTTAAGGATATCACCCTGCCTTGCTGCTCTTCTATTTCTCTCTGCATAATGTTTGTGATCAAAGGGAACTTGGATGGATTTGAGATAATTGTCACAGAATTCTGGAGGAATACAAAGTTGTTTAGTGGAGTGAATCCTAAATTGGGGATTGGGAGAGCAGCTTCTGGTTTTGTGGTCTTGAGCATGTCATTTGCATTTTGTGGGTCTCAATTCTCCATCTTAGAAGTTTAAAACAACGTTTCTAGAAAGGACCTTTTCTCTGGCTCCATGAATGAGAATTTGCTCCTTGCTTGAAAATGACCAGAAAGCACCCTGGGCCGTCATGGTGACTGGCACATTGGGCACTCATTCATCCCTGTGTTGGCCAGCGTGATTCAGTGTGACCCTGCTTGAGTTGTATATTCAATATGAATTGTCCGTATGTGTCACCAGAGGCCCCTGCAGTTAACCCAAAGCTAGCATCCTGACAGGACAGGGCCAGCAGCTACTAGTCAGCCATAAGCAAGAGAGGCAAGGAAGTTTAGTCGAGCTTGTAGAATCCCATTCTCACTGGTCTGGAGGTTGATGTCTACACTGTAGCCTCCGTGACTCTTATTTGCACATTAGCCATTTTCTCCCTTGTAATTTGTTACTACAATTATAGAAAACGAATATGTGAAGCAACATAGCAGGTAGGAGTTGGGAGGGGTTGTCAGTATCTTCCCACCTTCACTAAACAACTTTTGTTCGTCTCCCTAGCTATACTGACCACAGGGTCTTTGTGTTTTCCTCACACGTACCAAAACACTCCTACTCGGTGGCCCCAGGAAAATGGGTAGGAATTGACAGGCTTGAAAGCTCAGCCACTAGAGTTGGGGAACTTTTCTCTAGGGTGGTGGTCCTCAGGCTGGCCTGGAGACCAGCAGATCAGCATCACTGGTACTAGAAATGCAAATTCTTCAGCCCCCTGAATTAGACACTATGGACATGAAGCCCAGCACTGTGTTTTAACAAGCCCTGCAGAGAGCTGTGGAGAAGGCAATGGCAACCCACTCCAGTACTCTTGCCTGGCAAATCCCATGGACGAAGGAGCCTGGTAGGCTGCAGTCCATGGGGTCGCTAGGAGTTGGTACATGACTGAGCGACGTCACTTCCACTTTTCACTTTCATGCATTGGAGAAGGAAATGGCAACCCACTCCAGTATTGCCTGGAGAATCCCAGGGACGGGGGAGCCTGGTGGGCTGCCGTCTCTGGGGTCTAACGGAGTAGGACACAACTGAAGCGATTTAGCAAGTAGCAGCAGAGAGCTGTGAGGTACCCCCAAGGGTGAGGACCACTGTGTCAGCAGGTGTTGTCCTAGTGGACAACAGAACTCCCAACTCAGCGTTCCCTATGAATCAGGAAATCTGCAGCCATTCTCTCCTGTGACCCTCAGTATCCAGGCCAAACCTAGAGCCCATGTGGACAGCAGGAACATGCCTCCCCTCTAAGCTCCCTGGAGAGTCACATTTGTGCAGCCTGTTCATGTTACCCAGGAGAGCTGCTGAGTTTGAGTGTTTATCTCCTTAGCCAAGGCTCCGTTACCAGAATAAAGATGGAAGGAAGAATGCTTTTCCATATGTCCTTCCAACAAGTCATAAGACAGATGAGGAAAACTGAGGCTCTGAGTTTAAGTTACTATCCCAAAGTCACACTGCTGGTAAGTGGCAGAGTCAGAATTTGACCCAGGTCTGTGCCCTCAAGTGCCTTTTGCACCACACCAGTTAACATCCCATGAGAGGATGGATGGACATTTTCAGGAGCTCCTGGAGGACAGGGCCTAGCTCTTTTGGGAGCCAAGTGACACTGGATCAAAGAGCCCCATGGGTGAAGAAGAGATTGTTTCTGTCACCCACCATGGCCAGCAACTGAGGACTTTGGAGCAAGCTTGTGGGCTGGAGCCCTCACTGAACTCTCGATGTTGCTTGTGGGAACCTCCTGCTACGCTTCCCAGAGGCGGGGTTCTCTCCTCAGTTTCACCCAGCAGGCATCTCCTCAGACCAAGCCGGATGCTTGCATTCCTGTCCGGGATGCGGCAGCAGCCGGTCAATTAAGTCACAAGCCTCAGCAGACCTGAATGATAGCCAGCATGGTCGAAGTGCCAAGGGAGTGCAGCCAGAAGGTGCTTTGCCCCAGCCCACTCCTCATCCTTTATTTGAAACCCCCATTACCATCCCAGATGGGACCCTCTTCTCCCAGCAGTCTCTCAAGAGCTCATCACGCACCCCCTGGCTCATGTGGTAACCCAGTTCAGCAGACGGGCCTGGAGAGTTATAAATAGCTCAGGGGTAGGCCAGGAAGCCAACCGGTGCACCAGGACAGAACATGCATTCCCCGCTTTTGGAGCCATTTCCTGGGATCGTGTGCCGGCAGTGACTCTTACTGCAGATAAACTCCCAATTCCTCTCCTCTCCAGGGTGTGCACTCTGCCCTTGAGTCTTGCTTCTTTCTGTTTGTGTTTGTCCCCCCGCCCCCATGGGCCCTGCCTTTGGAGGGCGGTGCTTCCAAGTCTGCTTCGGGGACATTTCCTGTTCTTGGAACAGCTGCACCAGCCTGGGGTACCCTCCTGCTACATGATCCTATAGGGAGGTATCCAGTGGCCATGGGCAGTTTTCAGATGACCTTGTTCCTCTGACGTCATTAGATGGCTATTTTTGGCTTTGCTGTTTGTGCTGTAGAGAAGTTGGGCTGGGATGGGCGAGAGGGAGAAAGCATGAAAGAGGGGTCGGTCTCGGTTTCTCATCATCCCAGGGCCCTACTAAAGTAGGAGCATTTATACTTCAACATTCACAGAGCACCTACTGCATGTCAGGCCCCGCAGCTACCAAGTTGTAACATAATCTAAGTATTCTTCACTCGCCCACAAATTCACTGTTCACCATTTGGTGGTGTGGAACAGTGATGATGAGTGAGGGCTCTGAGCCTGATGGCTTGGGTTTGAATTCTAGTCCCAGTGGAATCCCACATCTGAAATCTTGGGCAAGTTACTCCTCTCTGTGACTCAGTTTCCGCTTGGAAACAGGACTGATAATAGTATCTACCTCATAACGTTACCATGAAGATTAAAGGAGTTCACATCTGCGTCTGGCACAGGGTAAATGTACAGTAAATATTAGGGGCTATTATTATTAACAGAAGTGCCACTCTTTGTACTGAGTCCTTGGGATATAAGGTTGACTGACATGGTCCTGATCTGTTCTGAGCTGGCACCTAGTCCCTAGAGCCCCAGGTACTGGGGCAGGGCACGCAGCCAATACAAGTCAGAAGGGAATACCTGCCATGTGCACTGCGAGACCCTAGCTTGTGGGAGCATTCCAGGGAAACAGGTGAAGTTCTTGCCCTGGGAGAGCCTCAGAGCAGTGTTTTTAACTCTGACAGCACGTCAGAATCTTCCAGGCAGGTCTGAAAAATAACACTCTGAGCCCCACCTCCACATGTGCTGCTTCAATGGTTTGAGCTCAAGAGGAGCTCAGACTTTAGAAATCATGAACGTTCTCCAGACTTTCCCATGCACATCAGGGTTGAGAATACAGCCCAGGCTAGAAGGTTGTGTGTCCTGGGAGTACCCTGCCGACTACCTCAGGACTGCCTCAAAGGTGGCCCTCTGACTCGTGGGTTCTCAAATTTCAGGAGTGCGTGAACGCCCCCTGAAATGCTGGTTATAAAGACAGATTCCTGGGGCCCCAATTGAAGGAGGCTTCATTTTAAACAAACTCTAGGGCCTAGGCACTGAGAAAGCCTGCCGCAGCCATATCTTCAGCTGAGAAGTCACTTGCGGTCATCAGTCCCCAAAACTGTACCTCTGAGACCCCACAGTGTTTCATATCTCATGTGTAGCTCTAACCATTTTCTGTCTTGAGTTGTAGAAATCTGTATATTGGTATCTTGAATTATTTATCGCCTAAGAGTTACAAATAGTCATTTCAGAAATGTCTCAAAATCCAGACAAAGCATAAAAATAATCTCTCTTCCCACACCTGCATGTATATACGTGTATATGCATACATATCCCCCCAGATATTTTCTCTACAAATATTGTTAGCAACAAAAAGAACCCACTTCATGAAGAATTTTGCAGTCTTTTTTTTCCCCCAAAATGTACTATATGGTGATTCTAGAGCTTTTCCTCACCTTCATCTCTGTGTCCCCAAAGTGACCAATTTAGTTCTTGCCACAGAGTAGGGCTTCCCTGGTAGCTCAGATGGTAAAGAATCTGCCTACAATGCAG
The DNA here is from genome assembly GCF_001704415.2 of Capra hircus. NCBI lineage: Eukaryota > Metazoa > Chordata > Mammalia > Artiodactyla > Bovidae > Capra > Capra hircus. Next base: position 60,662,123 of record NC_030820.1, read on the forward strand.
GAGAGCTGGATTCCATTCCTGGGTCAGGAAGATCCCCTGGAGGAGGGCATGACAACCCACTCCAGTATTCTTGCCCTGGAGTATCCTAGGACAGAGGAGCCTGGGGGGCTAAGGTCCATGGGGTCTCAAAGAGTCCGACAGGACTGAATGACTAACACTTTCACAGAGCAGAGCACTTAGTAATAATCTTGGCAATAAAATTCTACAGTTCTGGGTTGAACAATGAGTGTCATTTAAACTTCCAGAGAAATCTACATCTAGTTGGTCACACACAATGTCCATAGATCTCTGCTTACCCTCCTTGGAGGAAAGGACTGGGTCTGCGGTAAGGACAGCAGCCTTACCAGAACTGTCCCTGGGGCCGAGAGGTACTGCCAAAGCCCCAGGCTCAGGGACCCAAGATGGGAGAGGGCAGAAGGAAACAGCCCTTAGTTGCTCCCATATCAGGACTGGAGGGAAAGTCGCGAGGAGAGTTGGCTGCGCTGTTTGGAGTCAGAAAGGTCGTTGCTCAACTCCCTGGATTTTCCATCACAGCCGAGCAGGCAGAGGGTCAGGCCGGGAAATGTCTCCTCTGAGCCGGTCCTTTTAAAGCCTCTTGGCTAAATCTGTTTCCTCCAGGAGCCAGGGAAGCAGTGCCCGAGTGGAGTTAACCCCTCCACGCCCAAGGAATTCTCGCAGGGGTGGTTGAGCCTGAGAGCCCAGGCTTCTGGAATGCAGAGCCTTCCAGGGCAAGAGGCCTAAGGAGCCGTGAACTCTGGCTGGAGAAACCTTCTCTCTGGCCTTGTTAAATCCAACAGGCATAATTGCATCCTCCTGACCTTAATTCCCCTGGCGGGTTTAATTGGCGCTGGCATTGCCCCACTTCCTGTCCTGCCACTGTAGAGGCGGGGGTGGGGGGGTGTGCATGGCTGCACAGCTGGTGCAGGGTGGGAAAGCCCCTTCTTAAGGGTGGGCAGGGGCTCTGGCAGCCCCCAGGCAGGTGGAGGAGGTTTCCCCATGCCCCACCCCTGTGCCTCCCGGGGAGCAGCTGGCCAAGCTGAGCTCAGCCCTGGTGGGTGGATGGGCGAGCAAGCTGCAGGCAACCCTGTGGATCCAGAAGCAGGCCAGGCTCTCGTCTCAGTAGGAACATGTATGGAGAAATCTGCAGGGACAGATGAGCCTCCACCTGGGGTGTCCACGTGATGGAGACCCCACAGTGCAGCAGGCACTGGGCCAACCACTCTACATCCACGTGCTTGCTAAATGCTCCCAGCCGTCCCTGGGAGAGAAGCAATGGGACAGAGTAGTTATGAGCTGGGCATTGTGTCAGGGGGTTCAAACCCAACTCTGTGACTTTGCCCTGTGACTCAGTTTTCCTGTCATATCTGTGAAATGGGGATGAAACAGCTGATGTTTATACAGCACTTAAGTACCCACGCGCTGTTCTAATGCTTTATGTACATACTTCCCCTGTGATGAAGGGGCTCGTCCTATAAATGAAAGACAAGAGAAGGCATTTGCCTAAGATTTGCGGTCACTAATCAGAGCGTCACTGCCCAACCTCTTCAGCCACTGCTCAGCAGGACTGTGGTAAGGATAGAATGAGGATGGGGCCTGGCCCACTTGGTAAGAGTTATTATTTGGGAATCATAACAGTAACAAATGTAGCCATGAAAGCCCCTATATTGTCCCAGCTTGGATTTTGGTCTCAAAAGGTGGCTGTAGATGTGAATCTGGGTGATTCGAAGTTCTTCAATAGCTGTGTGACCCTAGGGACAAACCTCACCCTCTCTCAGCATCAGTTTCCGCATCGTTAAGAGAGTCTAGCACTTGACCCCTAGAGTCCCTCGTGAAGATCCAACAAACTGAGCAAAGCCCCTGGCAGAGCCCTTAGTGGCCCTTCATGGGCACTCACTCAATCAATGATCAGTACTGATAACCACAATCATAACGAGAAGACATCAGCAAAGGCCATCATGATAGAGTAATCCTACGAATGTGGTCCAGAGCCTTGGACTCAGTTACTCATCAGGCACTGGTTGGCAAGTGCACTTTGTGCCAGGGACACGTGTGAGCATCATACAGCCCCTGCCCTCGAGGGGCACTCGGACAGTGTAATTGGTGGGATCAGCCCGGAACTGAAGGAACCAGAGGAGGGAGTCCAACATTTCGAGCTAAACCGGAACATGCTGTGGGGACAACCAAATAGAGGGCCAGGGGTCCATGTTATAGGCACAGACAAGAAGATTTCAACCTTCAGAATGTTAGGAGGCCCATAAAACGTACCCGGCAGGGAGCCAGGGTGAGACACAGTCTGGGAAATTTTAGGCAAGAAAGGGAACTCTGAGCCATAAAGAAGCACATTTCTGGCCCAGCTCCCTTCCTTGAAGAGTGACTTTTGGCAAGTTACTCTGGATTCTGCCGTCTTCACCTAGAAGACAGGTTGAGATCATTCACAGAGTTATTATCAAGGTGATGTTTTAAAACAATATGGATAAAGCTAATAGGAGGCACTCAGAAAATGGGAGCTCCCGTCTTTTTAGGGAGCCTGGGTTCAGATCCCAGCTCAGCCCCTTCCAAGCCCAGTGGCTCTGGGTCAGCTGCTTAACTTCTCTGTGCTTCAATTCTGCCATCTGTAATGGTACCTACCTCACTGGGGTGTTCCGAAGATCACGTGAGTGAACGTACACAGGAGCACTTGGAACAGGGGCCAACATACGTGGCAAGTACTATATAGCTGCTAGTATTTTTGCTTTGTAGAAAAGGCAGGCTGTCAGCTAGGAAGGAGAGAAATGAAATAGGGGAGGCCAGGTCAGAAGAGGAGGACAGGCTGAATAAAAGGCAGCAAGTTGGGGAAGGGGCTCCAACTCTGGCGTTTGCTAGCCTTGGACTGACAACCCCAACATTTTCTCACCTAAGAAAGCATCATTCATTTTGAATATTAATCTGTTCACATCATTTTAGGTTCAAATAAAAAAGTAGAAGAGTGTGCAACAACATCTTTCTCCCACCTCTGGCTCCCAGTTTCTTAGCCTGTCAAAACTCCGTGCCTGTAAAGGGAAATTGTATATATTGTATGTTATGTTCACTACTATAAATTTCACCACCTTTTGTGCAAGTGATAGCACCCTCTACATGCTGTTCTGCATGTTGCTTTTTGTCCCCCCATTTTGTAGGTTGCTTCTTGTCAGTTCACTCACAGCTTTTTCCATCTTTTTTACAGCTACACAATTTCCTACCGTTCAGATGTGCTGTATCCTCAAGCCATTGTCCCCTTCCCTGTCTCCATGGAGGGCAAGAGTTGCTTCCTCTATTTGATCATTGGAGGAGCTGGGCCCTGGAGTGGGGTTGGAGTGACTGGATGGGTCACCATAGTCAGGACCTGGACCCAATCCTGAATCCACTCCAGAACTATTTCCAACGTACTCAGCTTGGGGTTGGTACTCAAGGTGGCCTGCAGAGAAGCTCTGGGCCCAACCCCTGGGTGATGGAAGGCCCTTTGGATCATACCTCTCCCCATCCCATCTCTGCTTGAACACCTTGGGCTGGAGTGGGTCACCACTGGGTCACCGCTGCGAAGGAGGATCCTTGGAAAAGACTTTCCACCAGCCAGCACCCCCACTTTCCAGTGGGCCATTGGAAAGACCTGCATCAGCTCAGAGGAGCAAAAACACTGACCATCTCTCACAGCTGTTTGGGACAGCATCCATCTCCCCAGGAGCCCAGGAAATAGACATTTTCAAAAGAAATGGCTTTCAGGCCCACAGGCAAGTTGAGCAAGTGCCCCCGAGACCTTTTCTTACTCAAAGATGCTCCACGCTGGTCTGGAGGCCAGGTGCAAGGCTTGTGGACGCAGAGCGGAGTGCTGGGGTCAGGGTGACTACACCTGGGCCTGTGTGGTTCCAACCAGACTCCGGGGAACCCCAGGAGATGTTGGCAGAGCCAGAGCCTGGCCTGAGCATAGTCTTGCCCTTCAGCCCTGTCTGAGAGCTCCCTCATCTATCTTGTCCCAAATCAGAGATACCAGGCAAGGTCTGGGAGAAGGCTGCTCCCCCGGGGCCCCAGGTGCCCCCTCCTGCTTTCTCTTCCTGCTTGTTCCAACACCACTCTCCCCCGGGTCGGTCCACGGGAAGAATGCCGTGTCCTCTGAATGGGGGCCAAGAGTGACAGGTGGTGGCAGTCCGAGTTGCATGGCCCCTGGTGTAAGAGATCCTCTCCCCCGTCCCCGCCTCCTCTGCCTGCACCCCTGCCTCCGCCTCTGCCCACCGGGCCCCGGCCTTACAACTGCCCAGGACGGCTCCCGGGCAGCCGCTGTGAGACAGACAGACACCAGGTCACCCCTCTCCGCTCCAGGTGCCTCTGTCCCCTCCACCGGCTGGCCTCTGCCTCCTCTCAGCCAGACAGGAGGAGGCATCCAGCAGCCCGACACACCTTTCTCTTCTTTCTGCAGCTGGAAAGACTCGAGTTAGACAAGCAGAAGCACACGCCTCCCTACCTCATGGCGACGGAAAACGGAGCAGTGGAGCTGGAAATCCCAAGCTCATCAACAGGTGCCAAGCGGGGGCCAGAGGTGGAGGGAGGAGCTTGGGAAGGGGTGTTTGAATCCAGAGCTGGGCCGGTGCTCTGGATTCGAAGTGGGAGTTCTGTGCCCAAGGCTTCTTTGTGTGGCACATGGAGGACCCAAAAATCAGAATTATCTCTGGATAGGGTAGGACTGGGTCAAGGGCCCACAGGAAGCCTTCCCCAGAGAGACTGGGAAAATGTGAAGTCCCCATGGATGAGGCCTGAAAACTCAGAGTGAGGGTTGAGGGGTGGGCTCAAGGCCCACCAGGGGCCCAGAACCCTGCACCCAGGGCCTCAGAAGCCCAGACAGCTCGTATTGGGAGCCCATGGAATGGCCCCAGAAGTTCAGCGGGACAAGTGCTTGTAAACTGTGGCCTGGGTGGGGACCTGGGCCCAGAACCGGTCCCTGGCCAGCCTGGCTGGGGCGGGAGGGGTAGGAGGGTGAATCCTGACTGGTGTTTCACCTCCTTTGCAGACGCAGCACCAAAGGGTGCAGCAGGCGAAGGACCCCCAGCTGCAGAGAAAGACCCTGGGCCCCCAGATCCACAGAAGGATCCTGGGCCCCCAGATCCACAGAAGGATCCTGGGCCCCCAGATCCAGAGAAGGATGCTGGTCCCCCAAACCCAGAGAAAGAACTTGGGCCCCCAGACCCAAAGAAAGAACCTGATCCCCTCAACTCGACGAAAGATACTGAAGCCCCGGCCCCAGAGAAAGGGGATGGGGCCTCGGCCCAAGCCTCAACCACCAGCCAGGGCCCTGAGGGAGAAGGAGGCCTGCAGGGAGAGCCTGCGGAGGGCTCTGCTGGGCAGCTGGCAGCCCTGCCCCAGGAGACAGCAACAACCAAGGCCGACATCAAAAAGCCCGAGGCTGAGCAGAAGACCCCGGGCAGCCAGGACCCTGGAGAAGGCAATTTGCACAAGAAGGTAGCAGAGGGCCAAGCAGCGAGCAAGAAGGGCGCACCCGCCTTTCTGCACAGCCCCAGCTGCCCCGCCGCCATCTCGAGGTGAACGGCCCCTGCCTGGGGGCGGGGAGGGATCGGGCACCATCACCACATTCAGTGCTGGCCTGGGTAGTTCCGATGTTCAGCTCTCTCTGTCCTAGGCATTGGCCTGACCACCTGGTCTTCCTGCAGAGATCAGAACTATGTGATAGTTCACAGAAGCCTGTGAACTGTGAGCTGTGACACAGCCTCTGCCGTGTCAGGCAGCAGAGGACCTCAAAAACCCCTTCTCCAGGCATCTGGAGTCCAGAGTGCCCCTTACCCCATGGACTTGGGTCTCACCAAGGCCAGGACTGAGATGTCAGGAGGAAGAGATAACTCATCTTCTTAATACAGTTATTGGTATAATCTGAAAATATGACTAATAATCAGGCTGATAGATCATTACTAATACTCTTGAAGTGAAAAGTGAAGTGAAAGTGAAAGTCACTCAGTTGTATCTGACTGCAGCCCCATGGACTATACAACCCATGGAATTCTCCAGGCCAGAACACTGGAGTGGGTAGCCTTTCCCTTCTCCATGGGATCTTTCCAACCCAGGGGTTGAACCCTGGTTCCCTGCACTGCAGACAGATTCTTTACCACCTGAGCCACAAGGGAAGCCGAAGAATACTGGAGTGGGTAGCCTTTCCCTTCTCCAAGGGATCTTCCCAACCCAGGAATCGAACCGGGGTGTCCTGCATTGCAGGTGGATTCTTTACCAACTGAGCTATCAGGGAAGCCCACTATACTCTTAGAGCTATAATACAGCACCAGCCTCAAGGTGCAATCCATTAGCTTTACCTGAATGCCAATGATATAAGTGAGGTTATTAATGATATATTTATTGTAAACCACAATAATAACACTTACCATACCAGTTTGAACTATGTGGTAATATAAATTAGTATCATTAATATGTTATCAATTGTATCACCACAATTTTATGAATCAAGAGCTACATAACCTCCCTAATTGTTGCTACCTAATGATTAACCAAATCAGCAATCCTGTTAACAGTTGTTAATGATCTCTTAGTGCATTGATACTCAAAATAGCAACACAGACATGGGAATTCTCTGGTGGTCCAGGGGTTAGGGCTCTGCACTTCCACTGCACGGGGCGTGGGTTGGTCGTTGGTCGGGGAACTAAGATCCTGTACGTCGCATGGCATAGCTGGGAAGAAACAACCACCACCACCACAGACATTTATGTATTATTAACATCCCTGGATTTTATATGAAGTGAATTTGGATTCACCATCCCACGTGTTTGGGTGGGGGCAAGGCTGTATCGGCTCTAGATTGCAGACAAGGTTTTAGGAGGCCTGCCGGGGGGCGGGGGCTGTGGCTGCTAAGGGTATCACCCTTCTGTGTTCTCACATTTCAGCCTTGAGAAGCCACTGGCCGAGAAGCCCCTAGATGAGACATCAGACCTCATCTTTGAAGGGGTGCCTGTGACCCCTGGTCCCACGGAAAGGGAGCCAGCCATGGTAGCTGAAGGAGAGAAGAACCTCCCGGGAGGCAGCCAGAAGGAAGAAGAGAAGGCTGCAGGCCAGGCTGGCCAGGCTGGGGTGCAAGGGGACACCTCGAGAGGAATCGAATTCCAGGCCGTTCCCTCGGAGAGAGCAGAGGTGGGGCAGGCCCTCAGTCCCACAGCCAGGGAGGAGGACTGCTTCCAGATTTTGGGTAGGCCGGGGCTGCCCTGGAGCCCAGGGAGGAGGGAAGGGGCTCCCCGTGTCTCCCCCTTCTCCTCGCTTTGAGCACTAAACTCTTCTGAGCCACCTCACCCAGGGTGATTCATAAAAGTGTCATCCAACCCCAGGAAGTCTGAGTTCCTAGTCCCCTTCAAGAGATGGGGAAATGAGGACTCAGAAAAGGGAGCACCCCAAACCCACAGCTAGAACAGGATATGAACCTGACTCCAGAGCTCTCTTGTTTACTTTCTTCTACATTGGCTAAAATGGAGTTTAAAAAAAAAATCATACATGTTGGAGCACCACCAGTACTCTGGACGGTGGGGTTTGAAGTTACCCTGTAAAAGGGCTCAAATGCCCTTTTAAACTGCATCCTGGACTAGTAGGGAGGGTCATGGGAGCCACAGAGGGCTGTGAACTGAGGAGCACAGGTGTGTGTGTGGAGGCGGGAGGGAGGCGGTGCCCAAGGAAGCTGGGCACGTGAGATGGGCAGGGCCGGAGCGGCCTCAAGTGCTGATGGTTTATTCAGCGAGCAGAAGGGAGCCACTGAGCGTGAGCAAGCTTGGCCAGTAGGTGAATAGGGAAAGGGCTCCGGAAAGGGTGCAGCAGGCCTGGGAGGTGGGGTAAGATGGGGTCAGGAGAGCCCAGAGTGTCCTGACAACCCCCCTCCTCCAGGCCACGGTGCCCCGGGAGACCTGCCAGTCTGCCTGGTGAGCGGCATGGTGCCACCCAGACAGGGTGGGAGGGCCTGGCGGCTGGGCGGCATCCAGGAGCCCTGCCTCCTCCCCTGAGCAGCGGCACAGACCTCCAGGGCCCACTCGGCCCAGCAATCACATCCTCGAGGGACGGACCTGAACAACCTCCAAGGGCCGTCTGATTTATCACCAGCAGGCTTCCCCTGCGGCCTCTTGGCTATTTATAAAGAGGTTTCCATTCCCGGTGACTCAGCCTGTCGGCGTGCAGGGCCTGCTGTTCCCCGTATTGTCACTAGGTGGCAGCAAGTCCCTACCAAACAGCTCCTTCCCCGGCTCCTCCCCGCTCACCCCTGCCCCTGGGCCAGGGCCGGGGGATACCCATTCCACAGGTGGTGAGAGCTTGTGGTGTTATTAGAGGGGGTGGTAGGCAGGTCCCATCCTCGACTCCTTCAGACACAGTAACGCCTATCTGGCATGGCGCTCCACCATTATAGTTGAAAGTGAAAGTTAGTAGCTCAGTCCTGCCCAACTCTTTTCAACCCCGTGGACCGTAGCCCATCAGGCTCCTCTGTCTATGGAATTCTCCAGGCCAGAATACTGGAGTGCGTTGCCATTCCTTTCTCCAAGGGATCTTTCCGACCCAGAGATTGAACCCTGGTCTCCTGCATTGCACACAGATTCTCTGAGCCACCAGGGATCACTCGGTTGCGAACTCCCCACCCCCACCCCTACCCCGCCCCGCTCCGCCCTTTTTAAAAATGGAAATGCAAAACTTTGGGATGGAGTCTTCATACTTTATAATGTGGGAGGGTCTGAGGAGTCCAATCAGCCGTACCCACTGTTGTGCCGGGAGAAGCTGAGCCCCTCTCTGACAAAGGCCTCCCGAGGAGGGTGAGTGTTGGTGGCAGAGCTGACTTTGGAAACTGGGTCCCTAGCCCCTGTCCTGGAGCCAACTGTCTCCCAGGTATCACTTGGTGAGCACCCCTGGACGGGGCCTAGGCCAGGCAGGAGGGCATGGTGCCAGGGTGAGTCCTTAGCAGCCCCAGCACTGACCGAAATGGCTCTGCTCTGCTCCACAGATGACTGCCCACCGCCCCCAGCCCCATTCCCCCACCGCATTGTGGAACTGAGGCCCGGGAACATCAACAATCAATTCAGCCTGAACTCCAAGGAGGCACTGGGCGGGTGAGAGCTGGGTCCCTAAGCGCCTGGCCCACGGGCAGGAGAGCATGAAGTCCCCAGGCCTTACATCTGCCCCATGGAAGGCCCAGACATTCCGATCAGACGTGAACCACACGGTCACGACTGTTTCCATGTGGTCTCACTTGTCTGTGTGCAGGCTGTTAAATGGCTGGTGTGTCAGTCACTCACACAAACACACGATTGGTCATTAGGTGTGTCCCATAGGAAGCACGTAATACTGTCCTGTGTGTCTCAGTTTGGAGTACCACACTGACCCCTTGAGGGTGATCCTCTGTTTTGTTAGAAGTCCTGAAGTTCCCTCTCCCGGGGCCTGGAGCCCTTGCCTGCCTGTGAGGTGCCCATCAGGGGCTGTCCTTTGATAAGCCTATCCTGCCTGAGCCTGTGATTTGTGCAGGTCCGCCGTGGTCTCTGCAGTAGAGCTCACGTTTTGGGAGGGTACTGGAGCTGGCTGGGATTTCCCCATCTCACAGGGAACAGAGCACAGCACCCCCCTCTCCCAACTTGGCCTTTGGAACTCCCTTACTCTCAGCCTCTTCTCTCTCCAGCGGCAAGTTTGGAGCGGTCTGTACCTGCACAGAGAAGGCCACAGGCCTCAAGTTGGCAGCCAAGGTCATCAAGAAACAGACACCCAAAGACAAGGTAGTGCAGTCTGGCTGTGGGGAGGAGGAGGGGAACCTTGGAGCTGGTGCCTCTCTCCTTCTGCCACCCACACGTATGCACCAGGGGCCAGGGGTGCAAAGCTTGATGCTCCAAAGATATCACACAGATCAACAGACAGGCGGACAGTCCTGCCATAGGGGCCTGATGCCCCTGACCATAAACTTCACCCCACAGTTGGTGAATTTATCTTGGGGACTTCCCCTTCAAGCCCTCTGGTTCAAGTCAGTAAGGGCTGATGAGCACAGGCTCTGGGCCAGATGCTATGCTGTGCACTGGAGGTCCCTGAGGGAAGCCAGGTGGTCCCTGCCCCCTGAGAACAGCAAGAGAAACAGGCCTCAACACCAGCCCGGGGCCTGGTTCAGAGCAGTGCGCGTTCAAGGAGTGAATGAATGAATGAGGCATAGACTCATGTGGAGTGAGGGAGTCGGGTGTGTGAGGAGGTGATGGCAACCTAGCAGCCTGGCATGGTGGGAGCTACATAACTCAGGAAAGGTAGGGTGGGAGGGTGGGGAGAGGAGTTGTCACAGTGGAGTCTCCTGACTCACCCGCAGGTCAGCAGAGTCTCCTGAATGAAGGCTTTGAAGAAGGAGGAGCTGTTTTCCAGTGGGAAAGGCAGGGGAGAGATTTTCAGACAGAGGAGACTGTGGATAGAAAGGCCTGAGGATCAGAAATGGCAGGTGGGAACCCTTGAGTCGAGATCGAGACCAGGGGAGCAGAGACAGCACATGCAGAGGCCTGGAGCCCAGAAGGAGCAGGAGAAGCAGCTCCGGAGGAGTGCTGGGAGGTCGGGAAGATCTTCTTCGTGACTCTTTCTCTGTTGCTTCCACTTAACGGGGCTCAGGTCCCAAGGCCTCTATCATGGACCTGGCTCAGCGGAGATGCTCAAATGTGATGTGTAAATTAATTGGAGTCAGCTATTGATTGATTAATTATTGGGTATTTTTTCACAGTGCTGTGTACTGTGCCAGGTGCTAGGGAAATGGCATCGAACAAGTCCTAACATGCTAGAGAAGGGGAACAGACAACTAAAACCAATCCAAAACATAAAAAGTGTGGTGTCCGGAGCCGAGACAGTGTTAAGAAGAAAAGTAAAGCCAGGAAGGAACAGGGTGTGTGGAGCCGCTCAGATAGGGTTAGGTGACATTAGGCTTCTCTGAGGAAGTGGCGTGGAAGGTGAGATATTCTAAGGAATGGAATAATGGAAAATGGAACAGTCCAGGCAGTGATCCAGTGCTCTGGGGGAACAGGTCTAGGGAGAGACCTGATCTATAACATCTGCCAATTTCCTTGGTGTAAATATTCCTACTGTGGTTGATTTCAAGCTACGGATGTGACCACTGGCTGGCAGACTTTCTGAAAGTGACAAATAATGGCAGCCGAAACTAGGAAGGCAGTGGTGGGGGAGCTAAGAAATGATTGGATTTGTAATCTACTTGGGATGTGGAGTCAAAGGATTTACTGACGGATTGCTTCCTCTTGTGAGGAAGCAAGAATAAGAGAGAAACCTGGAAAGCTCCTAACTTTCTATCCTGCACACTGGGGTTAAAAATGACGGCCTTTTGCTGATGGACATGCTGCGGGCAACTCAACTGTGGGGAAAGGGTGGTATCAAGGGTTTAATTTTGGACATGAGAGATTTGACATGCCTATTAGGCATCCAAGGGGGAGGGACTGGTTTCTGGAGTTCAAAGGAGTACTTGCGGGTGGAGATATGTATTTGGGAATCAGTCACATCTGGATGGAATTTCCAGTCATGGGACTTGAGAATGCCCTGGGAGAGTGTAGAGCAGGGAGGGCTGAGCGGGAAGGATGGGGCCCAGGATTCAGCCAGCAGGAGGCAAAGAACCAGCAAAGAAAAGGAAAGATGTCCCAGCAGAAATGACTGTGTGGTAAGGACACAGGCTGGAGGGTAGGGAGATAGGAGGCGAGGAGACCAGTGAGGAGCGGGAAGGCAGCAGTTCAGGTTAGGTCCACCCCGAAGAGGGTGGAGGGCAGGGAGTCATGATGCTCAGATGGTACCCCTGATGCTCCTGGTCCCCAGGAAATGGTGTTGCTGGAGATTGAAGTTATGAACCAGCTGAACCACCGCAACCTGATCCAGCTCTATGCGGCCATCGAGACCCCGCATGAGATAGTCCTCTTCATGGAGTAGTGAGTGTTGGCGGCAGGGTGGGGGCCTGGGGTGGGGGGGGGAGCAGAAGGCAGCAGGCCCAGAGGCAAGCCTGTAGAGGGGTCTGTGCACACAGCATCGAGGGCGGCGAGCTCTTCGAGAGGATTGTGGACGAGGACTACCAGCTGACTGAGGTGGACACCATGGTGTTTGTCAGGCAGATCTGCGATGGCATCCTCTTCATGCACAAGATGAGAGTTCTGCATCTGGACCTCAAGGTACTCGGGGTGGGCAGCCTCCTGGGAGGGGTCGGGGTGGCATCGGACCACCTGGGATCACCGCTGCAGCCAGCCATCCCTCCATCCCCCGTGACTCCTTCTCCTCCTCCATCCAGTCCTTCCAGCTGTAAGAGTCAAAACAGGGGACACATCAGAGAGCAAGAAAGACTTGGTCCCAGCCCTCTCCGAGTCTGGAGTTGTTGTAGAACTTGTTGAAAGGGTCTCTTGCAGTCCTGTGAGCCCCATATATAACACTAGCTGATCAGTGTTGCAGGAGCATCTGCCTCTGTGTAGGCCCCTGATGGGCACTGCTAATGTTTATTTACTTATTCCACAAACATGTGTTGAGGGCCCACTAGATGCCAGGCAGTGTTGGTGGTGGAGACCCACTGGTGAACAAAATAGATAAAAATGCCTGCCCTCATGGAGCTTACGTTCTAGAAGGGGAATCAGGAAGACACGTCAGTAAGTATAGTGTTGGGCTTCCCTGGTGGCTCAGCGGTAAAGAATCTGCCTGCCAAGCAGGAGACTCGGGTTCGATCCCTGGGTTGGGAAGATCCCCTGGAGAAGGGAATGGCAACCCACTCCAGTATTCTTGCCTGGAGAACCCCATGGACAGAGGAGCCTGGCGGGCTACAGGTCCTGGGGTCGCCAAAGAGTGGGACACGACTTAGCGACTAGAACCAGAGCAAAACGCAGTGGTGGTGCAGCAGCATGCACAGGGCAGGCACTAACGGAAGTGTGTGCTGAGGGGACATTTATGTTCTTCTTGCTCGATACCTTGCACATAGCAGGTGAGGGAGAGCAAATACTGGGTTGGCAAAAAAGTTTGTTTGGGTTTTTCCCTAAGATTTTATGAATCCCTCCAAGTCTGATCAGCTGGCCGCGGCCGTGGTGTGGAGTGGGCAGGGGCCCCATGAGTGCCTGGTAGCCCCATCCTTATGGCAGGCGTTAATGTGGAGTCAATGGGAAGGCTAGTGGGGAAGATGAAATCTGAACACTGAGGCGGGGGAACGGCCGTCGGCGAAGTGGACAGTACTTTCGTTCATTCATTTGGTAAATACATACTGAGCACCTGCTTCTGTGCCTCTGTGCACTGTACACAGTGCTGGGCGTGGTTGTTGCCCTCTGGATGGTGAGGACATGACCCTAGCCCCTGGAGCCTGTGGGGTCATGGTAGAATCAGACGTAATAACTCGATGAATAGATCGTTTTATTTTTTCTTAAAATTTTCTTAATTTTTATTTTTGACTGTGTCACTCAACCTGCAGGGTCTTGGATCCCCCACCAGGGATCAAGCCCACGCCCCCTGCAGTGGAAGCGCCAAGTCTTAACTATAGGACTGCCAGGGAAGTCCCTTAGATCAATTTAAACCACCAAGTGTTATGGAAAAGTGCGTGAGTGTAACAGGGAGACATACAAGGTGGAACTGAAGAAGAAGGTAAAGGCCGGAGCATTCAAGGTCCGATACAGGAGATGCTACTGGTGCTATTGTGAACTAACCCCTCCTCTGTGCTTACTAGGGGTCAGAGGCACTCAAGGTGTGTTTAGAGTGTGTGACAGTCCTTTGGGTCACGTGTGCTGTTATCATTGCCACTGACAAGTGAGGGAGCAAGGAGAGTAAGGGAATGGGTTTCAAGGGGCCATTCTGACAGCAGGGAATTTAGGAGGTGGTCATAATAAGCCAGGAGAGATGATGGGGCTGGAACCCATAGCAGTGGGGGAGGGATGGGAAGTGGTCAGATGATGGACACATTCTGAAAATAAGAGTCAGTCGGATTTCTGATGGTTTGGATGTGGGAGGGCAGAAGGAATGGAAAGAGTACAGGTGCCTCCCAAGTTTCTGGGCAGAACTCAAGCCTGCATGATGGCATTGGAGGCTGCCCTTCTCCAGTGAAAGCAGGGGTAGAGCAGGGTCTCTGATAAAAATGCAGTGTCCTGGGAACAAGTGCACTGAAGTCTGTGTGTCCTAAATGTGATTTTTTTCAGGATAGCAATAAGTTTTTCATCAATAAAGGGTTTCATGGTCGAGTAGGCTAGGTGAACCGCAGCCTGAAGCCCCTTCCCAGGGTTCCAGCTGCAGGGCTTTTCAGGAAGTCCCCTGTCCTCGTCCTCCAAAAGGAGATATGGATCTGTCTGGTTTCCCCTGCCAATTGTGTCCTTGGAGCCTTTTTTTTTTTTTTTTAATATTATTTTTTCTCTTTTTAAAAATTTGTTTTTGGCTATACTGGGTCTTCCTTGCTGTGTTTGGGCTTCCTCTAGTGGCAGTGATCAGGGGTCACTATCTAGTTATGGTGTGAGGGCTTCTCATTGCGGTGGCTTCTCTTGTTGTGGAACACAGGCTCCAGGTACATGGGTTTTAGTAGTTGCGGCTCATGGGCTCCAGAGCATGGGCTCATTAATTGAGACACATGGGCTCAGTTGCTCCGAGGCACGTGGGATCTTCCAGGACTAGAGGTCCACTGGCCACCAGGGAAGCCCTCCTCAGAGCCTTTGCATCCTTCCCGTGTTTCAGTAGAGCACTGTTGGGCTGTTGAAGTCACTAGCATCCTGCTCTGAGTGCAGCAGTGTGAAAGGACCTTCAGAAAGCCTCCTGTTTGGGGCCTCAGATCAGATACCACAAAGCCCAGATGAAGAACAGAACCTTGTTCTTCAGAACCCAGCTGGGTCAGGAGGTGGAGGCCCTGGGGGAACTAGAAGACTCCTGCCCATCTCGGCGGTCAGCACCAAGTCCCTCCAAGCCATGTGTGGCCATATGGCCAGGGCTTCCAGTGTTTCAGATGGTGCTGAAAATCAGGGTTCTTGTGCAAAATCTGCCTTTTAGCCATCATTAACGACTTACAACGTTTCTGCCCCACAACCTCAGATGAGTCCTGTGTCCTTGTGTTACATGAGGAGGAGATGGAGGCCCAGCGCGGGAGGCGTTAGCCTTCAGTTAGACCTTCAGCGTGCTCACCCATGCTTGGGGTGCCGGATTCCAGGAGTCTTGGCTGAGCACCTACTGGGCACTTTGTTAGACGCTGAGGGTGGGGAGCAGGGACGCCTGGAGAAGAGCCCCTTTCAGGCCTCCAGATCCCCCTCTGTGTCTGGAACAGGCAGATCTGAGGGTTTCTGATGGGGGGCTATCCACTCTGGCAGCCTGGGCCTCTGGTCCAGGGAGCCTGAGACTTGGATGGACTGGGATGGGGAGGGAGGGTGAGCTGGGTCAGAGGTCAGTCCAGGCCACCCCCTTCTCCTCAGCCAGAGAACATCCTGTGCGTCAACACCACGGGCCATTTGGTGAAGATCATCGACTTTGGCCTGGCACGGAGGTATCACCTTGGGTGGGCGGGGTGGGTGGGGCCAGGGGAAGGTGGGAAGGTGTCTGGGAATGGGCTGGGGGAGTTGTGCTCTGAGCCCTTGGCCTGACCTCCAGGTATAACCCCAACGAGAAGCTGAAGGTGAATTTTGGGACCCCAGAGTTCCTATCCCCTGAGGTGGTGAATTACGACCAAATCTCCGATAAGACAGACATGTGGAGCCTGGGGGTCATCACCTATATGCTGTGAGTGTTGATGGGGTTGGGGCACATGGGTGGGCAGCTGAGGCCAAGATCACTTCCACCTCCCCACTCTCTCAGGGTTTACTGGGCATTGGGGGTGCACTCATCATTCCTCTTCTTCACACTAACCCTGGGAAGCTGGGATGATTATGGCCATTTACAGATGAGAAGAGTGAGGCTCAGAGAGGGGAAGTGACTTGCCCGAGGTCACCCAGCCAGATTTTAACCCAGGTCTGTCCCACCTGAGAGGCTGGGGGTCTTTCCAGCTCCTGGTGCTGCTTCTCAGGATCTGTCATCCCCGACCCAATCTTACCTCCCTGCCTCCTGCCATCGCCTCCTTCCAGGCTGAGTGGTCTCTCCCCCTTCCTGGGAGACGATGACACAGAGACCCTGAACAACGTTCTATCAAGCAACTGGTACTTTGACGAGGAAACCTTTGAGGCCGTGTCAGACGAGGCCAAAGACTTCGTCTCCAACCTCATCGTCAAGGACCAGCGGTGAGGCTCACCCCCCAGGACATGAACCCCATGTGTGCAAAGTCCAGTGTGTGTGTGTGCTGGGTGGGAACTGGGCTGGGAGGCCGGCAGGAGTGGTGCCTCCCAGGCCTGCCACCTCCTC
Source organism: Capra hircus (assembly GCF_001704415.2). Lineage (NCBI taxonomy): Eukaryota > Metazoa > Chordata > Mammalia > Artiodactyla > Bovidae > Capra > Capra hircus. The sequence continues at coordinate 60,678,446 of NC_030820.1, forward strand.
TCACCACACCACCCACTCTCCACAGGGCCCGGATGAGCGCTGCCCAGTGCCTCGCCCACCCCTGGCTCAACAACCTGGCAGAGAAGGCCAAGCGCTGTAACCGCCGCCTCAAGTCCCAGATCTTGCTTAAGAAATACCTCATGAAGAGGCGCTGGAAGGTACCGCTGGACTGAGGCAGGGAGGAGAGAGGGATATGGGGTGGGAAGGGCGCTGGCCCCACTAGCCCCGTCTTGGCTGGTTCTGTCTGGAAAACAGAACTGGCTTTTCTCTCTTTGTCCTAGGCTGGCTCCTGCCCTGGGTGGTGGCCCTCTGCTCACCCCCTCCACCCTGGGGAGGGGCATCCTTTTATGGCTTGGGCTTAGGAATAGGTCTCTGACCCCATCTCAGGCTTCTTCCCTTCATTTCACAAATATTTCTTAACCATCTACCACCTCTGGGCACTGGGGACACAGCAATGGGCAAAGAGAGTAGGATTTCAGTCTTCGTGAACTTACTTTTGTTAGAGGGTGGGGAGTTATTAAAAGGAATTAAGGAAGGGCTCTGTTGACTCAGACAAAGAATCTGCCTGCAATGCAGAAGACCCAGGTTCGATCCCTGAAGGTCCCCTGGAGAAGGGAATGGCAACCCACTCCAGTAATCTTCCATGGACAGAGGAGCTGGGTGGGCTACAGTCCTTGGGGTCACAAAGAGTCGGACACGACTGAGCAACTATCACTTACACTTACTGGAAAGAAATAAGAATGGTCAGGAGTGCTGGGGAGAGGCTGTGCTTCTAAATAGGGTGTCTAGGGAGAGCACACTGAGAAGGAACCTGTGAACAAAAACCTGAAGGAGATGAGGGCTGAGTCAGGCTGGTATGGAGGGGGAGTGGCCCCAGGCGGTGGGAACAGCAGGCACAAAGGCCCTGAGGCAGGAGCATGGTTGTGGAGTGTGAGGAACGGGTAGGAGGCCAGTTCCTCTGAGTGGAATAAGCAAGCGGCAGGAGAGGTGTCCGAGAGGATGGGGAGGCGGGGCATGGAGAGAGCCACGCTGAGGGGCTTTTTCTTGGAATGAAATAGGAACCAGTGGACTGCTTCCCAGGTGGGTAGCGCTAGTGGGAAAGAACCTGCCAGCCAACGCAGGAGACGTAAGAGATGCGGGTTCGATCCCTGGGTTGGGAAGATCCCCTAGAGGAGGGCATGGAAACCCACTCCGGTATTCTTGCTTGGAGAATTCCACGGACAGAGGAGCCCGGCGGGCTACAGCCCCTGGAGTCACACAAAGTCGGACACGACTGAGCGACTTAGCGGTGCACACACAGACCGCCATGAGGGGAACGGTACTCAGGTTTGCTGACGGGTCTGTTGAGTGAGGCAGGGCATCCTGGAGGCTGTGGTGTCATGGCGCCTCCTGTGGCCATTTTGGGCACTGCAGCCTCCCTGGCCAAGGGCCCTCCTGGAATGAAGGGGACCTTGGGAGACACACAGTCTGTCCTACAGCTTTCCCCCTGCCCCGCTGCTGACCGGGACCCCTCTCCCTCATCCCTCAGAAAAACTTCATTGCTGTCAGCGCTGCCAACCGCTTCAAGAAGATCAGCAGCTCGGGGGCACTCATGGCTCTGGGGGTCTGAGCCCCGGGGAGCAGCTGAGGCCTGGACGCAGCTGCGCAGTGGCCAGGGCTGAGGCCACACAGCCCAGAAGGCCGGAGCAGATGGGCCAGATCGCCGGGCAAGGCTGGCCAGGACGAGGCTGCGCCAGGCTGGGAGGCTCGGGGCTCCCACGCCCCCACGCAGTGACTGCTTCCCCGACGTGAGCCGCCTCAGATGTGGCCTGACTCCATCCTGCTAGCACCTCTTCAGACAGGGCTCTGGCCCCCAGCACAGCCCGGACGCCACGGGCCCTGTTGTTCCTGCCTGGCTCCCCTTCTTGGAACTGCTGCTCTGGTGACCCCTGCTTGGCCTCACCTGGGGCATCCCTGGCCTGGGCTTGCTCCTAGCTAGAGTGGGAGGGCTGGGGGTCCTGGCATGTGGGGCTTCTGCAGTTGTGGGTGGGAGGCCTCGGTGGGGCAGGACGGCAGACTGCCGGTTTCTAAGGCGCAGCTGCCCAGGGAGACAGAGCAGGCTTTGTGAAGGAGGGCCTCCGTGTCCCCACCCGCCCGTCTCCCCACTCCCAACAGATAAGGCTTAGCACACACCATCTGGTGCAGGGCCCGGCCCCCGCCCACCTTCCTTGCGACCACCAACATACAGGAACTCTGTGTGAGAGAGAAGACGCCCAGCCCAGGCCTGGGTGGAGGGGGAGGGGAGAGGCCTGGGGGACAGGGGAGACCACCCCCGAGCTTGCCTGAAGGCCAAGCCAGCCTAACCCAGCCACTCCGGCCCCCATTCCAGGGGTCACCCACGGCCTCAGAGGATGGTGTCGGCAGGCCCAGAGGAGTGGGAAGGCTGTCGGGCAGCCCCCAACCTGCTCTCAGCTTGTGCCATGTAAATAAATGTACAGGTTGGAAGTGGCCCCCTCCCTCTATGTGTGTGCACCTGGGTGAGGTCACAGCTGGCCAGCGTTTACAGAGCACTGCTGTGGGCCAGTCACTTCAGCAGTGCTTCGAGTATGGTGTGGTGCTTACTGATGCAGCCTCAGGAGCCAGACTACCCAGTGCTTGATCTGGGCAAGTGGCTGCCCGCTTGGTACCTTAGTGTGCTCATCTGTGAGAGGCCACAGCACCAGCCAACATTTATACGAGATTACTATGTGTCTGGGCTTCCCAGGTAGCTCAGCTGGTAAAGAATCCACCTGCAATGCAGGAGACCCCCAGTTCGATTCCTGTGTTGGGAAGATCCCCTGGAGAAGGGATAGGCTACCCACTCCAATATTTTTGGGCTTTCCTGGTGGCTCAGACAGCAAAGAATCGGCGTGTAATGTGGCACACCTGGGTTCGATCCCTGAGTCAGGAAGATCCCCTGGAGGAGGGCATGGCAACCCACTCCAATATTCTTGCCTGGAGAATCCCCATGGACAGAGGAGCCTGGTGGGCTACAGTCCGTGGGGTCACAAAGAGCCGGACATGACTAAGCATAGCACAGCACTGTGTGTCTGGCTCTATTTAAGGGCTTGTATGTCTGTTTACTCATTTATGAGGTTACGAGGTATGTATTATTCATATTATAAACGGGGGATACTGAGGCTTAGAGAGAAGAACTTGAAGGCTTTTCAACAAGTCAGAAGCTGGGGCTTGAAATGGACTATTCCACCTCCCACAGCAAGTCTCTGCTCACAAGTCCTCCCTGCTTCTCACCAGAACAAGGTGTAAGCAGATAGCAGAGTCTCCAAAGGGAGCCAGGAGTTCTGGCCTGCAGCGATGGGGGTCCCCTGGGAGGACTAGGGAGCGAGCTGTTCTCCAGTCTCACCCACAGGCCTCAGCCCTCCTCATCCCAAGCCTCTGCTGGAGGGAGCAGCCTAGACGGCAAGAGAGCTTAATGCTAATAGGACAGCCTTTCTGGCTGTGAGGACAATTGAGTCAATTGAGGCCTAAGCGGGGCTTCAGCAGGAATAGCAATAACAGCAGCTCCTATGCACTGAGCTCCAAGGGGGCATGGCCCAGACCCAGCTCTGTGTGTTCAAGTGACTGGTCCCAGCGACCCCGCATGGTGGGCAGCTGTATTACGTTCATTTCTCTTGACGGAGCAGCCAAGCCTCAGGGAGGCGAAGCCTCTTGCTCAGGGTCACACGGCTAGCCCATGGCAGAGCCAGGGTTTGTACCCAGACAGTCTGGAACCAGAGCCCCCACTCTGAACCACTGCACTATCTGCCTCTGCGAAATCTTGGATGGAGACCTTGACTGCTCAGCCTTCCATGAACGCTGGCCAGGAGGGCAAGGCCAGGTCCTCACCCGACCCTGCCCTGTTCCAGCAGATGGGTGTGGAGTTCCCCTGCCGCAGGTGCCACATGGGACAGGATCAGGGGCCTCTGGGCTCTCAGCCTGCTGGGCTTGCACTCGGGGCTCAGGAGGGTGGGGCGCCTCGGGGAGCCTGGTTTAGGCTCTTGGTGGGAGATGTGTTATGGGCAGGGACCCTAGGGCCGTGGATCCCTTGCCTGCCTGTCTGCCCACCACCTGCTAGCTGGGCCAGGCCTGTGGTTTCCTCCGCGTTCTCTCAGCCGTGCTGGCCCCCACCCAGGCTGAGCCTTGGCCACACAGCGTGATGATGAGGAATGAGTCACCGCCATAGTGGAGGGGTGAGGAAATGAGGTCCAGCCAGCACCGAGATCCAGGGCCGGGATCCAGCTGGGGAAACCAAGGCCAAAATGAGCAGGCTGCTCAGCAGGGACAGGAGAAGCTGGGACTAGAACCCAGGACCCCAGCTCCCAGCACAGGCCTCATTTCCCCCTCTATGAAACAAAGGACAAAGGACAGAGTTTCAGAGGACAGCCTCAGCACCACTGTCCTCTGCCACCCCAAGGGCCATGGTGACAATCGAGAGATAGGACAGGGGGGCTCAGTCACCATATTTCACAGGTGAGGAAACAGGTTCTGAGAGGGAAACTGATCTGCCTGAGGCCACACAGCGAATGAACCTGTCCTGGGAAGGAAGCCCACCCAGAGCCGTGGAACAGGGCTGATCACTGCCTCTCCTGTCTCTATTCCCTCCAGGGAGCACACCTTACAAAGCTCTTTTTATTCATCAGGTGCCTCCTTTGGGTTTCCCCTGCTCCCTGGAGGTAAAGGATATGGACTCGACAATATGGGAACAATGAGGGTGGGGGGGTTCAGAGAGATTTTGCTCCCTTAGGGCCACAGAGTACACCCAAGAGAAGGCTGGGGTGGCAGTCCTTGGTATGGGACTGAATCTCTGCCCGTCTGAGGCTGGGATCCAGCCCCATGACCTTCACTAGCGCTCCCATCCCCAGCAGCCTCTGAGCTGCCCTGATAGAGGGAGTGGAGCCAGAGCCAGGCCCAAAGCTCGGGGCTGGGGCTGGGGTTCTGCAAGTCCCGGGCAGCAGACCCTGCCCCTTGCTTGGCGTGCCCTGCCCACCCCCCGTGCCTGTGTTGTGGGCTCCCTTGCATAGTGCCCATCACAATGCTGATGCTATAATCTTCTCTGCAAGGAGCTCTGTTGCCCCATGGGGCCAGGGCCACCAGCTGCTCCTGCGCACCATCGCAGGCAAACCCCTCCCCCTACCGTGGGCTCTGAAGGGTTAACACCCTCAACAGGACAGCTCCTCTGGTCCCAGAGAGCGGAGCGGAGAGCAGCGTTCTCCAAGACTATTTCCTGCCTCTGGGCCTTGGCCAGGCCCACAGTGACCACCCCCATGGGTCTGAGGCCACATCTGGTTTGGATTACTCCGGGGCTGGTGACGCTGCCTTTTCCTGTCGGCATCCAGTGGCCTTGAATTCCACCAGCCACCTTGGACCCAGCAGGGCAGCTGTGGGAAAAGATTCCGCCAGTGACAGCGCCGCCCCGAGGGTGTGGAGCGGCCAGGGCTGTGCTAAGGGCTGTGCCCACCTGGACCAAGCATCCGTTCCTGCAGCTGCCCCACACCTGTTCCTTCCTTCACTCTAATGGGTGTTATTTACTGAGCACCAGGCACGTACCAAGTGATTCCCATGTGTGCACTCACTTCATCCCACCCGGTGAGTGTGTATTTCAGCAGTTCAGGGATGAGGAAACTGAGGCACAAGGAGCTGACGGACAAGTGCATGGGTTCCCAGCCAGTACGTAGTAGGGTGAGGATGCAAAGCAGGTGGCCTGACTTCAGACACATCCTATCACTTCACTGCTATTTCTTGAGACCCTTTTCTGGGCCTAGTCTTAAGCCAGAGCCTGGAGATGAATTAGTCATGGCCTTGGTCTTCGGGGAGTTCACAGTCTCTGGAACCCCTGGGGTGGGAGGTTGGGGATTGTGGTGAAGCTAGAAGGGCGTAGAAGAAGACACTTGCTCCTATTCTCTCCTTTCCAGTGGGAGTGACAGCCAAGCTGAGAGCAAACAAGGAGCAGGCCTTTTCCAGAGAGAGTGAGGCGGGTTGTTCTGGGCAGCTCCAAAGACTTGGAACTGAGAACAAGCTAGTCTTGAAGCATCCCAGGGGGCTTTTGCAGATGAGGAAGCAAGAAATAAGTCTGGGGAAGTTGGCAGGAGCCTCAAATGCCAGGCTGAACCCCAGCCATAGGGAACCATGGGAGGGTTTCAAATGAAAGAGGGACATGATCAGATCTGTGATTTATAAGGATCGCTGCAGTCCGGGACATCACTGATGGGAGAGAGAGACTGGAGGCAGGGAGAGGCCAGGGGGAGGTTGGGGCATGACTGCTTGAGGGGGCTGTAAGGACTGTGGGGACAGGAAGAGGGGGCTGCAGACAGGCAGAATGGGGTTCACGTGGGCCTGTGCACCCTCTCTGAGCCTCAGTTTCCTGTCTGTAAAATGGGATGATAGTACCTGCCTCCTGGGGTCAAAGCAAAAGTGACCTGAGATGTAGAGATCAAGCACCTGGCCAGGCTGCTGAGTTCACGTGTGTTCCACAACTCTCTCCAGTCCCTACTCTGTTCCAGACACTATTCCAGGTGTAGAGGACAAGCAACCAATAGACAAAAACTCCTGGCCTCATGGAACTTCCTTCCTGGGAGACAGACACTGGGCGGCAATAACGAACTTAGAATGAGTTGGTGGGGTGGGTGGGGGACGTGGTGGTCAGGGAATGAGTCCTGTGGGTGTTCGTGGAAGATTGGTCCAGGCAGAAGGATGAGCCAAGTGCAAAGCCTGTTTGGAGTGAGGGTGGGAGAGAGTGCAAGAGGAACCAAAGCCAGATCATACAGGCCTTTGAGAGCTTGGCCTCTGGCTCTGACCAGGAGCCCCTGGAGGATTCTCTGAGATTTAATCCATGGCAAATGGATTTATCCTTTTATCCCCCAGCACACCTTTATTGAGGGCCTGTTATATGCCAGTCACTGGGTTGGAGAAGTGGATAAAGTGGATAAGGCAGACCGAAACCCTGGCTCCAGAGGCTTATGACACTAAGGCAGAGATATAAGAAAAAGTGAATACACACAGAGATGCATATTTCCACATTACAGTAGGCACCAGGTGGAGGAAACACATGGGATACAGAGATGGGGAAAAAATCTAGAGACATCCATTCAAATCAAAGGGTGAGGGGAGGCTTCTCCCAGGAAGTGATATTCAACTTGGCCTCTGGATGCTAAGAAGTCAGCCATGGGGAGTGAGCTTTTCAGGCGGAGGAAACAGCGAGTGCAAAGGCTTAGAGGAATCAGCTGCCTTAACTCACTCGGGAGAGTCAGCCTCCTCTTGGTCTCCCAGAGAGATCAGGGCACCCTGAGGACTGCGGTCTGGAGGAGGCAGCCTTTCTGGGGGTCAAAGGGAGGGTTCTGGCTGACTGTGGGACTAAATGAGCCTCTGGTCTGTTTTTAGCCCAGAACCACTTCCTTTAGCCCCACCAGCTACCTCCCTGAGTCACCACCCAGTTACCACCAGCAGGGCGGGATTAGGCACCTTGGGGTCTGGACCCTCAGGGACAGTTTTGCCAATGAAAGGGGCAGAGAGGACTGGGCTGAGGGTACAAGGCCCTCCAGCGGGGCTCTTTCGTGTTTCGGGAGTTGACGTACCATGTAGTGTTAGTTTCAGGCATCCAATTTCATTCATGTTGACTGAATTGTACACATATTGTGCAAGATGAGATTTTCCCACATGCCAGTCCTTGAGAACTGAAATCTTGCTCCATTTTACAGATGAAGAAACTAGCACTCTGAGAGGTGAATCTACTTGTTCAAGGTCACACAGCAAGGAAGTGAAGATGCCAGGAATTGAATACAAAGCTTCATCTCAGAACAATCTCTCCTCTCCCTACACACACACCCCCAACCTCCACAGTAGCTACAGCCTCCCCTGGGGGGAAAACCAGGTTAAGAAGACAAGCCCCCAGAACCCACGTATTTATTTTGCTTAAACACACACATTGCTGTTTGCATGGGCCAGACCCTGTTCAAAGCACTTTGTAAATATTAATTCATGTAATCCTAGCAACAATCCCATGGAGGTAGGCACTGTTAGTAAATCCACATTTTTCAGATGAGGGAAACCCAGAGAGGGGAAGCAACTTGCTCAAGATCACACAGCTGGGAAGGGACAACTGGGACCTGAAGCCAGACAGCTAGGGTCCAGAGCCCTTGCTCTTAGCTGCCGTACCTATTGCCTCTGGCAGCCTGGCCTCTTAGGAGTGATGGGAGGGGATGTTTTGGCCGAGGATTAGATTCCTGGGTTTGTACATTCCCAGTAGGTAGACATGCCAGGCTAGCTGACACAGCCTCTCCCGTCCTCCTCATCACTGTGGTGGCCCCAGAGGGCCCACGCTCTAAGGGAGAGGGTCTCCCCACCCTGGCCCAGGCTCTGTCTGGGGTGTGGGAAGGAGCCTGGAACTCTGGGCAGTGGAATGCTGTAAACCAGGGAAGGAAGCGGGTGGGCGGAGAGGCGAGGGGGAGATAAGATGTGGAGGGTGGAGAAGCAGCTGAGGAAGGCCCAGCCCTATGGGTGGGGGCAGCCTCCCTGGAGGCAGAGAGAGCAGAGACCAAAGGACCAGCAGGTGAAGAACTTCCTGACAGCCCTTCAGAGCTGCCAAACTTGGGTGGGAAGAGGCCAGCTCTGAAGGCACCCCACGTGATACGCACTGCCTGGTGTGGAGGGGATTCAGAAATGGGGCGGGAGACGCCCTTTCAGCTCTGATAGTCCAAGAATCTGAGTCGCTGTGATGAAAGACTCTGGAATATTCTGAAGTACCACTGGTTTTACTGTTTTAGATTTGATTTAGCCTGACTCTGCTCAGGCCACTCAGCACCCTTTTGCATTCTGACCTGCTGAGAAGGAGTGGAGGTTGGGAGCCCCTCCTGGAGACAGGCCAGCCTCCAGTGTGGAGAATCAGGAGAGGCTCCTGATCCCCTAAGAGCTATACAGTTAAGGCAGCAGAGGGGTACTCCTGCCCTGCTGTGTGGCCTTGGGCACATCACTTACCTTCTCTGGCCTTGGTCTCTCCATCTGTGCTGAGGTGCTTTCTCTGGGTCAGCCCAGCTTAGGGATTCCAAGTCTCTGCTGAGCACGGTCCTTCCCGTCAGGTGGGGGTGGCTAGGCAGGAGCCGGAGGGTGTCTGTTGGTCACGGAAAGTATGTGAGGGCAGGAGGCCCAGTGGGTGGGGTCCCCGGGCTGGGCAGCAGGCAGGCAGAGGGTAACGTGAGACCATGGTGTCTGGTCTTCCTGGTCCAGCGCCTCTGGGAGGGGATCCCTTCCAGTTTGTCCCCCAGGTCAGCCCCACCCTGGGATTTGGGTTCAAAGAGTCAGGCTGTGCCTTCCTGACTGCAACCCCCTCATCGGGCAAAAGGAATGAAATCAGGGCCTAGAGAGATGGGCGCCGGTCCAGGCTCACATGGCAAGTCCAAGGCAGGCTCTGAGCCCAGGGTCCTGCTTAGGCACTGGGGCTGAGGGGCCCATCTTCACTTCTGGACTCTTCGAGGGGACCTGAGAGGGACACGGAGGGGGCTTGCCCAGCTCTGGGTGTGGCTGACCCCTTTGCCTGTTCCCCTACCACAAATGGGGGCAGGGGGTGCAGTTTCTTCTCCACAAGCCCCCGCCCCAGTCAGATACTAAACCTCCTCCAGGGGTGGGTGGAGCAGGATGCCGAGGCTTCGGCTCTCCTGTTGGGCCGGCCTCCCATCCTCTTACTGGCTCCAGGACACAGGCTGGGAAGGGACTGGGGTCACCGGGCCTCCACAGGAATGCGCCGCAGGGAACGGCGCCGGCAGCGGCCTCTTTCTCTGATCCAGCTGAGATAGGACCCCTGCCCCCTGAATCTGTCCCTGTCTCTGTCTCCGAGCATCTCTCTTTCTCTCTCTCACACACACACACCCTGAGTCGTACTGACCCACACAGGCACACCCTGTGGTGTGAACCTCTCCTCGCCCTGCCCTGCACTCATGGGGCTCCATCCTGTCCCCTTTCGGCCACAAGGCCGCCCATATGGGACACGACGTCCCCCCCGCTGCTCCATGGGTTCCAGGCTGTGGCCCAGCACACACGGTGGGGAGGGTCCCCAAACTGGCCAGGCATTTCCCCACCCCCTTCTGGCCGCACTGAGCCTCCCACCCTGCAGGTCCCCCCTCCACCCCAGCTCTGGAGTCTGTGGGAACCAGACAGCTGGGGCCGTCCAGCCGGGCTCGCTTCCTCCCAGGCCTCAGGGGACTGGCTGAGGGAGGAGGGAGCCGCAGAGACTGAAGCCAGCGTGGCTGCCTGCCCGAGAGGGGGGTTTCTGGAGGGAACTGGGCTGCCTGACTGATGAAGGGGTCTCTAGCCTCCTGGGTATCATCTCGTGGGACCCAAGAGCCTCCAGCAAAGAATCCTTGGCTCCTGTCTTCTCTCCCTACACCCATGATCCAGACGGGGGACTGAGGTCCCAGAAGAAAGCTATCGGCTTCAGCAAGCCTGGTGTTGGAAGGTGTGGGAACAGTGAGGTTTCAGGTCCCTAAGCCTGTTCCTCTGATGGGGGACATGAATATACCCACTTCTCCTGCTTCCACCCAAGGGGGCAGCTGAAGAAGGTCAAAGGTCAGGGCTCAGCCTCTTCTGAGCTGTACCCTGGATAGCCACCCCCTCCCACTTTAAGGGAAATGTTTTCTTAAAGAGACACCAGGAGACTTCAGAGAGCTGTTGGCTCAGGGAGGTCTCCCAGTCACATGGGAAATCCAGACAAGGGAAGTGTGCCTGCCTTTTGAGCCTTGGGCTCCCTGTCTGTGTTAGGGGTGAGGGGTGGCTTTTTAGCCCTGGCACGCCAGGCTTCAAAAAATGCCCCCCTCCCTCTGAGGGGGTCACCCTATGTGCCACCCTGCAGCCTCACTCAAACTGCAAGTTAGGATTGGTTGTTGGGGGGTGGGGGTGGGGGCGGGTAGAGCCACACAGACCTGGTTTGGATTTCTTCTCTGCCACTCATTTGCCATTTGGAGCCAGAGCTAGTGAGCCCCAAATTCTTTGAGCCTCAGTTTCTACCACTGTAAAATGGGGATAACATTCTGTACCACACATATATATATGACAAGATATATATGAGCCCAGGACAGGATAAATACCACAAATGGTCACAGGTATTGTGGCTGCTCATCATGAGGGAGCCGAGTCACAGATTTTGGGGCTGGAGGGTCAGCCCCTCAGTGCCGCCCAGCCCCAACCCTGCTGGGCATCTCTCCTGATTGGATCCCTCCTCTCTCTCTCTCCCACTCCCTGCTCCCCCTTCCTCTGCCTTCCTGGGAAACCTCCTGAGAAAGTCCCCAGCAGTAGAGAGCCTCATGTGAGACATATCTATCTGGGGTCCCCTCCCCCTGCCATTCCACCCCACAACCACACCCATTCCACATGGAACCAGGCGTCCTGGTATTCAGCTGCCAACCATCCAGCAGACTGACCCTCATCATCACACTGGCTTTATTGGCCCTGAGAGCCACAGAGTAAATCCCCAGGGGGCCCTGCTTCCCCTCACCCCCAAGTCTGTCCAGAGGCCCTAGGGCTGGCTGAGTGTTCACCGCTGCAATCTTGGCTTTCTGTCCCAGATGTCGTGGGCTTGCCAGGCCCGCGTCCTTTGAGAGCTCCCCAGATCCCAGAGTCAGGCTCAGCCTGGAGGGCGTAGTTGGCAGGGGCTATGCAGGGACGGCCTGAGGCCGGCTGGCCTTCATTCAAAGAAGAACATTCCTGGCGTCCGGTACAGGCAGGGGGTCAGCCCCAATGGGTAGCTGGAGCTTCCCTGGACAGGGAAGCTGCCTGCAACCCAGGGTTCCTTGGGGTCAGCTGGCAGGGGCAGCGGGGCTCGGAGGGAGGCTGGAGGGGTGGATGGTACAGGGGAGGGGGCTGCTGAGGCCAAGAGGTGCTCGAGTCCTGGGTCAGCCCCCATGCAGAAATTCAGTGCCTGCAGCCGGCACTGGTAACTGCTCCCGATGGTGGCCTCGGGGGTCAAGAGGGGTGCAGGGGCCTTGCTAAACCCCTCAGCCTCAGAGAAGCTGGTGGGAAAGCCAAAAGCAGGGCACGAGGAAGACGAGGTGGCCACAGGGAGCTCCCCTGGGCCTGCAGGCTTGGGCGTGGGGATCTCCTTGGCCTCTGAGGGTGTCTGAGGTCTGGCATCAGTGGTGGCCGGGCACATGCTGGCTGGCAAGGCCCCCATCAGACCCCCATAGCTTAGGCCCTTGGGTTCCAGTGGCTCCGGTGGGAATGGGCACTGTCTGCTAGCTGCGACGTCGGGGGCTCCTGGGTCCTGGCTGGTGGCTCGGAGGGGTCCACGGCGTGCTTTGGTGGGGCCCTTGGCGCCCTCGGCACCTGCCCGTCGGGTGAAGCGCCGGCGGCGGCGCAGAAAGCTGCCATGCTCGAACATGTCATGGCAGTCGGGGTCCAGCGTCCAGTAGCTGCCCTTGCCCGGCTTGCGGTCGTCGCGAGGCACCTTGACAAAGCACTCGTTGAGTGACAGGTTGTGGCGGATACTGTTCTGCCATCCCGGCCGGTTGTGGCGGTAGAAGGCGAAGCGGCCCATGATATAGCGGTAGATGCCGCTGAGTGTGGCCCGCTGCCCTGGAGAGTTCTGGATGGCCATGGCGATCAGGGCGATGTAGCTGTAAGGAGGCTTGGTTGGCTCGGCTGCAGGGGCCAGGGGCCCGGGTGGGGGCGGCTGCTGCATGCTGGCCGGGCTGGCCGGGCTGCCGGAACCGCAGAGGCCAGGCACGATGTCCAGGGCTGGTGTCCGGCACAGCCTGCCCAGGCTGGTTAAAAGGCCCACTGGCCCAGCCTCCCAGCCTGGAAAGGCAAAAAGGGGTGGGCCCGCCAGGCTGCCCTCCCTTCCTCCCTCACTCCCCTCCCCCCAGGCTCAAGAGGGGCGGGCAGGAGAGGCCAGGATTGGGAAGCTGTGAGCAGCTGCCCAGGGTGAGGAGGCACGCGAGGGAAGGGACTGAGACCCTCAGCCCACGTGTGCTGGCTGGTGGTGGTGGTGGAGGACGGACGGGATGTGCACCTGGGCGAGACAGAGACAGAAACCAAAAGAGATCCAGGCAGAGATAGAGAGAATGAAGAAAGGCAGGACAGAGAGGAAGAGAGGCGGGGACATAATAAGAGAGAGACAGGAACACACAGAGGAGACAGGCGGAGACAAGAGACAACAAGTGGACGCGAAAGGGGAGACACTGAGAGCCAGCCCCATGCATGGGCGCACGTGCGCAGAGCACAGAAAAAGAATCACTGAACAAGAGAGAGAAATCCACCAAGACAGGACGAGGGAGACACACACACACGCAGACACTCTCAGGAGAGAGCAGAGGTAGGATCTGTGGCTCAAGCACAGGGAGCTTTGTGAGAAGAGCCTCAGGGGCCTCTTGAATCCCCACCTCTGGTTTCCTCTTTCTCCTTTCCTCGTCCTCCCAGGCCCGTGATTCTCTTTCTCCTCCCCGCAGTGCAGAGCACTCGGGGTCACACTGTTCCCTGCTCTTCTAGCACTGGGGTCTGCAAGAGGTGGGGCATCTAGGGTGGTTATGAGAGCCAGCCCAAACCTGGCTTGCTGAGCGCTGGCGCCCTCTAGTGACTAGTATGGGGAGGACAGACCTCAGGCCAGAGACATCCCCCTTCCCAGAGGCTCTCAACCAATTCTCTGGCTGAGCCTCAGTTTCCCATCTCTAAAATGGAGCTGATGACTCTGCAGTTGTCCAGGCTGTGGTAAAGCTTACACGGAATCCAGTGCCCTTTTAGAGTTCTGGCACCGAGTAAGGGTTTCGACATGACAAGGACTGTCACCTTGAGTTTCTCCGATAGCTGCAGCCTTAGGCTGGGGGTACAGCGAAGCCCAGGACAGTCAAGGCTTCTGAAGGATGAAGCAACCTCCACCGTGCTCTCCCAGCCCCAAGCAAACCAAGTCAGCAGGCACCTCCTGCGTGCCACTGACATGCTAGGCCAGCTCCCCTCCCCTCTCGACAGTTGCTTCTCAGACTGACTCTGCTCCAGAGGCCCTCAGAGTAGATGAGGAATCTGAGGCTTAGAGAAGTTAAGTGCCTTGCCTGCGGTGGCACAGCTCGTGAGAGACCAAAGCTGTGATTTCAACTCAGAAGTCTGGACCTCCGTAATGCTACTCCTTCTGTGAGGGGCAGGGGTAGAGGACAGTTACCGGGCCACCGCTGCAAAACAGGTTTGTGACCCCCAAGAGAATAGGGACCACGGTCTGCTCTATCCCCGGTGTGCAGCATTTGCCTGAAACAGAGTAGGTGCTCAATAAACACTTGTAGAATGAATTTTAAAAATAGTGATTTGACTGACTTCTGTCCTTTGTGGAGTCACACAGTGTCTCCTCTGTAAAAGTGGCTTATTTATGTATCACTGAAAAATTTATTACATTGCCATCTGTAAGAGAACTCCCATAAATAAAGTCAGAAATCAGAAAAGGTAAAAGGTCTGATATCTGGGGTAGAAAACAGTGACTTTACTGACAAGGCAGGGTCACTGCCTTCATGGTGGAGGGGGTTCCCTCCCAATTCTCACAGACTCCCTACAACTCACATTTTGCAAAAATTGGTGGGGCTTGGGGATGGGATGGACTCCTGGCTCCCACTTAGGTTCCTATCCTAGGCCTGCCTCAGGTTCTCCAAAGTCAGTATCTACAGGCGGCGGTTTAGTGGTTAGCATTCAAAGCCCCAAGTTCAGGTCAAGTCCTCTGTTTCGGGAGCCCCGACCCCCACTACCTCTTACCCCCTCCAAAGAAGAGAGACTTGTGGCAGGTGGAATGAGGGTCTGGAAACTCAGAACCCCTCAGAAGTGTGACAGTTCTGTTACTGGTTGGGCTTCAGTCTAAACCATACCAAGGGTTTAATTATTAGTAAACTCAGCCACCCCTCCCCCCCCCTTGTTTTTTGGCCAGACGGTGGGGCTTGAAGGATCTTAGTTCCCCAACAACAAGGGATCCCTCCAACCTGGGCCCCCAGCAGTGGAAGTGCAGGGTCCTAACCACTGGAGTGCCAGGGAACTCCCAGTAAACTCAGCTTTAAGCAAACTTTATAACGGATCAACTGCAGTTAGAGTCTGCTTTAGGTAAACCAGTGTAGACATGTCCGACTCTCAACAAAAAGATCAAGCCTTGTTTCTGTCCTAATTGTTATTTCTGGAGCCTCAAGGTTGAGTTTGATTTCCAAGCCTGATGCCTCAGGTCCAGCTGTCTATCTCTGCGCCTGGTTCCCAGGCTCCAGCTTGGTGGCTGAGTGGTTGAAGGCCGTGACTGGCTTCCACTGTCCCAACCTACCTTAAATCCCCTGGCTCAGTTGGGGCAGGACTAGGGTGGGATCTATACCCTGTGGGGAGTTGTTTTAGTGGGTATGGTATGAAGAAGAAGCCGCTTAGGGCTGACTCAGCTGCATCAGAGGGTGATTGATGCTGTCGGGGATGCTAGGCTGGGAACCTGCCACCCGGGCACCTGGCCGTGGATCTTCGAGTGCAGGAGGAGTTCCCTGGCGAAGACTGGCTCCACCTGCGGGGTGGGAGTGAGGTGGAGGAATGAGCCAAACTTCTCCTAACCCACCCACTTTGTTGAGAGGTGGGGAGTGACAACCCATCTCCACATGCATTTTCACACAGGAGGTCTTCCAGATCAGAGGTCATATGGCAGGTCAGGGGCAGAGCTGGGACTGGAGGGAGCAGTGAGAGGCTATTTAGAGGGGCTGGGTGGGGGGTGGTTCTCCGCTGGTGTGGAAAGTGACTCACATGGGCCATAATGAGCCGATCCTCGGGCTGGTCCGGGGGCCCCGGGTACTCCTCGCCAAAGCACAGCCGGATCTGGTATTCGGGCTCCGGGCAACCATCCTGTAGGTGGGCTCGCAGTTCTACGGGCACCGAGATGTTGGGGTCTGGGGTGGGGGGATCCCATCTGATGCCCACTTTGTGCTCATATCTCCTGACCATGTCCTGTAAATCCACATCCCCCATGTGCCCAGGCCCACTTCCACATCCCTATGCCTGTCTCATGTCTTGCTTCTAATTCTCAGGCCCTGTGCCTCGTGCCCTAGGCTCACTATCATGCCCACTGCCACTCACCTATGCCCATCTTGTGCCCAGTGCCCCAATGCCCACTTTATGCTTAATGCCCTAAGACAGCACGTGCCCAAGTCCTAGGCTTCTGTCCCACACCCAGCGCCCCAAGCCTGCCACAAGCCTACACCTCCACCTCCTGCAGGCCCATGTCCGTATTCGTTCCCACTCTCGGTGTTTCCGTGTCATGTCCTTTGTTTCCAGGTCCATCCCAGGCCCAGAATTCTCAAACCCGGCTGTCGCGCTCTTACCCGCGAGGAAGCGGCGCGTGTCGAGCAGCTGGCAGGTGCGCTCGCGCTCCAGTTTGTTGGGCCGCGCGCGGTGCGGGGCAAGCGGGCCGCGCCAGTACACGCGGCCCTGGCAGAGGCGCTTGGCGAAGACGCCCTCGGGCGCCACCCACAGCAGCACGCCGCGCTCCAGGTGGGGCAGCAGGCGCCGCAGCACGTGGGCGCTGGCCGGCGGCTCCGGGAAGCGAACCTGCGCGACCCTCGGCGGCGGCCCCAGCAGTCGCTCGGCGGCCGCGGTGGCCGCCCGCGGGCTCAGGCTGCAGCCCTCGGCCGCCAGCGCTGTGGCTTCGCGCACCAGCTCCGCGCGGTAGAAGAGCCGCACGTGCAGCCAGCAATCTGCGGGAAAGGGAGCGGGCGCGCCCGGCGTTGGCGGCGCCGGCTCCCCCTCCATCCACACAACCGGGCAGGGGACCCAGCGGTCCTCCCGGCCCCCACCTCAGGAATTTCTGACACTCTCTCCCATTAAGTGACAATAATTCTAGCAGTAGTGGTGGTGGTAGTATATAATTGCAGCTTCCAGTGTAAGTACTTTCAACGGATACATACTTCTAACTACCAGGATGGAACTGGTAGTTGAGCTTCAAAATCAGAGTTTGGAGCCATCAGTACAATGAGGGCGCGATACTGCTGCGCTCCTAGCCCCAGTTTCTGGAATTCTAGGAGCGTCTTCCCAGCAAGGATTTTAGTGCTGGAAGAAATAATAATAATAGCAACAACAATAAAACAGCAGCCTACAGTTAGCAGGATGCTCAGTGGTTAGGGCTGTGGGCTCTGTAGCCAGGCCCTTGGATTCTAATCTCTCACTGCCACTTAGGAACTGTGGCCTCTTAGTAACTTTCGAAAGGTTACTGTGCGGCTTTGGGCAGGGTTCTTAATCTCTGTGTCTGGCTTCTGCAACTGTAAAATGACAGGAATGGCAGTATCTATCTCACAGGGCTGTGGGGAGACTTAGAAGGATGCCTGGCATAAGCTACTGCTGCTGCTAAGTCGCTTCAGTCGTGTCTGACTCTATGTGATCCCATAGACGGCAGCCCACCAGGCTTCACCGTCCCTGGGATTCTCCAGGCAAGAACACTGGAGTGGGTTGCCATAGCCCTCAACAAATGTTCACTCTTGTTATCTGGAGTCTGCATGGGTGCTTTGGGTGGGAGACAGAGGCTATTTGGCCTCAATCCTGGGCCTTCCCCAGTTCTGCACAGTGGTCAGAGGAGAGGGCCTTCCAGTTCTTTACCAGGGTTGCTGAAATCTTCAGAGGGCAAAGGGCTCCAGGGGTGAATGGGATTCTGTGCCTGGTAGCCTGGGGAAGGAGAAAAAGCAATAAGGCATTGTCTCACGCTGGGTGCCTTTACCCTTACAACAAGGTCACAGAAGAGGCCAGGGAGGGGGCAGGGTTGGGTAAGGAGACCCAGTCCTTACTGTGGTCAGCCAAAGGGCTTGGGAGCAGGAAGTCCTGCTGGGCTAGCCTGGAAGGCTGCTCCTTGTCTTTATCCTCTGTGACTAATCCGGATACATCCTGAGCATTGGGAGGAAGGGTGGTAAGGGTAGGAGATGAGACCTGTGGGCCACAGGAGTTCCCAGACAGTCTGCACTGGGGCAGATGGAGGTCTGGGCAGAATGGAGGGCAGCTGGGGTTAATAGGCACTTTGAGGTTTCAGAGCTGAAAATTCTTTTTCCCCACAGAGGTAAAGAGAGAGTTGATGGGGTTTTTGGAGATGATGGGGTCAGAGATGAAATTCATTGTGGTAGGGAGAAAAGTGCTAGGAGTGAATTAGGAGATGGAGTGACAGAAATGGGGGGACAGAGCGATGGATGGAATGGCACCCAGGGGACAGTGGAATGAACCAGGCTAGTAGGGTGATGGGGATGGAGCAATGGACTGTAGATGAAGGAGGAGACATGTTGGGGTGGAGTAAGAGTGATGCAGACAATGATGGAGACAGAGATGACAGGAGATGATAGAGAGCTAGAGGTGATGAAGGTGAAGGGAATACAATGGTGGAACTGGATTTGGTGGCATGAGTGGGGACACACTGATAGACCCAGTGATAACAGGGGAGAGGGGGTGAAATGGGAGAAAATAGGGTTGATGCACAGGAGGGATGGAGGTGAAGGTGATGGAGACAATGGGACAGAGATGGTGGAGTTAAGGAGAATAGAATGAAGGAGCTGAAAGTGATCGCAGAGATGGAGAAGAGGTAGGAAGCAGAGCTGATAGCGGGATGGGGACAATGATGGCCAAGACCTGGTGGAGAGGATGAGGTGATGCACTGGAGATTGTAGAGGGGCTGGCATGGGTGCGAGGTGACTGGGTTGGCAAGGCTGCAGGGGCTAGAAGGACATGCTGACCTGCTCTTCTGTCCTGCAGCCTGGCTCTGTCACTCCTCCAGGGGGCTTCTGCTGGCTCTGAAGAATGCCCTCCTCTTTACTGGGAGCACAAGCCCTGGTGACTGGATGGAGCAAGAAACAGTCTGTGGTTTCATGGGCCCCAAGGTGAATCCCTTCAACCTTGTCTGAGATGATCCCAGCTCACTGCATGATCTCAGGCAAGGCTCACCTCTCTCTGGGCCTCAGTTTCCTCTTTTTGGAATGGGGAGATAAACTTTAAGCAGCCTTCTATGTTTACCAGCCCATGATTTTACGCTCAGTAAGTTCACTCTTTTCCATTTTACAGATGGGCAAGGTGGAGTCCTTATTGCCTAGAGAGCCATTCTAAGCTTCTACCTCCAGGGGGCAGTATGGTACCTGGGTCGTGGGCACCATCAGACAGGAGCCTGTAGACCTTATAGGGGTTGGAGATGTCCAGCTGGCTGCGCTCAGGTACTTCACAGAAGTCAGCACTCTTGTTGAGGGCACAGCGGAGCCGTGTCTTCCAGGTAGAGGGATCCTCCTTGTCAATGCCCTCTAGGTGCTTGCCTTTGTATATGGCCCAGGCCTGGGGATAAGCAGGGGAATTGGGGAGGAATGACCTGGGAGACAGGGCTGGTGCCAGGGAAAGGGATGAGGACTGCCTTGGCTCCCACCCTTTTCTCTCTTTCTCTGCCCCTAGGCTCCTCTGTTCCTCCCTCCCTCCATCCAACACTTATCTCTTGAGCTCCTGCTCCTTGAGCAAGCTCAAGTTAGAGACTGAAGGGGGAGCAAGACAGACATCCCTGTTCTCAAGGAATGCAAGTCTAATGGGAGAAGGCAGCTGCCAACAGCTGAAAAGAAATAATTATATTCCAAATTATGGATTGTGAGAAATAAATAAATAATACAATGGGACAGAAAATGATGGCAGTGACCTGCTAGCTGCTGCTAAGTCATTTCAGTCGTGTCTGACTCTGTGCGACCCCATAGACGGCAGCCCACCAGGCTCCCCCGTCCCTGGGATTCTCCAGGCAAGAACACTGGAGTGGGTTTCCATTTCCTTCTCCAATACATGAAAGTGAAACGTGAATGTGAAGTCGCTCAGTCATATCCGACTCTTAGCGACCCCATGGACTGCAGCCCACCAGGCCCCTCCGCCCATGGGATTTTCCAGGCAAGCGTGCTGGAGTGGGGTGCCATTGCCTTCTCTGGACCTGCTACCTGGAGAGCCGTAAATGAAATCCACATCTACCGCACCATACAAAGTGGACTCCGGGTGACCAAAAAAACAAAAGTAAGGTGAAACCATAAACCTAATAGGAGATTATGTAGGAAGAAATCTTCTAGGGGGCAGATAATGTTTCTTAAACAGAATTTTGAGGGCATGAACCATAGGCAAAAAATTTGCAAAGTCTGAAATCAGCAAGGGGCTAAGATCTAGAACATATGGGAACTCCTGCAAATCAAGAAGAAACAGAGAACAACCCCGAAAGAAAAAAAAATCTTATCAAGGGACACCAATGGGTGGTTTACAGAAGAGGCAACCAGTAGCCCATGTGCATAGGAGATGTTGTGACTCATTAGTGCCACAGAAGTGCAGATAAAAGTATGAGATATCACCTGTAAGCTTACAAAATTTAGCCAGTTGGCTAAGCCAGCTGGCTGGGATGTGGACACTGTTAGTGGAATGGGGGCAGAGTTTCTGGAGGGTACTTAGGCATGCCTAGTCCAGTTAAGTATAAGCATAGCCTGTGACCAGAAATTTCAGTTCCCAAGGCATTCTCACAGAAGCTCATGAAGGGACCAGATTCACCGCAGTTATTTGTGGTCCGGAAAGCAAATTTGTGTCCATCCCTGGGAAAGTAGATGAGTGTGTGTGTGTGTGTGTGTGTGTGTGTGTGTGTGTGTGTGTAATAGATACCCACTATAGAGTCTGTACAGCATCTAGAAACAAATTAGATGGACAGAGAACAAGAATAGATCTTCAGAGCTGACCCTGAGTGAAATCAAAGTAAGATACAGAATGAGACCTACAACACAAGATGATGTCCCTAAGATAAGAACACACACGAAACAGCAATGAACACGTATAAACCAAAGATACTCATTAAACACATTAGAGTGACTGCTATGGTTGTCGTTTGCTGTTCAGAGGCTCAGTCGTGTCTGACTCTTGCGACCCCATGCACTGTAGCCCACCAGGCTCCTCTGTCTACAAGACTCCCCAGGCAAGAATACTGGAGTGGGTTGCCATTTCCTTCTCCAGAGGATTTTCCTGACTCAGGGACTGAACCTCTGCCTCCTACTTGGCACTTGGGAAGCCCAACTGTTATGGTAGAGGGACTAAATAAATAAAAAAATGGGAGGGACTGCTTTAGAGAGGGTTATCAGAAAAGGCTTCTTGGAGGAAGTGGCATTTGGGCTGAAGCCTGATTGAAAAGAAGGAAGGAGTCTGATGAAGAACTGGGGGAAGGCTGTTCTTCCCAGAACAGCAAGGGCCAAGGCCATGGGGGTGAGCTAGATTTCAAGGAAGGCCAGTGTGGAGCAGAGTAGTCAAAGGGGAAGACAAGAGATGTCTTGCTTGAATTGATCACATTCAGGAATCAGTGGTGGATTGGGTGGGGGGGGGGTGATTTAACTGATAAACTGCACTCAGTTATTGCTCTTGGAGATCCCAGGCTTACTGGGACACCAGACGAAAGCCACATTCCCGTGTTGGTGTCTCTTGCCAGGGGTGAGACCTTTAAGGCTTGATTTTGCTGTCTGTAAACTGTGCTAATAATACCTAACCTCACGTGG
Source organism: Capra hircus (assembly GCF_001704415.2). NCBI lineage: Eukaryota > Metazoa > Chordata > Mammalia > Artiodactyla > Bovidae > Capra > Capra hircus. Next base: position 60,699,934 of record NC_030820.1, read on the forward strand.
TTGTGGCAGGTGTAAGATGAGCGGTCTGTGTAAGATGCTTAGCACAGCACCTGGCACACAGTCCGTGCTTGTTTGCTGCAGAACTTTTCATTATATCCATGATGCTCTAACTCAAAGGTAACCTGGGCTGAAGGCTCAGGTTGCTGTCACCAAGCTGAGAGAGAGATCTTTGGGAACATTGCTGTGCCCCCTAAGCACATAGAGTGGCGCTTGGCACACAAGAGATGCTCAGTAAATATTTGTGGGATGGACTGAATTTGGCCTTAAAGGATGAGTAGGAAATTGCCAGGTGAAGTGATATTCTTGGCGGGATAACAGCTTGAGCAAAAGTGTGGCATGCGGCATGCAGGGGACAGTGAGCAGCCTGGTATGACGAGCTGATGAATGTATGTGAGGGTATGTATATAGTTGATTCTCATTACTCATGAGAGTTGTGTTTCATAAAATTTACAGATACACTGAGTAAGGGAACACTGAACTATCGCTCCTAAAGGAAATACAAGGCTAAGTCCTTGTCCACCTCTGGTACATCAACTGGTCAATACATCCTGTTTATCAACTAGTCAATCCATACCCTTGTTTTATGTGTGTTTCTGTTGAAGGACACCTTATTGAATATAAACTGTTGATTCATTTACAGTGAACTGATGGCCAACAACACTATAACTCACATCTGAAAGGAACTTACCTTATACAGGTATTTTCTCCAAAAGGCACATCACACCCTTCCTGTGTCAGGAGTCCTAACAAAGCTTCAGCACTGTGTGGGCTTGGGGGTCATTTTAGACAGTGAAATCACCAACAGAAAGCACAAAAAGTATCAAAAATGTGGCACTAAAGATTGTCTCTGAAAGGATACCTGTGAAAGGACAATAGAAGAGCTGAAACTGGGGTTGTCACCTTGTTCAGCCTCTGCTGGAAGTGTGCATGTTGGTGACCCAGTTTTTTTTTTTTTTTCCCATTCTGTGAATGACTGCAGAAGTGCCTTGAATATCAATTGGGGGATTATACATAATTTCAGCAAGCAAGAGAATCTGTCAATATGCAATCTGTGAAGAATGAGGATCTACTGCATGTGCTGGGGGAAAGGAAAAGAGGAATTAAGGAAGAAGACAGACTGAAGTTGGATTATGAAGGCCAAGCATTATCCTGTGGGCTCTGAGGTGCCAGGAGGGCATGAAGCCAGGGGGCCACATGTGTGTGTCACTAGTGGGTTGAAGGATGGGTCAAAGCACCCCCAAAGAGGGATAGGGAGGGCCAGTCCACAGAATCTCCCACTTCTGAACAGCACATAGCCTTAAGGTACAGGCCAGGTAACCACCTGTTTGACACTTAATGAGTTCCTTCCGTGGGCCAGGCATTGTGCTCCGGGTCACCACCCACGGGCAGCTGGAGGAGGCAGAGTCATACAAGGCACTTATAATTCATAGGGAAAGTTGTTCAATGGAGGAAGCAGAAGGGATCAGGGCTGACTTGGAGAAGCACTGAGAGCTTCCTCAATGCTTTAAACAAATGAATACATCAGGGGAGGCTTGTCTTCAGTAGGGGATGTTTATGCTGAGCATGATGGGATTTGGCCGGTAAAGGAGGAGAGGGTGTTCCAGGCAGGGGGAACGGAATGTACAAAGGTCTCCCAGTGAGAGACACAGGAACCGTTTGGAAAGTGAAAGAAGTATCTGGCTGGGTCTGAAGTTGGGGAGGGAGTGGGGAGAGGTGGACAGAAGCCAGAGAGGAGCAGTTTGTGCAGGGCTCTGAGGTCCTGGTAAGGAGCAACAGGAAGCCATGGAAGGAATCTGAGGAGGGGAGTGCAGAGGCAAGATTTACATTTAGAGTGATCCCTCTGGAGGACAAAGGGGAGAGCCAAGGGACGGGAAAGCAGGGCACTCAGTTGTCCTGGTGAGAGATGATGGGAATGGATCCAAGTAGATCCAAAGAGCAGTTCTGCAGAAAGAGCCAAACACCTTGGTAATGGGTTAGAATGAGATTGGAAGAGAGGGGAGCAGCCAGGGTTCAGGTGCCTGGTTCTGCAGTCTGGGTGGCAGGTGATGCCATCTCCCATTTTGAAAAACAATTTTGCAGCGAGGAGCTGACAAGTGTGGTCCTGAGGAGGTGCTGAGTTTGAGAGGTCTGGGAGTGATGGACTAGCAGGCTTGGGGCTTGGAGGGGAGGCTGGGAAACACTGGGCTCCACGCTGAGGCTGTGTAAGGAGAGTGGGACACTGGGAGGGAGGCCCAGGAGGGAGTGCTGCGAACACGGAAAGAGGAGGAGAGGGAATGGAGGCTGAGAAGCAGGGGCCCGGAAGGCAGGAGGAGAACAGGTCAGGGTGGGAGTGGAGTGGGCACACAGAGATCCTGGGAACCAAGTAAGACTGTTTCAAGGAGGAGGAGGGGACCACTAGATGTAGACCAACTGAGGCGGGGGAGGGGGTGTCTAAGAAGATGATAGCAATGGCATTCTGAGAGACACATAGCGACATCAGCAGGAGAAAGAGAAGCCAGACTGGGGAGAGGAGGAGCTGAGGGGCTATGAGTGAGGGAGTTGATGACCAGAAGGCCCTTTCTAGATGCTTTATACCCTGTAAAAGTAGAGGGGAGCTACCAGAGAAGCAGGAGCTGGAGGTAGCTGTGGTGTTTGGGATGGTGGCAGTGCTCTGGGATGTGGCTGGTTGCTTATTGCTCATGGAAGAGATCCGAGTTAAAACCTTGATGGGAAAGAGACAGTTTGAGAGGAAGTTAATGGTGACTGAAGAAAGACAAGGCATTCCTGGAGGAGGTCCCTGAGAAGGGCTGGTGTTGGGAAGCACAGAAAATGCCCCGAAGTTGCTGGGGTTAAGTGTTTAGAGGTGGGAAGTGGAGGGAATTTCCATCTGTGGCAGTGGTATCTAATTTCCCCAGGAAGAGGGTGAAGTACCCTAGAGGGTGAGGACGGTGCAAGTCATGCAGCCCTTGGCTAATTCGCTTTTAAGAGGGTGGGCTTCCCAGGTGGTGCTAGTGGTAAAGAACCCTCCTGTCAATGTAGGAGACATAAGAGACTCCTGCATTGATCCCTGGGTCTGGGAAGATCCCCTGGAGGAGGACATGACAACCCACTCCAGTATTCTTGCGTGGAGAATCCCATGGACAGAGGAGCCTGGTGGGCTACAGTCCATGGGGTGACGAAGAGTTGGACACAACTGAAGCGACATAGCAGGCACCCACGGGAGGGTCTCCCATATGTAGAAAACATTATCATCAACCTAGAGACAGCGGAGGTTAAGGGCTGAGCGAGTGGCCCGAGATAACAGCGCATCAGGTCGCCCCAGGCGCTGGGACCGCGTGCATACAGAGCCCTCCGGGAACTAAACTTGGGACCCCCGCCCCCACTCCCTTACCCTGAAGAGCGCAGCGTCCTGCCGCACCTGGTAACCCTGCTTGGCTGCGTGCTTCCAGGGGATGCGGAAGAGGGTCTTGCCTGCGTCCTCCCAGCGCAGCCCCGCATAGCGCCCGCTCTCGATCTGCGCCACCAGCCATTCTCGGAGGCGCAGGGGACCCCCGGCCCCCGCCATGGGTCGCCTGCTGTCGGAGACCTTCCCTTCGTCCCTCCGCCAGGGGTCGCCGGCCATAGGGGAACGCAGTGCTCCGGGAACCAGGTCTGGGGCGCGCGGGTGACCGAACCCCAGGGCGACAGGGGATCGCGCTCCGGGGCCACCTGGACAGCGCGGAGGCGGCGAAAGCGAAAGTCTGGGTAGGAAGTTTCGCTTTCCTTTCTGCTCCCTGGAGGCCCTTTCGCCCCACCCTGTGTCGCCTGGCCTGAAGGGCATCAGTCCTCACACAGCGGGCAGCCTGAAGTACCCTGGGAGGCCAAGACCCACTGGAGGGTAAGGGCGGAGTAGCCCTGGGTTCTATCCGTCCCTAGAGCGGGACCGGGGGCCGGGGGTGGCGGGCACCCAGGGTGTCCCTTGCTCCATCCCTGCACCTGTTTTCCTTTCTTCCCAGCCTCCGGGAAACTTGGTCTCTTTCCAGGACCAGGACTGAAGAGGTGGGAAAAACAAAGAACCTACCAAACTAACTCCTGGCAGAACTGGGAGGCAGAGACTGGTTTAAAATGCACAGTTCCAGCCTCCAACCTAGACCTGCAGAATCAGATTTCCTGGGCAAGAAGTCAGGGAACGTGAATTTTAAACAAGTCCCCCGTGGGATTCTGATCCAGGTGATCCATGAGCCACCCTTGGAGAAATATTTCCTTAAATACTGGGAGTCCCCTTCTGACCACTCCCTGAGATGCTTGATCTGGCTTTCCTGCAGTGTCTAAATTGCTCACATCTCAACAGCATGTGAGGTGAGTAAAATTACTGACTTTGTCATTAGAAGACTGAGGTCACCCAGTTAGTGCCTGGGGGAGCCAGTATCTGAATCCGGGACTCTGCCCCCAGAGTCCAAGAGCCTAAACGGTGTCCCACACTGCCTCCCAACAGCTGCACCTAGAGTTTATAGATTCCTGGTGGGGTCTGTGATACCCCCCCGACCCCCCCACCAGAAGTATATGCAATTTTTTCATCTCTACGTATTTTTTCTGGGTGGCACTAGTGGTAAAGAATTCACCTGCCAATGCAGGAGTCGTAAGAGACAAGGGTTCAATCCCTGGGTCGGGAAGATCCCCTGGAGGAGGGCACAGCAACCCACTCCAGTATTCTTGCTTGTAAAATCCCATGGACAGAGCAGCTTGGCAGGCTACAAGCCCACAGGGTCGCAGAGTCAGACATGACTGAAGTGACTTAGCTCGCACGTATCTTTCATTAAACTGTCAAAGGGGGACTGTGATACGAAAAAGGTCAAGGAGCTCAGACTGCTCCACGCTGGCTGTGTACCTGGGTAAACTGAGGCTCTGAGAGGGAGAAACCAGCCCTCCCTGCAGCCAGCACTGAGCAAGATGGGGGCCAGCACTGACCAGAGGCTGGGCACTGTCCCTCGTGTGTACCTGCCAGGGAGCTTTCTTCATGCTCCCCACTCTCTCTCTTCATATGGCAGCTGCCACCCAGTTCTGACCCTTCTACAGTCACAGCCAGGATTCAAACTTGGAACTGCAGGGCTCCAAAGGGGCACAGAGAATTTCAGATGGTTAAATACAAGAGTAATACATGCATCTAAACAGGAGTCTTGATTGTATCAGGCAATCTCTTCGTTTTTTTCAGTGCAGGGGGCAGAGTCATAGTAACGAGGAGGATGGGGTCCACAGCCTGACTGCCTGGATTCCAATCCCAGCAATGCCCACCCCCCCCCCCGCCCAACTTGCTAGCTGACTATCTCTAGCACCAAGACAGTCAGTTTCTTCATCTATCAAATAGCAAAGCCTACTTCATAGGTCCACTTGGAGATTCCATGAGATGCAGGTCCAGTGTCCAGCACATTGCCTGACCCCCAGAGAGTGCTCAATAAATGAGTGATAATATTATTGCGGTTGCTGAGCCAGAGTGTGGTGAAGGTAATGAAGAGGGGGGTGGGGAGCATCATGAAGGACCTGGAATATCCTATCAAGGGGTTTTGTTGTCTCCTAGAGATGACAGAGATAATTGTGTGTGCTCAGTCGTTTCAGTCGTGTCCGACTCTTTGTGACCCCAAGGACTGCAGCCCACCAGGTTCTTCTTAGCAAGAATTTGCTAGCAAGAATATTGGAGTGGGTTGTCATGCTGTCCTTCAGGGGATGTTCCCAACCCAGATGTCCAACCTGTATCTCCACCTCTGAGCCACCAGGGAAGCCCAGAGGGTGATGGGGGCTTTTAAATAGGGAGCGACACCAACAGAAACGCAAAGATGTTTTAAACCCGGCGGGTGGTGGCACCACTAACCAGCCAGGAGGACCACAGGCTCCTGCACTCTGGTGAGTCCTACCACCCCGCTCTCCATACACCCTCCTAACTCAGACCTCTTCAGGTACTGTACCCTCTGCCTGAAATGCTTCCACCCACACAGCAAAGCAGCTCCCTCCCTCACTACCAAAAGTAGTTTTTCTTTGGTTTATCTGTTTATCCAGGGTCTTTCCCATCAGAATATCAGCAACATGAGTGCAGAAGCTTGCTCACTGCTGTGTCTTCAGTGCCCAGCTCATGGCCTGGCACACAGTAGGTACTCAATGAACTTTTGTTGCGTGAATGCCAAGGAGGTTGGGCAGCAAGTGAAGGTTATTTCATCCATCTCCCACCCCAAATCCTGGAATCTGGGCCTCCCCCATCACCCCCAGGTCTTGGTGCATCATAAGAACCCCGGTACAGGTGATTATTTGATTACAGAAATTTCAGATCCCTCTTAACTCTAAGTTAATTTTAGTTTAGGAAACATAAGCTCAGGTGACCATTGTTCATCCTCAGTCAGTCTGCTGCTTTCTTGGGCTGCCCTGAGGCCCTCCCTTCTCAGTGCTCCCCTGGCCTTTAAACTCTGTGGGAAGGGTCATTCCTACCAGCCGGGGGTGGGTCCTCCTGGCCAGTAATCTTCAAGACCAGAAGGAGCTGGACACAGACTGTCCAGAGTCACATCCAGCTTCCCCTACTCTGGCTGTGTGTCCTTGGACAAGCTGCCTGACTTCTCTGAACTTGTTTCCTCCCCGAGGATTAAGTGAGCTCATTCAAGTAAAAAATCTGGCATGAGGGAGGTAACTACTTCTATACCTTTACTAGCTAGGATTTGTGGATAGGGAAAGGAAGGGAGATGGGGAGGAAAAGGTGGGGTTCAGGGAGGGCAGGGGCTCAGCCAGGGGGCAGGGGGTTCAAAGAGAAAGAGGAATTGGGGGCCTTTTCTGGAGACCAGGGCTCCAGGGAGAGAGAGCTGTGAGGATAAACGAAGTGGAATTCAGCCCAGCACACTGCAGGGCTGGGAAGATGGCAGGCTCCTCAGGCCTAAGGGGATGCAAACTTCCTCCCATTCTTTCCTGCAGGCGTCAGGAACAGCGCCCCCACTTAGCTCAATGACTGAATGACTGGGAGGCGAGATCAGACCGGCAGCTTCTGTGTCTCTTTAATATCCTCCAGGCCCATCCAACCCTCCCCCTCCCCCACTCCCACTCCCGCCGCCTTCAATGCGGCGGGGCGGGGGGGAGGCGCGAGTGCACCCTCCCGCAGCCCAAGGACTAAGGCACCAGGTGGCTGCAGCAAGCCGGCCCAGACACAGAGCCACACACATAGATGGAGGACACACGGACTGCAGACGCAGACAAGCCAGGCGGGCAGAGGGGCAGGGGCAGGGATCAGGCCGCCGCGCGGCTCCCACGGGCGCTGGGCCCCTCCTGAAGGCCGTGAGAAGCCCGGACGATCCCAGAAGGGGGACCAGTCGGGAGGACGAGGGGCGCCACGGCGGGGACGGGATCCTCACTTGCTGCCTTTGCGGGACAGACACCGCGGGAGGCAGGAGAAAGTCTGCTTGACGCGCGCCAACAGCGGCAGCGGCCGGTGGGCCTCCCGAGGCGAGCGCGGCACCAGGCGCTGCAGGGTCCCCTCCGAGGCCGTGGAGTTGGGCGCCGGGGAAGCGGCCGCGCTCGCTGAGCCCTGCCGGCAACGCTTGCACAGCGGCAGCAGCGCGCGCACCTCCTCCTCGTCGCGGAAAGGGCTCTCGCCGAAGCGCTCCTCCAGCTGCCGGCGAAGCTGGGCCGGGAAAAGGGGCGGGGTCGGTGCCCGGGCCCGGGTCCCCTCTCCATCCTCAGAGCTTCCGCTCTTTTACTAGCTCCCCACACCTCGCTAAGCCCCTCCCCTTCCTGAACGTCCTCTTAGCTTCCCGTGGGGTCTCCACCCACCTCAGTGAGCCCCCTCTCCCTCCGAGTCCCTCCCCTCTCCCTGAGTCCTTTCCTTCCCCTTTGACACTCCAACTTCCAGACCTACTGAAGTGACCCCTCCACCTGCACAGTGGGGACCACACTAAGTCCTCCCCAGCCTGCAAAACTCGCCTGTCTCTTTCCTAATACAGCCTTGCAGACAAGACTCGGAACCAGCCTGGCTTCCTACACTGGCTGCTTCTCTCTCTGTTTCTCATCTCTTATTCCGGGGAGGGGGAAGGGTTGGTTCAGTCCCTGACATCTACACGTGCCATCTGCCCAGTGGGCACAGGAGAAGGAATTGCTTTGGCCTCCTTAAGGACCCAGGGGTGGAGTAGGGACTGGACAGGTCTCTCCAAAGGAGCCAGAGGCTCAAATGCCTTCAGGTTCCAGGCAGGCAGAGTGGGCATTGCTGGCACCTGGCCAAATTGAAGGGTCCATAATCTGGCCCGCGGGTATACACATCCTAAGTTTAAAAGGAGAAGAAAACCTCTGGCTGTCCAAAATACACCTAGGGGCTAAGTTAGCTCAAGAGCCACAAGTTCAAGACCTCAGAAAAATCTTCTGCCAGGTCTGAAGCACAGGCAAAATTCTTTCCAATCAGTGCTCAGCTCAAGTAAGAAGTCTCGCACCCCGGCCCCAGCCCCTGCCCCTGTTGCTTAGTTGCTCAGTTGTGTCAACTCTTTGCAACCCCATGTGTGGCCCGCCAGGCTCCTCTGTCCATGGGGTTTCCCAGGCAAGAATACTGGAGTGGGTTGCCATATCCTCCTCCAGGGTATATTCCCAGCCCAGGGATTGAACCTGCGTCCCCTGCATTGGCGGATTCTTTACCACTGAGCCGCAGCCCCTACCTTCCGGGAACTGCCCCAGCCAAACTCCTCAAGCTGCTGCCTAAAGCCTGGGTTGGGGTTGGCAATGGGCCGGGTGGCCTTGATGGCTTCAAGCACGTCCCTCCAGCTTAGTCCCGTCACAGTCATCACATACGCCGTCACGATGGTGGTGCTTCGGGAGATGCCTGCAAAGCTGGGACACCATACCCCCAAGACTTCAGGTTAGGCCCAGTCTCCTCTGTGTCCCCAGGGACCAAATCCACATTCAGCTCTCCCACCTTTGCCTCCTGAGCTCCAACTACAAGGAACCTGCCAAAACCTGTCTCCTCACATCCAAGCCTTGGCCTTGCTGTACCCTCTGCCTGGCATTCACCCACAACAAAGGCCTGAGTGAAACATCACTTCACTCAATCATTCAACACTTATTTCCTGATCATCGGTGATTTTTCAGGTACTGGGGATATAGTTGGGAATAAAACAGACGTGGTCTCTGCCAGCCTGGGGCTTTATAAGATGGGAGAGACAGACACTAACCACGGAGACAATTTCAGGTGGTGATAACTGCTTGGAAGATGAGTCCAGGGGCTAGGAGATGGTGTAGGAAGAGGTATTCATCTAGTGGAAGGGATGTGGAGGATTAGGGAAGGGGTTCCCAAAGAAGTGACAACAAGCTGAATTCTGAAAGATGGGTAAGGATTGTTAAGAATATTCCGGCAGTGTACAAAGACCATGTGAGTGGGATCCAGATGGACTTGAAGAATGGAGATGACCAGTGAAGCTGAAGCAAGGAAAGGAGAGAGGGGGAGAGACAGGCTAGAGGAGGTGTCCCTATGGCTCAGGCAAAGCTTCCCTGAAGCAAGAGTGGTGAGAAGTCATGGGATGAATGACATCTACAGGGCCAGGGGGTCCTGGGAAAACTCAAAGGTTCCATCTCCCAGCCTGGGGCTCCTCACTGCCCTATACTATAGCCTCTAAGGCTGGAGGGGAGGAGAAGGAGCCGGAACTACTAGAGGATGCTGAACTACCCACATGACTTCACCTATTCCTCCAAATAGCCCATCAGGTCAACAGTCTGTCCCCTGTTTCACAGATGAGAAAATTGAGTCTCAGGGAGAAACAGCTATCTGGCCACAGCTGGGGAGAGCGTCATCCATCAGGCTGTCAGACAAATGGTGGACTGTCAGGCATGGTGACAGGCTGCACTCCCCCCAGGATGAGGGTGTTCAGGATGGAGGACACTCACTCACTTCCCCCTCCCCCCACGCCTCCCCTAACTCACCAGTGTACAAGGCAGTTTCCCCCATTGAGGCGGCAACAGTGGATGAAGTTGATACACTCCTTGAAGTGCTTTTTGCTAGAGAAGAAAGCAAGAAGGCACTGAGTGCTGGGGTGGGGGGCACAGGTCTCCAAGAAGCTGTCCCCACCCCCCCCATTTCTGAGATGGCAAGAGACAAAGAGCCCTGAGTCCTCAGGTCAGCTGGCATATGAGGTGACTAGGGGGCGATGCTGCAATACAGGTGGAGAAGTGTGTGTGCAATAATGGTGGCATTTCAGGCGGTGAGAGGCCTTGGATGAAATCCCACCACAGAGGCAGGGGCACCTCCTCAACGGGTCCTGGGGGTCCTGTTTTTATGGAGGATTCATCTTGATCTTTCAAGGAAATGGGTGGGAGGAGTCCCACCCCTCTGGGGTCTATAATCAGAGCACCTGGGGACAATAACAGTCAGCAGTGGGGTTGGGAGCAAGAGTCCCAATGGGCAAGAGTGTCTGTCTGTGTCCCCCGCAGGCTGGGGGCCCCTACTACTAATAACACAAACAATCTTTGCTTTTTGAGCCTCCGTTACACACCAGGCCCTGTCCTACAGCCTCAACCTGTACCATCTGATCCTTAAAAGTCTCCTTGATGATGACAGACCCCCACACCCCACACACCCATTTTTCTTCTCTCAGAGAGGGGAAGTGATTTGTCCAAGGTCACACAGCAAGTAAATGGCAAAGCCTGGCCTGAACCCAGATTCCTAACCCCGAGGCCAGGAACAGGCTGAGCCTGACCCTTTCAAACCCATGAGGGCATCTGAGCCTGAGGGACAGGGTGCTTTCTCCATTCATAGCTGAGGACATTGAGCTCTTCTGGGAGGTTAAGGCTTGGCCAGCGGCATAGGCAAGGACGTGGCTGAGAGTCAAAGCAGTCTGGGAGACCACCTGTGCTGGGGTCCCCAGGACAGCTCTGGGGCCTGAATTCTTCTCTGTCTTCTCTCAGGCCACTTCCCACCCTCCCTCTTCCCACCACAGGAGGCAGCTGTCCTGTTTGTCAGCCCGTCCAGAGGAACTTACATGGGTACCTCAGGGGCGTCGGCCACTGAGATGCGAAGGTAGGTTATGTCCTGCAAGTACAAAACACACATGGGCAGTGGGCAGCCCTTGCCTGCACCCCCTGACCCCAGCCTGGGCCTCCCAAGCACCTTGCGACCCTAGGCCAGTTCCTGCCCCTCTCTGGGCCACGTTGTCTCTGCCCAGAGGATAGACCCCTTCTCTGAGAGCCTCTCAGGTCTGACCATCTATGGTTCCAGAACCTTCTGAGAAGATAGTATCCTAACCCCATGGGTGGCTTGGGCATCTGCCAAAAACGGGCCCAGGGACCTTTTATTTAACAGCTGGGAAAGGGTCACTTAAAGTGACTCCCCTCCATGTGAAGATTACAAAATTATACAGTTAAGAAGGGCAAAGTAGATTTTATTATCTTGAAAAGAAACAAAAACTATGAAGATAAACTTTTAGTTCATGAACTGTAGGTATAAACTCTCTGCATGCTAAGTCGCTTTAGTCGTGTCCGACTCTTTGTGACCCCATAGACTGTAGCCCACCAGGCTCCTCTGTCCATGGGATTCTCCAGGCAAGAATCTTGGGGTGGTTTGCCATACCTTTCTCCAGGGCATCTTCCCAATTCTGTACTAATTATTAAAATAATCAAGGTATGAAGTGTCAGTAATTTCTCCAACAAACATGCTCTGATATCATACCCAACCTTCACACAAGATCTTAAAGATGAGTTCTGCCCACATTCCAAGAGGCACTTTTCTCAAGGACCTCTCTTCGTCCTTTAATATTCAAATGGCTCTTTTCAAGGGCCTGGCCCACCTCCAGCCAGTGACTAAGGGACCCCCTGGCCAGGTTCCTCATCTGTTAGTGGCTTGTGTGAAATTCCAGCCCTTCTCTAGAACTCATCTTCCCCAAGGTCACTAGAGCCTGCATCTTTTGCAAGGTTTGCAATTTCAGTTTGCAACACAACCGGCCTTGAACTTCCTGGGCATTATCAAACCCTGACTGGTAAATTCTGTGATGGATGGAGAGGGAGATGCTGGTGAGGAGAGGGGAGGGCTGTGGGAGCAAGGACTCATTTTGCCAGCTATCATTTCATTAGTAAATATAGTCATGCCTAGACAGATTCCCCAGGCACTCTAGTGACTGCATTCTCCAAATACTCCAAAATAAACCTTTCCTATAAAGCAAAAGCAGACTCCACTGACCTGGAAATTTCTTCTACAAATGACACTGAGAACCAAAGATTATCAGAGGTTGCTCTTAGAGACCATCAAATCTGACACAAGGGGAAACTAAGGCCCAGAGAGGGGGAGGATCCTGCCCAAGGTCACAGAGCAAATCTGTGACAGAAGCTGGTCTGGATCTCAGATCTCCAGGGCCCCTTTCCACCCAATGTTCCTTCCCTTCAGTGGGTGACCCAGACCCTAACAGATAAGAAGGTAGGGGCTCTGTTTATAGGTTGAGAATATGATTAACTTTGTTATTATATCAGCTAAAATTTATTGAGTACTTATTATGTGGCTCTCAACAACCCAGTGGGGTAGGAACTGTTGTAAAATCCCCCTTTTTCAGACAACTGAGGTCTGGAGAGGTGAAGTCCTGGGCTCAAGGTTCCATCCAGAGAGAATGTGGTAAAGATATGAATTCAGACCTCTGGGCTCTAGCACATGTGGCCTGGATTTCCGCCTTTCCGACTCTAGGTCATAACCCTCATTCCGTTTTTTCCAGGACTTGATAATACCAGCACCAACCCTCTCAGTGGAGGCCAGTGTGCAAAACATCTTCACCATCTCACAGCTCCCTGGGGACAGACAGGGCTGAGGGATCAGAGGCCCAGATGGGTAAAATCATAGCCCCAGGTCACAAGTGAGATGCAGAGCCCAGAATCATCTATTCAGTTGGACAGTGGGAAGCCCCTGTGAGGACTTAGCTCCTTAGCCAAGGAGCTAAGCTTCCTCGATGTGTGGCCTTTGGCAGGTTACTTTACCTCTCTGGTCCTCAGTTGCCAAAGAGGGAGCGAGTAGGGATGCTAATGGAAAACAGATCAGTTTTTAACCAAATGAGTTAGCATGGCTCAGGAAGGCCCATGTGCCAGAATAGGACCTGGCACGTAGTTGGTACTTGATAAACGGGTGCTGTGGGGGTGTAAAGCACCCCTCCCCCGCTATGCACAGCCCTAGGGTGGGGGTAAGGCATACCTGCAACAGAGGCTGGGGTGACTCGTGGATGGAGATGATGTGTGTGATCTTATTCCGGCCTAGCTGATCTGTGTCTTTGGCATCTGAAAGAAACAGGATGTCTGAGCCAACCTGGCAGGTGTGATTTGTATGTTCCCGATGGTCAAGTGAGGCAGGAGCTCACAGCCCTGCTCTCCTCCTGGTCCCTCCCTCTCCACCTTTGCCCACCCTCCGCCAGTGCCCTGCTCCGCCACCTCTTGCCCCCAGCATGACAGGGGATACCCCTGTCATACCCTTAGGCTTCAGTCTTACCACTGGGGTACCCACAGGTAACAGCCCAGAACCTCCTCAGCCTTGGCCCCCCCCGTTCTTCCCATCGCAAACACCCTTTCCTGGCATATTCTTGACCAGGCAATTCTACTTTTAGGAATCTTGATTACAGAAGAATGAAGTCACACGGAAAACTGTGTGGGAGAAGACCATGTTCTCTCTTATGACCGTGAACACATCAGAAATAGTTAAAAATGGGAACAACCCCAAAAGGGACTGGATAAGTACTGGTATATTCATACTTGAATACTCTGCAGCTACTAAAAGGATCTTCCTTGCTGATGTGCAAGGAAGTCCACAATATATTACTAAATGCAAAACACAGGCTACAAAATAGCGTGCAGAATAGACTTCCATTGTTTGTTTTAAATAGTGTATCTGTATCTATAAAGTTAAATGAAACACGATCCAGGGAGATGCCGACCCCCCCCACCCCCAGTTCTCAGTGACCATCACTAGGGGCTGGATTCCCAGTGTATGAAGATCTTTTATCATCAAAGTAAATAACACTCTATCTCCGCTCCATGCCCACTTCATCATTCACCACATGGACTGTTTACTATGTGCACCCTTAGCCGAGCATGGCACTGTGGGGTCAAGTTCATGACCCCTGCCCTCATGGGCCTACATACTTAAAGAGGATTCAGACCTTACTTACCAAATATTCAGAAGTTGATGTGGTGTGAACTGCTGAGGAAGCTCCCAGGGAGGAAGGGACTAGGGTTTAGGAGAGAGGGAGCCCCTAAGCCCAGGGAGGACAGGAGTGGGTGGAGAAAGCTCTGCCCCAGGCAGATGTTGCTCCCTCCCCGAAGCTTTCTCTGACTCCACTGATAGAAGTGACTTCTCCTGCCTCGGGTCTCACGAGCTCCAGACCAGCCTGTGTCTTAGCACAGATCTCGGACAGGCAGAGTGCCGTGGCCTTGGGACAGAGCAGGCAGTGCTCACCAGTGAAGTTTCTGAGGTAGAGTCCAGTCTTTAGAGACCTCTCCTCTGAGGAGGAGGTTGTGCAGGGAAGTGTTCCCAGCTTCCCAGCTAGAAGCAACACCTCCAAACAGACCTCAGCCCAGAACCTCAAGACAGAAAATATCCTTAGAGGCGGGGGTAGGCCTTGTGCTGAGGCAGACGCTGAGGCTCCCAGCAGGTGCAGACTTGCCCCGCGGCCAGGGTCTGAGCCCTTTGCACTGGGGCTGCTCCTCCACCCTCATCCCCCTTAGACCTCACGAGTTCTTCCCTGCTCCTAGCCTGGCATCACTTCCCTGCCCCCAGCCCCATTCCTGAACACGTCCAGGGTGCGTGGGCCAGAGCATGAATGGTGGACACAGGCCTGGGACAGGGAGCATGCCAGGGCCTTGGGACAGAGTGGGCAGTGCTCACCAATGAAGTTTCCGAGGTAGAGTCCAGGAAGTACCTACAGGAGAGACAGGCAGGGGGTCAACCGGGTAGGGGTGCATGACAGCTCCCCTTAGACTCGTAAAGAGTGTCTGACCCTCAGGACTCAAGGAGCAGAGTCCTCTCTCTTGTGGGCCTGGACTCTCTGTGAGAGCGGTCTGGGGAGGGCGGCAGAGGCAGGCCACCAAGGGAGGCCAGCTTGGGTGGGGGGAGAGGAAGAAGGAGGGGGGCACAAAGACCTAGGGAAAGAGTGGGAGGAGCACAGGGGAGGGGCGAATGGAGAGGTGGACTTGGCGGGTAGCAGGCAGACGGTGGAGAATTCTGACAGGGAGGCGGTGGGAAGTAGGGACAGGTGCAGGGTCCGGCAGCGGCATGGGGGTGTGGGAGTAGGGGTCCGGAAGGATGGAGAAACAGCTCTAGAGAGTCCAGGGGGACAGAGACAAGGCCGACAGAGACACATGGAGATAGAGAAAAGGACTCAGGGAGAGATAGAGCCTAGGATTGACAGAGAGCCACAGCAAGAAATACAGAGTCACAGAGACACGGAGAGACAGAGAGAGAGAGATACAGCCCCAGAGAGACAGACATTGAAGTCTGCTCTCAGAGTCCCAGCGAGACGGAGAAACACACACACACAGCCAGCCAGAGCCAGAAGGTCAGAGGCCGGCGCCCGGCCGGGGCTGGGGGCGGCCAGGGGCGGGCTGCGCCATCTCGGCCCCCTACCTTGGTCATACCATTCCCCATGATCCTGGGCACGGGGTTCCGGGAGCACCCCCAGCTCGCCACCCGCTGAAGGCAAGGGTAACAGCTGCCCTGACGGCCCGGGCCCGGCGCCTGCAGCCTGGCGGGGATCGGGGGGCCCGGCGTCCGCAGCTCGGCCCAGCTCTCCCCAGCCGCCGCCGCCGCCGCCGCCGCCGCCGCCGCCGCCCGCCGCCCCCCCCCCCCCGGCCAGGGAGGGAAATGCTGGAGCCGCCGCCGCCGCCACAGGCTCCTCCTACCCCTCGGTCACGTGGGCCGCCCCCCCACACCCGTGGGTCGCGGCGGGGGGCTGGACAAAGCCCCAGTGTGCCGGGCCCGGGGCCCGCGGGACAACGACAGCTTGTTGGGGCCGCGTGGGGCCTCCACCTCCGGAGGTGGGGGGTGGGGGCGCTCCCCCAACCCTGGCACCGTCAGGCTCGGGGAGGGGACGGCTGCGGATGGCGGCGGAGAGAGCCCCCCAGCCGCGGGGCCCAGAGACTCTGATCCCAGTTCCGGCTCGGCCCGGCCCTCCCTGTGGGGCCCTGGGGCACAACGCCGGGCTTCTTCGGCCTCGTAGGTTTTCTGGTAGAAACGTGACGGAAGCTGGATTTGGATTGATAGGGGTCCTCTGATCTTCAGATTCTGTGTGAGGCGAGAAAAGTTGGTAATTCCTTCCTTTTGTACACCCTCCTGCCCCGCCCCCATGCAGGCGTCCTACCCGCCGTCATCCTCCTCCCCGTCTCTGCAGCTGGTCTGTCCTCCCATCCTCCACTCCATCCATTCACTGGTCGTCTGTCCATTCATCCAGTCATCCTCTTCTCTTCCTCTCATACACTTTGGCCTCTGAGGAGGGTACCATCTGGGTCAGCTTTCCTGGGACCAGGCATAACTCTACTTCGGAGCTCCCATAAATCAGAGGTACATGTGAGGAGAGGGAGATGAGTGAGCATTATGGTCACCTGGGTCCTTTGAGGTAAGGGAGACTGCAACAGGGTGTAGTTAGAGGCAGGAGTCTGGAAAGGTGGGTATGGAGACCAAGGTTCCAGGCCCTATTCGTTCACCTATGACCTGTGCAGTGACCCTGGGCAAATCCCCCTGGGCTCCCAGCTACTGACTGTATGTCTCAGTGTGTTACCACTGGGACCAAAGCTGGAGAACGTGAAATAATTGAGAGCACACACCTCCTAGGGGACTGAAATAGTAGCCACTAAAGCGGCTCTGCTCCCCCAGCAGTCACCTGCCCCTCTCCATCTACAGCAGTAGGTGACTGCAGCAGGAAGGTGGGGGCCAAGTCCACGGAACCTGTTTGAAGTACAGTGACTGGAGGAAAATAAAAGTGTTTCCTTGGTATTTCTTTCTTCCTCAAATTTGCAGTGTACATAGTGAGTCCAGGGTTCTCATAAAAACTAAACTATCCAACAGATACTTAGTACCCTCTATATGGTAGTGACACAGAGGTAGGTAAGGTGGTGGTGGTTCCTACCTTTTTGGCTAATGGCCTAGACCCGCATTGCCCAATATGAATACAATGCAAGCCACATGGGTTATCATAAATTCTCTAGTAGCCACATTAAAAATGTAGAAAGAAGCAGGTTGTTACTAATGGTTTTATTTGACCCAGGATAGCAAAAATATAATCATTTCAATGTGTAGTCAATAGTTAAACATTATTAATGACATGTTTTACATTCTTTTAATTGTATTCAGTCTTCAAAATCCAGTGTGTATTTTACACTTGGAGCACATCTCAGTTCAGATTAGCCACATGTCAAGTGCTTAATGCCATATGTGGTTGGTAGCTCCATATTGGGCATCAGGGCTAAGAAAGAAGGCAAACAAAATAAGCAAATAGACAAAACATTTGCAAACAATGGAAATTTACTGTAGAAGAAACAAAATGGGGGACAGGAAGAACTCTAAACAGGTGACGTTTGAGATGAGACCTGACGTGTAAGAAGGACAGGGGTGTTGAAAGAGTGGTTTCCAGCAGAAGGAACAGCACAAGCAAAGGCTCTTTGGTGGGAAAGCTTGGCCTTTGGGAAGAGTCAGTAGGACTGGAGGGGAGGAGGCCAGAGGGAGGTGGTAGGTATGAGGCTAAGGAAGACAGAGTGAAAGAACATGTGTGGCCATGATTAGGTGTTTATAGTTTCCTTCTCAGCATGATAGAAAGCCTGACAGTAACATTTGAACCTGAGAGCCCATGTCATCTGATTTACCAGGGATCATCCTGGCCCCTAATGGGAGTGTAGATTAGAGAGGCAGAGAAGGGAGATTTTCAGGAGAGATACAGTACCCTAGGAGAAGCGGGAGCTGAGAAGCTGGAAAGTGTTGAGGCAGTCAAAGCGCAATTTGGAAAAGAATTTTCAGACACAGAGCATTTCAGGATGGAGTGAGTTTATTAAGAACAAACAGCAGAGATAAGTGGGCACTGTGAGCTCAGTGGGGCGACCTCCTGACAGACCAGGGAAAGTCGACAGTTTTCACGGGTTAATAGTCAATTTTTATAGTCTCAAGACAAAGAAAATTCCTGCTGGACGGTTGGTGTTAGGTGATTGGTTGAAGCGCAATAGGGTGTTTACTGAGTGGGCATCTTTGCTTAATTGGGAGTCAGGAAGCTTGTTAGTGACTATCAGGGGGCTTTGGGCAAGGTTACAAAGGGGCTCAGTCAGCTTCGGAGGTGATCTTGGTTCTGGGCTCTGTTTCTGTGGCCTTGGGGCAAGACTCAATAAAAAGAAGGGGACAGATGCAGCACGTATTAGTATTTTGGCAGCTTAGCTGACTTGCACATAGACTAGATATGGGGAACAGGAAGGAATTCTAGGATGACCCCCAGTTTTCCTGCCTTGAAAATCACTATCTGTGCCTCAGAAGTAAAAGCATGGCTATTTATCCATTCAACAAATATTATTTATTGGGCCCTAGGTTACACATGAAGTATTGCGCCAAAGATGTATGATTTGAGTTTCCCAGAATGTCCCACCCCACAGATAGCTTAAAGAAATGCCTAAAAGAGGGCCTGAAGTCCAGTTCCTCTTCATGTCCCTGGCCTTAACAGCTGTGTGAACCTGGGCAGGTGACCAAATGCCCCAGGGTCTGTTTTCTCATTCATATGGGATCAATTACCACATAGCCCTCTGTTCCTCTACTTGACTTTTTCAAAGCACATGTAGGAAAGAACTCTATCACATTAAAAACCCTGGGAAAATGTAGTTATTAGAGTTAACACATTTAATATCTATGTACTGTTCAGCCTTTGAAAGTGTTAGTTGTTACAAAGCCTAATTTGCCTTAAATGAGTCACGAAGTGACAGTTTTCTAAAACCAATAATAACGTGAAAATGCTGAAATGCACTTCTCACCTTGTCTTTCCTTGCTTAGAACCATTCAGTGGTTCACCAGGGTAGGCAAATTAATGGACAAAAGTGTCCATTCTCTAATTCCTGAAAATTGGGAACGTGTTATGTTATGAGGGAATTAAGGCCACAGATGGAATTGAACTTGCTATCAGCCGACTGTGAGATGGGGAGATTAGCCTGGATTGTTTGGGTGGGTCCAATGGAGCCACCTTGGATTCACGTAAGTGAATCCTTGTAAGTGAAAGAGGGAGGCAGGAGTATAAGAGCCAGAGGGGATGTGATGACAGTAGCAGAGGTCACAGTGGTGTGATTTCTGGCTTCAGGGGGCCATAAGCCAAGGAAGACAAAGAAAGAAAAAGCCTCTCTCCCAGAGCTTCCAGAAGGAACTCAAGCCTGCCAACTCCTTCATTTTAGCTTAGTGAGACCCATTTCAGACTTCTGACCTCAAGAACTATATGCTAATACATTTGTATTGTTTTAAGTCACTCAGTTTACGGTAATTACAGCAGCAGTAGGAACCTAATACACTCAATGTCCTTGGGGAAAAGTACAACCTGCTTAGCAGGGCACACGAAGCCTTGTGGGATCAGGCTTCTGCCACTGTGACTTGGAGCAAATTTCTTAACTTCTACAGGCCTCAGATTTACTGTCTATAAAACGAGGAGGGAAAAAGCCCCTCTAGGTCTGTAGCAAGATTAAAACCGAGGACGTATTTGAAGTATCTACTAGAGAGACTGCACACAGCACATTATCACATTATCATCCTTGTTGTTATTATTATTATTATCACGGAGCAAGTGACAGGGTGTTAGGAGGTCTGGGTTCTACTGCCCTCTCTAGGGCTCTGTTTCCACATCTGTGAAAAAGGAAACAAACAAAAACATACAGGTTTGGCCGTCTCATCATTCCTCTCTTCGCTCTTTCCTGGTCACTGATCTGCATTCACTTCCTCAAATGTGCTTCACTGTCTTCTGGTTTTGTACATGCTGGTCCCTCTTCCTGGAATGCCCTTTCCTTTACCAGATGAACTCCCATTTCCTCCTGAAAGTCTCTACTGACTCCAGTTAGAGTTGGTTAGACCCCACCATTGTGCATTCCCAAAGTATCCTGAATGTCATCTCTCATAGTACTGATTTTCTGTTATTGCTATGGCTTGTTTTTCATTAAAAAAAAAAACAACTGAAAAACAAATTCAGATAAGAATATTTTGACATATTTGCTTCAGCTGGGTTATTTTAAAAATTCCAAATAAACTTGACATAGTTGAAATTTCTTCTTCTCTTTCCTCATCTTTAATTCTTTCCCCACAGGCAACGCTGTCATGAATTGGGTGTACATCTTTCCAGTCTGTGGTTTTAAATTTGTAATACCTATATACCTGTAGCATATAGAATATACTTGTGTATGTGTTTATATTTAACACAAATCATAGCCTTTAAAAATATTTATCCTTCTACAACTTTCTTTTATTGACCCAAAAATAGATGTGGAGGATATTTTTATGTTGATATAGAGCTGGGTCATTAATTTTTATCACTATATAGTATCTTATTATTAAACTATATCACATTTTATTCATCCATCACCATACTAGTGGACATTTAAATCATTTCTAATATTTTCTGCTAATACAAAGAATGTTTTATATTATATGCAAAGAACATCTTTATACATACAACCCTTGCACAAGTGTAACAACTTCTTTAGGGAAGGTTGTCACCTTGCACATTAGCTGCAAAATTAAAGGTAGTTCATAGGTCTTGCAGCTGTATTCAAAGAGTGTATGTTCAGTAGTTGAATTGATGGGTTGTGAGGTGTGCACCCATTCAATTTATAAGATATTGCCAAGTTGCCTTCCAAAGTGTGAATGTACCAGCAGCATATAAAGATTCCTGTTTCCCAACATGCTCACAAACACTTGGCATTGATAAATGTTTTAATATTTTTCTGGTTGATGTAGTTAAAACCATACCTTATAATTATTTTATGTATATATCTCAATTACTTATTAGTGATTTCAGTTTCTTCTACTGAAAGTCCCCAGTTGTGTATTTTATCCACTTTTCTTTTGCAGGTTGTGGGAGAGAGTCTTTTTCTTAATAGTTTGCAAGAGTTCTTTGAATACTATCCCTTTGTTATACAGGTTGAAGATTTTTACTCCTAATCTGTAGCTTGTCTTTTAGTCTGGTTTATAATGTCTTATGTTATATGGCAGAGAAAGCAATACTCCAGTACTCCAGTACTCTTGCCTGAAAAAATCCCATGGACGGAGGAGCCTGGTAGGCTGCAGTCCATGGGGTCGCTAAGAGTCAGACACGACTGAGCGACTTCACTTTCACTTTTCACTTTCCTGCATTGGAGAAGGAAATGGCAGCCCACTCCAGTGTTCTTGCCTGGAGAGTCCCAGGGACGGGGGAGCCTGGTGGGCTCCCATCTATGGAGTTGCACAGAGTCAGACACGACTGAAGTGACTTCGCAGCAACAGCAGTGTTAAATGGCAGTTTAAATTTTGAGAAAGTCACAGATCAGTTTTTACCTTATAAGTTGTGGTTTATTAAAAAAATCATACTCCACAGTTGATCTTTGAATAACATGAATTTGAACTGGGCATGTCCACTTATTTTTCAATAAAAGCATAATACAGTACTATACAATCAGAGATTGGTTGAATCCAAGGTTGTGGAACCGTCTGCAAGAAGGGCCAAGTGTCATGTTATAGGTGGTTTTTCAACTGCTTAGGGGTTGGTGCCCCTAAGTCCTGCATCATTCAAGGGTCAGTTGTTGTCTGAAATACTTGCTTGCCGTATTTATTCTTTAATCTACTTGAATCAGGCATCAATTTTTTACTCCTATGGAAAGCCAGTTTCTCAGTGCCATTTATTGAGTTCTCCACCATTTCCCTACGGATTTATGATTCTACCTCTATCGTACATCAGTACAGAAAAACCTGTGTCTGTTTCTAGGATCCCTATTGTATTCCATTAATATTTGCCTCTTTGCACCATATGTGACTTGATAAGCAGAGAAATAGCTCCCTTCCCCAACACATAAATTTTGTTGTTTGGGTTTGAAAATTGCTCTCAAAAATTCTGATTAGATTTGGGAAAATGTATGTCTTTATGATATTGAGTCTTCCCATCCATGAACATGGTATATCCCTCCACATATGCAGGCCTTCTTTAATGTCCTTCAATAACGTTTTGTAATTTTCTCTATGAGAATATTAACTCCACAGTCTTTATTAGTTTTGTTCACTGTTGTATCCTCAGAGTCAAGAATGAGCCAGGACATAACAGTAGATGTTTAATAAAAATTTGTTGTTTGATGAAATGTCTTTCATATATTTTGTTAGATATATTCCTACATATTTTTATTGCTATAAAATAACAACAACAAAAATTTTTAAATAGTTTCTAATCAGCAATATAGATATAGACATCCCTGGTGGCTCAGATAGTAAAGTGTCTGTCTACAATGTGGGAGACCTGGGTTCAATCCCTGGGTTGGGAAGTTCCCTGGAGAAGGAAATGGCAACCCACTCCAGTATTCTTGCCTAGAAAATCCCATGGATGGAGGAGCCTGGTGTCCATGGGGTTGCAAAGAGTTGGACACAACTGAGCGACTTCATTTTGTTTTCTATATAGATCCTGGGGCAGTGGGAAGTAAGGCAAGGAAGGACATGGAGCCAGTACAGGGCGCAGTGAGGAATAAATGGCCCGGTTATAGGCAGGGGAGAGACAAGATCAGGGTTGTGTTTTTTTTTTTTTTACAAATCCATACTTTTATTTATTTTCAAGAAGTTTAAATTCTCGAAGGGTACAGCATCACACGAACTCTGTGTCCAATGGCCTTAGCAGGAAGGTTGCTTCGGAATTTGGCACGAACCATGCCATTGTTTCCATGAGCTCGAGTGATCTTTCCCCAGATTACTCTGGTTTTGTTAGATTTTCCACCAGGAGTTACTGTGTTGTTCTTTGCTTTGTACACAGAAGCACATCTCTTGCCTAAATAGAATTCAGTTTCATCTCGAGCATATACACCTTCAATTTTCAGGAGAGCAGTGTGTTCCCTTTGGTTCCGTAGACCCCGTTTATAGCCAGCAGAAATTGCCTTGGACCACAGCCTTCCAGACATGTTTGTCATTTTAGAAGTCCGTTCCCAGCAGGCCGGAGCACCCATTCTCGGAGGTCAGGGAACCAGCACCATCAGTCCCTTATCTCCTCCATCCTGTCCTCCCTGTTGCCCACTTATTTGCCCCCAAACAGGGTTGTGTTTTAAAGAGCTCTTTGCCAACAGTGCAAAGAATGAACTGGAATGGATAGGGCAAAGTGGGCACTCCTAGAGCGTCAGGAGGCTACTGCAGACATTGAGGTGAGTCCTGGCACTGAGTTGGTGCCTAAGAATTAGAGTGACTGAGAGAGATCAAGAGTGATCTGGCCACTGATTGGCCACGTGAGCAACTGACCAGGTGACTGTGAGCGACCGAGTAAGGAAACCTAGAACCACTGCATTGACCAAAAGCTGACAACTTTTCAAGATGCAGGTCTATTAGGTCAACCGAAGTGCAGCCGGAGGAGACACGAGGAGTAAGTGCCCTCGGTTGGCAGCCAGTCTCCGGCTAGGTTGCGGTGGCTTAGGGCTGAGGGAGAAAGTTTTAGGGATTAGAGGAGTCTGGGCCGCCTTGGCACGCAACGGCTTCTGAGCTGGGGTTTGTGAGTTGCGCGGAAAGGAGTTTCCTAACCTCATCCAATCAGAACGGCAGAGCCCTCCCTCCGTCGCCTTGGCAACGGGACGCTAAGGCTGTAGCCAGACAAAGTGGCTGTTTGGATCGCGCCCTGGGGAATCCTATCATGTCACGACCGAAGGTAGGCATGCCCCTCGATCCAAATGGTTCATCGTCCCTAGAGAGGGAGAGAAATCGCAGAGGGGTTCAGAAGTTGAGGAGTCCTCGTGGAGGGATTCCCGTTAGGAAGGAAGAAAATGTCGCGTTCCGGGAAAAAACTACAAGTCCCGGCATCCTGCGCAACGCCGGAGTTTCAGCGCGAGTTTAAGAAACCTGGTTTGGCAGCCAGAAATTTATGAAACTCTAGGATTCTAGACTATAGTCAGCGGTTTTTATGACTCCGTGGAAAGCTCAGAATTACAGATTTTCTGATCTGGAAAAGCTCTTTAGAGATCTATTTACCCCGTCGGCCGCTTGCAACTTTCTCATCCATCCGTCCCCCAAACGCTCATTAGTGTTTTTTCCGAGGCCAGCCCAATACTAGAGGGCAGGACAAGCCCCTGCCCTCTAGGTGTACACAGACCAACGCCCCCATTTCAAAAGTGGTAGAGATTTCTAATCTGGGAAAGATTAGACCCAGGGAAAAGAATGAATTACTCTAGAATCCAGCTGTCCCACCCCGGCTTGCTTTTTACCCCGTGTTCCACCTCCGAAGAATGGCACTTCTATTTCTCTATTTCGATCCCTGGGTTGGGAAGATGCCCTGGAGAAGGGAATGGCTACCACGGACTGGAGAATTCCATGGACTGTAAGAGTTGGACACGACTGAGCGACTTTCACTTTCAGAGCAAAAAAATAAGTGATTATCTTGGGCCCACCCAAATAATCCAGGATAATGTCTCTATTTTCAAGTCAGTTGATTCCAAACCTTCAACCTTAATTTCCCTTTGCCATGCAATCCCGAGTGGCACAGTGGTAAAGAATCTCACCTGCCAATGCAGGAGACGTTGGTGATATGGGTTCCATCCTTGGGTCAGGAAGATTCCCTAAGCTCGGTAGACAGAGGAGCCTGGCTAGCTACAGTCCCTGCGGTCCCAAAGAATTGGTCATCACTGAACACACAGGCACCTAACATATTTACAGGTTCCGGGGATTAGGACATGGACACATTTTGAGGGAGCTTTATTCTGTTTACCATCAAATAATTGGAAAGTGAAAATTTACAATGCATCACAAAATCAAATGTCTAAAAATACATGTAATTAAACATGTTCAAAACTTCTATACTGAAAACTAGAAAACAGTGGAAAGAAATTGAAAACTTAGATTAATAGAGATAGATCATATTCATGGAATAATGTACTCAATCGTTTATGATGTCACTTCTTCCCAAAATGATCTGTACGTTCATTATAATCCCAATAAAAATTCCAATATACTCTTTTGATAGAAGTTAGCAAGCAGATCCTAAAATTAATATTGAAGTCCAGAGGACCTCAACTTGTAAGACAATCTTGAAAAAATTTGACTTACTCTACTTGATTTCAAGATTTACTAAAAATCTATGGTAATTAAGGCAGTGTGGTAGGGACATAAGAGTAGACAAATAAGTCAATAGAACAAAATAGAGTCTAGAGTTAGACCCACATATACATAGCCAATTGAATTTTGACAAAAGAGGCAGACAATTCAGTGAGAAACGGGAAATTTTTTTCAAGCAAAGACTCTGGAGCAACTGTGTAACATACATAAACATGTGAGGATATAAAAGATGTTATGAAAAAAGATTAGAACACTTGACTAGGGGAATTAGAGGGGCTTGATTGAAACAGGATAAAATTACCCTTGCTTTTGTGGGAGGCTTACTTCTGCAGGTTTTGTAAAACAGTAACCTCTAGCCCTTTCTACTGTCTTTTTGAGGGGTAGCATTGTGTAGTTGGAGAAGGCGATGGCACCTCACTCCAGTACTCCTGCCTGGAAAATCCCATGGAGGAGAAGCCTGGTAGGCTGCAGTCCATGGGGTCACTAAGAGTCGGACACGACTGAGCGACTTCACTTTCACTTTTCACTTTCATGCATTGGAGAAGGAAATGGCAACCCACTCCAGTGTTCTTGCCTGGAGAATCTCAGGGACGGGGGAGCCTGATGGGCTGCCATCTATGGGGTCGCATAGAGTCGGACACGACTGAAGCGACTTAGCAGCAGCAGCAGCATTGTGTAGTAGGGGCTTCCCTGATAGCTTAGCTGGTAAAGAATTCACCTTCAGTGGAAGAGACCCAGTTCAATTCCTGGGTCAGGAAGATGCCCTGGAGAAGGGATAAGCTACCCACTCCAGTATTATTGGGTTTCTCTGGTGGCTCATATAGTAAACAATCTGCCTGCAGTGCAGAAGACCTGGGTTCAATCCCTGAGTTGGAAAGATCCCCTGGAGGAGGGCATGGCAACTCACTCCAGTATTCCTTCCTGAAGAATCTCCATGGACAGAGGAGCCTGGTGGGCCACAGGCCATGGGGTCACAAAGAGTCGGACATGACTGAGCAACTAAGCACAGCACAGCATTGTGTGGTAGGCAGAATTCTAAGATGGCCCCCAGGATTCCCAGCTTGGGTGTACACACTTTGTATAATGCCCTCCCCTTGAGTGTTGATGGAGCCTGTGGCTTTGATGGGATAGTTATTACCATGTTATATGAGCCTCCATCATAGCCAGCTTGGAGTGGGAGAAGGGTTGGAATCAGAGGGATATGCTTTTGTTGGCCTGGAAGAAAGTAAGCATCCATGTTTTGAATTGCCTAAGGGGGCCACTTCAAAAGGAACTGCAAGCAGCCTCTAGGAGCTGAGAGCAGTCCCAACCAATGACTAGCAAATAAACAGGGACCTCAGTTGTACAACCCCAAATAACAATTCTGCCAACAATCTGGATGATCTTGGAAGAGGACCCCAAGCCCTAGAGGAGAAACATAACCACAGCCATCACCTTGATGGTAGCCTTGCAAGACCTGAGCAGAAGATCCAGCTAAGATGTGCCCAGACTGACTCCTGGTCCAAGGAAGCTGTGAGACATAGATCTGCACTGCTTTAAGCTACTAGCTGCTACTGCTAAGTTGCTTCAGTCGTGTCCGACTCTGTGCGACCCCATGGACGGCAGCCTATCAGGCTCCTCTGTCCCTGGGATTCTCCAGGCAAGAATACTGGAGTGGGTTGCCATTTCCTTCTCCAATGCATGAAAGTGAAAAGTGAAAGTGAAGTCGCTCAGTCGTGCCCGACTCTTAGCGACCTCATGGACTGCAGCCTACCAGGCTTCTCCGTCCATGGGATTTTCCAGGCAAGAGTACTGGAGTGGGTTGCCATTGCCTTCTCCGTTAAGCTACTATGTTTGTGGTAATTTGTTATGCAGCAATAGAAGACTAATACAGATGGCACATCTGTCCAAGGTGCATAGGTCATCTTGCATAAAACCAATTTCTGATTCTCCTTTCACACCTGCCTTAGGGATCAGTCATACCAGGACTGAGGATCAAACTGTTTTGGACATAGTTGTAGGAGAATAATACCCCAAATACCCTTTGAGGATTTGGAAAGTCCATTTTGAGTCAAAGCAATTAACATTGCTCTGAGTCATTAACCCAGCTCCTCCTGAATCATGGGTCTAATCAAACACTCAATGTTACAGAAGGTCCAGATCCTACTGAGTTCAGCCCTCATACTGGGGATCATGGTTGGACATTTGAAACACTTAAAACTGGGTATTCACTATACGGTCTAGGAGTAAGCCTAGAGTGATGTGAACCCTTGGATCCTTGGGGGTTCATTCCAAGGACCAAGTTTCTGAGTACATGCTAACCAGTGAGAACTTTGGCAGGCTAAACCTTCTTGTCATAGCATCTGTGCAGTGCTGAGTCTGATAGTTTGAACATTTTAATATCTGCAGTAAGTTGAGCTGAAAAAACAGAATGCAAATGCATAAAATTATATCACTTTCATTTTCTCATTACAGAATCAAAATTACAAGGGCCATGGATTGCCAAAAGGAAAAGAACGGTGAGTGGTCCCACCCAGTCCAATAAACCCAGAACTAATTGCTGCCTTCCTTCCTTCCTTCCCTTTGTCCGTCTCTCCCTTCCCCCTTCTTTACTTTAATAATAACAAACAGTTAGCAAGCACTTGCCAGGCCCTGGGCGTGTTGCCTCACTTGCTTATCTCAATGAATCCTGACCACAATCCTTTGCAGTAGATACTACTGTTCTGTCCATTTTACAGATGGGGAGACAAACTCAGAGAAGCTGTTACTTGGTCAAGACTGAAGGATCTGTTAGTGACAGAGCTTGTTGGACTCCACAGACCATGTTGTATCTGCCTCGTTCAACAGCCATGTGAAATGGACTTGATAACTCAAATGACAAATCCATTCTAAACTTCTGCACCACTCTGCAACAGTAACCTGGGTGCAGAACTCAGCACCTTTTTGGATTTCTTAAACAGAATCCACATGCACAAAGCAGAAGTGAGCAATGCAGACTTCACTGAAGATTTTTGTGGGGAGTTAAGGAGGTAGTTACATTGCACACACCATGGCAGTTCTTTTAGAATTTTCTTATTTCATTTAGATGTTTCTATTTTTTCTAAAGTCCTTCCTGACTACACCGTTACTGGGGAGGGCATGCATGGTCTCTGAACTTTCTCTCATGCAGCACCCTTCTTCTTTGCTTTCTGTCTATATGTACTGACTCCTTTCCACCAATTTTAAACCTTTCACTCTTGCACATAGAGCAATTCCACTACGTTCCAGATCCTGGCCCCAAATTTACACATCTGCTCCCACCTCAACAAAACAAAGAGCACTTCTGATAACAGAACCCATCCATCTGTTTTATTCAGTTCAGTCACTCAGTCGCGGCCGACTCTTTCTGACCCATGGGCTGCAGCATGCCAGGCTTCCCTGTCTATCACCAGCTCCCATTGGTGATGTATGTTGCCATGGATTTCATGTATGTTATATTGTTTGATATTGTCCTGTAAGGCCCTGAGATGTCTTTTTCTAAATTTTTTCTTTCTCTAATTCAGATTGAATAATTTCTATTGTCCTGTCTTCAAATTTACTATCTTTCAATTGTTTTCTAGCTTTACTGAGATATAATTGGCATATAGTATTGTGTAAATTTAAAGTGTATAATGTGATGATTTGATACACATATATATTGTAAAATGTTTACCACAGTAAGGTTAGTCAACGCATCTTTACCTCACATAATTACCATTTTGTTGTTGTTGTTATGGTGAGAACACTTAAGATCCACTCTTAACAACTTTCAAGCATATCATACAGTATAGTTACCATGCTATACACTAGATCCTCAGAGCTCATTTCTCTTATAACCGGAAATTTGTACCCTTTGACTAACATTACTGTCCTTTCTTCGATAATGTCCAATCACCTATTAAATTTATCCTGTGAATTTTTAGTTTCAGATAACTGTAATTTTCAGTTTTAGATTTTTCCATCTTGGTTCCTTTTTAGACTTTCAATATCTTTTCTGCAATAACTCATATATTTACTTATTATATCCATCTTTTCATATAAATTCTTTAACATATTTATAGTATCTATGTAAAGTCTTAATCTTATAACTCCAATAATTGGGTCATTTATGAGTTTATCTCAATTGGCTGTTTTTCCTCTTGATTATGCATTACATTTTTCTGCTTTATTATTGCATGTCTTATATATTTTATATTCCATTCTGCACATTGTGTATAAAAAATAGTGAAGACCAAAAAAATTACGTACACCCACTTCCACACCCTCGTATATTTGTGTACATGTGTTTGTGTGCAAGCATACATCCTTTTATTATACTTTGGTTTGTTGCACTTTACAGATACTATGTGTTTTTTTTTTTTTTTTTCACAAATTGAAGGTTTGTGGCAACCCTGCATTGACCAAGTCTATTTGTGCCGTTTTCCAGCAGAATTTTCTGCCTTTGTGTCTGTGTCACACTTTTGTAATTTTCAACATTTCAAAGTTTTCATTATTATTATATTTATTATGAGAATCTATGATCAGTGATCTTTGATGTTACTACTACACCA
The DNA here is from genome assembly GCF_001704415.2 of Capra hircus. Taxonomy (NCBI): domain Eukaryota; kingdom Metazoa; phylum Chordata; class Mammalia; order Artiodactyla; family Bovidae; genus Capra; species Capra hircus. The sequence continues at coordinate 60,729,664 of NC_030820.1, forward strand.
CACTGAAGACTCAAAGGACAGCATTTTTTTTTAATTAAGTATTTTTAAATTTTTAAATTTACATATTTATTCATCTTACTGTTTGTTGTGCTAGGTCTTTGTTGCTGCACATGGGCTTTCTCTAGTTGTGGCCAGTGGGGACCACTCTTCGCTGTGGTGCTCAGCCTTCTCTTGCTGCTGAGCACAGGCTCTAGGCACGTGGGCCTCAGTAGTTGTGAATCAAGGGCTTAGTTGCTCCAAGGCATGTGGATCTTCTGAGACCAGGGGTTGAAATCGTGTACCCTGCACTGGTAGGCAGATGCTTAACCACTGGACCACCAGGAAAGTCCCAGCAATAAAATGTTTTTAAATTAAGTTATGTCCACTTTTAAAGAGACCCAATGCTATTGCACACTTAACAGACTACAGTATAAACATAACTTGTTATATGCGCTGGGAGCATGGGTTGGATCAAAGCTTTAATACACTGACTTCCTCTCGAGCCTAGCCTCCTGTACTGCCATTTTGAGCTTGTTAGTATCTGATATTGGAGAAGGCAATGGCACCCCACTCCAGTACTCTTGCCTGGAAAATCCCATGGATGGATGAGCCTGGTAGGCTGCAGTCCATGGGGTCGCGAAGAGTCGGACACGACTGAGCGACTTCACTTTGACTTTTCACTTTCATACATTGGAAAAGGAAATGGCAACCCACTCCAGTGTTCTTGCCTAGAGAATCCCAGGGACGGGGAAGCCTGGTGGGCTGCCATCTATGGGGTTGCACAGAGTCAGACACGACTGAAGCGACTTAGAAGCAGCAGCAGCAGTATCTGACCTGGGAGGAGATTGGACTGCAGTTGTTTGTTTGTTTGTGGGATTGATTGTTTTTGTTCACTTTGGGATTCAACTCTGGCAGGGCTGCTGGAATGCAAGCACCATGTGCAGAAGTCTGGGTTTTCTCTCAGCTTTACTGTTTTCTATAGTTAGTGCTCCTTTCTTAAGCAAATTTGCCAGAATCCAGCTTTATTTCATCTGGTTTTGGAAAGGACTCTTTCAGATTTTTATCCACCCTACGTGTTGTCTGTGCTGTGCTGTGCTTAGTCACTCAGGCTGACTCTACGCGGCCCCCATGGACTGTAGCCTGCCAGTCTCCTCTGTCCACGGGGATTCTCTAGGTAAGAATACTGGAGTGCGTTGCCATACCCTCCTCCAGGGGATCTTCCTGACCCAGGGATAGAACCCAGGTCTCCTGCATTGCATGTGGATTCTTTACTGTCTGAGCCACCAGGGAAACCCAAGAATACTGGGGTGGGTAGCCTATCTCTTCTCCAGGGGATTTTCTCAACCCAGGGATCGAACTGGGGTCTCCTGCACTGCCGGCAGATTCTTTACCAGCTGAGCTACCAGGGAAGCCCACATGTCTAAACTCAGCTAATTTCTCCTGGCACTGCAAAGTCCATCTTCCACCGCTGCCATTGCTCCCTCACTTGTCCAACCCAGACCCAGACCTGGAAAATGCTGCATCTTCTCTGCTCCTCCATGAAGGCCTTGTTTCTCTCTGGAATTCGTTTGTCAAGTTTTCCTTTGCCCGTTGCTCTCCACCACGAACAGGGACATTTATCCTATGCATTGTCTTCTCATTGTTACTCTAGTATTGAAACTCTTTCACATCCTTTTATATCCTAACTAAAAGCAGAAGTCCTTTTATCATAATTTGCATTTCTTGGTTATTGATAAGGTCGAGTATATTTTAACATGCCTTGTTGGCCATTTAAGTTTCCTGTGCTATTAATTTGGGCTTCCCTGGTGGCTCAGTGGTAGAGAATCCATCTGCAATGCAGGAGATGCAGGTGCTATCTCTGGGTCAGGAAAATCCTTTGGAGAAGGAAATGGCAACCCACTTCTGTATTTTTGCCTGGGAAATCCCATGGACAGAGGAGCCTAGGGGGGCTATAGTTAAGTTTTATATAAACTCTGAGGTCTAAGGGACTTCTCTGGTGATCCAGTGGCTAAGAATTTGCCTGCCAATGCAGAGGACACAGGTTCGATCCCTGGTCTAGAAATATCCTGTATGTCAAGGAGCAACTAAGTCAAAGCTCTACAACAAAAGAAGCCTCTGCAAGGAGAAACCTGTGCTCCACAATGAAGAGTAGTCTGCACACAGCAACAAAGACCCAGCACAGCCAAAAATTAATTAATTAAATAAAATTAACTTTTAAAATTAGTTCACACAATAAAGTATGAGGTTTAAGTCTAGGTTCATATTTTGCATATGCATATCAAATTGCTCCAGCACCATTTATAGAAAAGGCTATTCTTCCTCCATCAAATTGATTTTTTCATTTGTCAAAATTTATTTGGGCATACTTATGTGGGTCTATTTCCTTGTTCTTTTTTCTCTTCTCTAGGTCTCTGTATCTCTTTTTCTGTGAATATCACACAGTATTCTGTGAATACCACAGAAATGAATCACATTTCTGTGATTATTGTAGCTACATAATGATTTACCCCACAGATTGATTATATTCTTTGCAGCCAAAGATGGAGAAGCTCTATACAGTCAGCAAAAACAAGACCAGGCGCTGACTGTGGCTCAGATTATGAACTCCTTATTGCAAAATTCAGACTTAAATTGAAGAAAGTAGGGAAACCACTAGATCATTCAGGTATGACCTAAATCAAATCCCTTATGATTATACAGTGGAATTGACAAATAGATTCAAGGGATTAGATTTGATAGAGTGCCTGAAGAACTATGGATGGAGGTTTGTGACATTGTTCAGGAGGCAGTGATCAAGACCGTGACCAAGAAAAAGAATTGCAAAAAGGCAAAATGGTTGCCTTTCATCACTACAAACAAAGCTAGTGGAGGTGATGGAATTCCAGCTGAGCTATTTCAAACCCTAAAAATATGATGTTGTTAAAGTGCTGCACTCAATATGCCAGCAAATTTGGAAATCTCAGCAGTGGCCACAGGACTGGAAAATGTGTTTTCATTCCTGTCCCAAAGAAAGGCAATGCCAAAGAATGTTCTAACTACCGCACAATTGCACTCATCTCACACACTAGCAAAACAATGCTCAAAATTCTCCAAGCGGGGCTTCAATAGTATGTGCACCGAGAACTTCCAGATGTTCAAGCTGGATTTAGAAAAGGCAGAGGAACCAACGATCAAATTGCCAACATCCGTTGGCTCATAGAAAAAGCAAGAGAGTTCCAGAAAAACATTTACTTCGGCTTTATTGACTACGCCAGAATCTTTGTGTGGATCACAACAAACTATGAGAAATTCTGAAAGAGATGGGAGTACCAGACCACCTGACCTGCCTCCTGAGAAACCTGTATGCAGGTCAGGAAGCAACAGTTAGAACCAGACATGGAACAACAGACTGGTTCCAAATCAGGAAAGGAGTTCATCAAGGCTGTGTATTATCACCCTGCTTGTTTAATTTCTATGCAGAATACATCATGCGAAATGCTGGGCTGGATGAAGCACAAGCTGGAATCAAGATTGCTGGGAGAAATATCAATAACCTCAGACACTCAGATGACACCACCCTTATGGGGGAAAGTGAATTAGAGCTAAAAAGCCTCTTGATGAAAGTGAAAGAGCAGAGTGAAAAAGCTGGCTTAAAGCTCAACATTCAAAAAACTAAGATCGTGGCATCTGGTCCCATCACTTCACGGCAAATAGATGGGGAAACAATGGAAAAAGTGACAGACTTTATTTTCTTGGGTTCCAAAATCACTGTAGGTGATGACTGCAGCCATGAAATTAATAGATGCTTGCTCCTTGGAAGAAAAGCTATGACCAACCTAGACAGCATATTAAAAAGCAGAGACATTACTTTGCCGACAAAGGTCCATCTAGTCAAGGCTATGGTTTTTCTAGTAATCATGTATGGATGAGAGAGTTGGACTATAAAGAAAGCTGAGTGCCAAAGAATTGATGCTTTTGAACTATGATGTTGGTGAAGACTCTTGAGAGCCCCTTGGACGACAAGGAGATCAAACCAGTCCATCCTAAAGGAAATCAGTCCTGAATATTCACTGGAAGGACTGATGCTGGAGCTGAAGCTCCAATACTTTGGCCACCTGATGAGAAGAACTGACTCACTGGAAAAGACCCTGTTTCTGGAAAGATTGAAAGCATGAGGAGAAGGGGACGACAGAGGATGAGATGGTTGGAAGTCATAACCAACTTGATGGACATGAGTTTGAGCAAGCTCCAGGACTTGGTGATGGACAGGGAGGCCTGGTGTGCTGCAGTCCATGGGGTCACAAAGAGTTGGACACGACTGAGCGACTGAACTGAACTGAAACGACCCCACTTTATTCTTCTTTTCAAATTTGTTTTAGATATTCTAGTTCTAATATATTTGTGTGTTTGTGTGTGCTCAGTTGCTTAGTCATGTCTGACTCTCTGCAACCCCATGGACTGTAGCCTGCCAGGCCCCTCTGTCCATGGAATTTTTCAGACAGGAATACTGGAGTGGGTTGCCATTTCTTTCTCCAAGGGTCTTGCTGACCTAGGGATCAAACCTGCATCTCTTGTGTCTCCTGCATTGGCAGGCAAATTCCTTACCATTGAACCACCAGGGAAGCCCTTCTAATATCTTTGCCTTTCCACATATATTTTAGAATTATCCTGCAAAAAAATCTCACTAGAATTTTGATCCCAGGAATCATATTAAATCTGCACACCAATTTGGGAAGAACTGACACCTCTACTGAGTCTTCCAATCCATGTACATAGCACAGTTCTCTGTTTATTTAGATCTTTGAATTTTTGCTTTTGTAGTTTTCAGTACATAAGTTCTACACATGTTTTGTTAGATTTGCACCTAAATATGCCTTTTTAAAAAGAACTTGTAAATTATATTTTTAATTTCAGTGTTCATGTGTTCGTTGATAATATATAGAAATATAACTGATTTTTGAATATTCATTTTATATCCTGTGATCTCACTGATCTCACCTATTAGTTCATGAATTGTTTCTTAGATTCCTTGGGAAGTTTTACATAGTCATCTGCAAAAAGGGACAATTTTCTTTCTTCCTTCCTGATCTACATCACTTTTCTTGCCTTCTTGTACTGTCTAGAACTTCTGGAGCTATATTGAATAAGATTAGTGAAAGTACACATCTTTTATTTTTTTCTTGAGTTCCTCATATGTTCTTCAAATGCATCCTTAGTCACTCACTGAAACATTTTTATGATGGTTGTTTTAGAAAATTTGTCACATAATTCTAACACATCTGCCACTTTGGCATGGGTATTAGCCGCATTGAGATTTTCCTGATTCTTGGTGTGACAAGTGAGTTCCAATTGAATCTTGAACATTCGGGGTATTATGTTGTAGAACTCTGGATCTTGTTTAAACCTCTTAGGTGACATTTTCTGACGCTGCTCTGGCCAGGGAAGGGGGTATGGCACCACCTCATTATTGTCATATAGGGTGGTCTAGTTTCCCCACTTGGCCTCCACTGACACTTGAGGGTAGAGGGGGCTCCTTCTTACTGCTGGGTGGAGTGGGAGTTCTGGCTCCACTAGGCCTCTGCTGATTTCACCCTGGCTGGGAGCACCATGTACCTGCTCCCCACCTGACCTACTCGAACACAACAGGAGGTGCAGCCTCATTACCACTGGGTGGTAGTGAAAGTCCTGATTCTTTACCAGGCCTCTGTTGACAGTCAGCCCAAGGGAGAGGGGTGCCTCCTTACTGCCAGGTGGGGACGGAAGTCCAGGCACATGGTCTCCACTGTCACAGCAGGTGTGGGCATCTTACTACCACCTGCTAGTGATGAAAGTCCCGGCTCCATCTTTGACCTCTGACACCAACCTACCCAGGTGTCTTGGGGGATGTTGGATGCCTTGTTACAACCTGGTGGGAAGTCTAGATTCCCCATTCAGCCTTTGCTAAGCCACAGAGTTGGCCAGAGTACAGAAGTTATTGTCTAAGTCTTCCTTTCCTGGTTGGAGAGAGGGGCTTTTATTGGAGCTTTTTTGTCTGTGCCCATTGGTGTTTCAGACTTGCCAGCTTCTTCCTCTCCACATCGGGGACCTATGAGGCAAAAAGATAGCCTGGGGAGTTTACCACATGCAATTCTCTGGGTCCTGAGATCCTCAGCCAGTCAGTCTGCCTTCTTCTGTGCCCCTTTCAGTGTCGTCTTATGTTTGATTTATATCTAATGTGCTGGGGTTGTAGTTTTCCTGGTAGGAGGAAGAGGGAAAAGTATACCCATTCCATCTTCTCAGATGAGTAACAGAAAGGGGGATTTGCAAATACTTATCACTTAATATGCTTCCCAGGTGCCACTGTGGCAAAGAACTCGCCTGCCAATGCAAAAGACATAGGAGGCCTGGTTTAGTCCCTGAGCTGGGAAGATCCTTTGGAGAAGGAAATGGCCACCCACTCCAGTATTCTTGCCTGGAGAATTCCATGGACAGAGGAGCCTGGCGGACTGCAGTCAATGGGTCTCAAAGAGTCGGACATGACTGAGCGACTGAGCATGCACGCAGCACACACCATTCAATATAAGAATTAGCAGTGGCGTGTGTAAAGCCACCAAACCATAGAAAGCACTGAAGCAAGTGACTGCTATTATTTTTCAATGATTCAAAGATTCTGTAATTCTCAATTTGAATTTTTAAAGTGTTTCATGCTATGATGCTAAATTCTGGAATTTGGTAATTCTGTTTTGGAATTTCTAGGTATGGAACTAACATTTCTTCCTCTTCCTTTTTTCCTATCCCTGGCCCATCCTAGGGAAATAGTTGATTCTGAGCAAATGTTCTGTTGCCTTTTCTTGCAGAGAGCAGAGAGCCTCAATCCGGTTCAAGACCACTCTTATGAATACTCTCATGGACGTCCTTCGCAACAGGCCAGGATGGGTGGAAGTAAAGGAGTAAGATTCCGCCCCCCTCCACCAGCCTCATCTCTCCTTCCCTTTGTCTCTCAGGTCCTTGTCTCCCTTTGTTTTTCTCCCAGTTCCCCTGGGTGGCCTCTGGGATTTGTTCCAATTTGGCTATGACAGGGGCCAATATTTATTTAGCATTCGCAGTGTGTCAAGGGCATTACTGATGCCATCTCTGTCTTATTTAAGCCTCATAACCATCCAGAAAGAGGTGATTATGTTCAGAGATATTAAGCTAGTTGATTAAGGTCACGCAGAAAGTAAGTGCCAGTGTGGGGTTCAAGCCCAGTGCAATTTGGCTATTCCACAGCCAGTGTCCTATTGATCTCTATGCATCCATCACAGACCCACAGGGTGAATTCTCCCGTGATAGCAGGTCCTGGCCTCTTACTAATTCTGTGACCCTGAACAAGTGTTTTGACCCCTACACCTACATTTCTTCTTCTATATGGAGCCCTCTGGATACTGAGATGAATAAGCATACAACCCCTGGCACCTAGTAGGTGCTAATGTTAGTGAGGGTTAAGGTTTGAATGCATGTAGGAGACACACAAAGTAAAAGAGGCTTTGACTGACTATAATTTATTTACCCCTCCCACTGAAGTCCAGATGTAGGAGGTTCAGAGATGGTATGGAAATGTGGGACCCATCTGCTTCCTTCTTTCCACTCTGCTATTCTTTGAATGAGGCCTTCAGCCTCATGGTCTGAGGTGAGGCTCCTGCACATTCCAATCAGCAGGAGGTAAGAAGGAGACAAGAAAAGTCATGTCCTACTCTTGAAGGATGCAACTCAGAAGCCTCTCACATTTCACTGGCCAGAACTTAGTCATGTGGCCACAACTAGCTGCAAGGGAATCTGGAAGGTGCAAGCTTACATTTTCCCAGGTAAATGTTGAGAATCCTATGACTGTAGGAAAAGGAGAGAATACCTATGAGGGCTGAGGGCAATCAGCTGCCTTGCCAGGGTCCTCAATAAATATTTGTTGTATAACAGTAGCTAAGCCTGCTGGACACTCTTCAGCACTTAACATGCACAACCTCTTTGAATAATCCCAGCAAATCTTCCAGTAGGTGCTATTATTATCCCCATTTTCTTGAGGAGAAAAATTGGACAAAAAGAGTTAAGAAAAAAAACATGAGGTCATTCATCTTGTAAGGGCTTTAACTAAGGTTTGCATCTAGTCTAACTGTCTGTAGAATCCCAAGCTCATCCTTCCTGTTCTAGCAGCCTCTCGGTAAATGAAGAAACAAATGAGTGAATAGGTGAATCTATGGTTCCTACTTGGAGAAGGCAATGGCACCCCACTCCAGTACTCTTGCCTGGAAAATCCCATGGACGGAGGAGCCTGGTGGGCTGCAGTCCATGGGGTCGCTAAGAGTCGGACACGACTGAGTGACTTCACTTTCACTTTTCACTTTCATGCATTGGAGAAGGAAATGGCAATCCATTCCAGTGTTCTTGCCTGGAGAATCCCAGGGACAGGGGAGCCTGATGGGCTGCCGTCTCTGGGGTCGCACAGAGTCGGACACTACTGAAGCGACTTAGCAGCAGTAGCAGTAGCAGCATGGTTCCTACTTCCTGGTGCTGGAGTCTAGTAGGGGAGACAGATTTTGACTAAATCACCCCACAAAAAATTTAGAAATTGGCTGTTGATGGCAAGCTGTGGTGTGGGTAATCCAAGATGGCAGAGTCCTCTCTTTGGTGCTTTGGGTGAATGTTACAGTGGTGATGATGGTGTCATGATAGTGATGGTGATGATGGTGGTAGTGATGGTGATGATAGTGATGGTGGTAATGGTGGTGATAATGGTGATGGTGGTGATGGTGGTGATAATGGTGATGGTGGTGATGGTGGGTATGGTGGTGGTGATGATGGTGATGGTGGTGATGGTGGTGATGATGGTGATGGTGGTGATGGTGGTGGTAATGGTGGTGGTGGTGGTGATGGTGTCATGATAGTGATGGTGATAATGGTGGTGATAATAGTGATGGTGGTGATGACGGTGTCATGATAGTGATGGTGGTGTCATGATAGTGATGGTGGTGATGGTGGTGTCATGATAGTGATGGTGGTGATGGTGTCATGATAGTGATGGTGGTGATAATGGTGATGGTGGTGATGATGGTGTCATGATAGTGATGGTGGTGATGATGGTGGTGATGGTGATGATGGTGATGATGGTGTCATGATAGTGATGGTGGTGATGATAGTGATAATAGTGATGGTGGTGATGATGGTGATGGTGGTGATGATGGTGATGATAGTGATGGTGGTAATGATGGCAGCTACAGGGATTTTCCAGCTGTGGATTTTCCTTCTTGGTTCTCTCATGTAACACACTTATCTTGGAATGAACTTTCCTTCCCTGGATCCTGAAGGACTGGATGTAGTGGAGAATGAGGCAAGGGAAGTGTGTAGGAAAAGGCACTGTCCTGACCTTCCATGTGCCTCAGGCTGCCCCCTGTTCCTCCTCAGCCTTGTTCCATGGTCAAGTGGGACAAGGTCTGAGGGTTTGTCTGGTGCTGATGCTGTGTGAGCCCATGAAACAGGTTGTTTCCTGGCTGATCCCCGATAGCCTCAAGAGTCCTCAAATCAAGGGCCAGAGGCCAGGGTGTTTACACCAGACATGGCTCAGTGAATGTGAGGCCTTGTCCTTAGGACCTAAGCTGGAGTCTGGTATTTCCGGACAGAATGAGGCCCCAGTTCAGACCACAAGCCTGTTAGGTCAGAGTTTGGAACAAATGTGGCCAGAGCTGTCCCTTCCCTTGCTTCCCGCAGAGAAAGTGGCCAGGATGCCGGGAACAGCAGCAACCATCCTGTGACCCTGAGATGATGGGCATGAAGACATGCTGAGGATGGTAGAATGGGGAGGTAGAAGGACCTCAGTCCCTCTTGGCCTTGTTGAGCAGTTTAATGACTTCCCCGGGAATGGAAGAACAACTTGACTATGATAAACATGAAGATGGTATACAAATGAACAAACTTTTAGGATTAGAAAAGGATCTAAAATCCACACCAAGGTATACAAGGCCCTGCTTGTTAGGCCCTATTCCACTTATAGTGTCATCCCTGACCTCTGTCCCTCCACTCTGGCTTTTCTTCATAACCTTGAATGAGCCTTTTCCAACGTCAGGACCTCAGTTCCTGCTCTTCTATATCCTGGAACCCTCTCCCCACTGCCCTTGATCTGGCTGTCCCTCCTTACTCTTCAGATATAAGTTGACATATCAGCTCTACAGGGTGGCCTCCACCTAACATAGGCTCCTCAACTGCCCTGCCTCATGGCCTCCAACTGGATTACTCGTGAAATGTCTCATAGATTTGCGTGTTTGTCTCCTTGTTTATTTATCTTTCCCACAGGACTGTATGCACCACCTGGCCAGGTGTTTTTGTTCCCCCTATATCCTTGCACCCAACATCGTCTCCGACACCAAGACAACCTCAACACTTGTCTGTGAGATGAATGAATGAATAATGCATTATTCATTCATTCATCCACGATTCATTCACCCAAAACAAAAGATTGGTAAGAAACAAAGGGAAGCACGTTGTCAAAGGAAATAGACAAGAGTGGTTCTATCCAGAGTTTGGACTCTGGAGCGTGATGGCCTGAGTTCCAATCCTGCTCTGCCACTTAATAGCTTAGTTTCTTAACCTCTCTGTGCCTCAGTTTCTTCGTCTTTAAAATGGACATAATAACGGAAACTAATATGTACATATACATTTACTGTGTATATATTTGTGTATTCATACATGGCATGTGCAAACAATGCCACGTGCCATGTATGAATATACACATATATCTATAGTAAAACTATAAAGACACTCATAGATATGATTCCAAGTTCAGACTAATGGCTTCCTTTGAGACAAGAGAATAAGAGGTACAATCAAGCAGGGATATACATGGGGCTCTGATTATATCTAATTTTTCACTAAAAAAGTTGAAAGTGACCGTGGTATTTTATTTCTTGTCACTCATGCGTTTTTCAGGCATCTCCTCTGTGTACCCCGCTCTGCTACGTGAATTCGGTAGCTCTGTCTAGTTTCCTGTCCCCCTTTCTGGCATGGTGGTGAGGAATGGGTCAGAATTTGGAGGCAGGCAGGCTTGGGTGTGAATCCTGAGGCTGCCGTGTCCTCAGTGAGCAAGACTGTCCCCCCATCTTAGGGCTCTGGGCATAATCACAGCACTCTGGGGGCTGCTTTGAGGAGTCAGTGAGAGGAAAGCTTTTTGAACTGGGAAGGGCTTACAAATGTGATCTAATTCCACTGCTTGGTAATGTGGATTCAGAGGTGGCTATGTGGATGCTTCTAGGAGCCCAGCAGTTAACACGAGCAGGTGAAGTTGGCAGGTTGTCGTGGACCATGTAGCATAGTGGGGACTGTGATCTGGAGAGGGTGTGTCCTCTCTATGGTGATGAGTGCTGGGGGAGAGAGGCATCTGGGCTCAGTATGGCCAGATCTGAGATCTGCTGATTGTTCAAAGGAAGCCAGCAGCCTGGATTTTTGTAGGAACATTTCTGTAGTTTTCACTCTCACAGGCCTGTAGTTTTCACAGGCCTCACCAAGTACACGGTGGGCAGCGGCAGCCCAAAGCCACCTCCTTGAGACTCCCGAAGGGCACACAGCTGCTCACTCCTCAGCTGCGCCTCCCCAGGCCCCAGATCCCACCCTAGACCCCCTGCAGTGCTGAGGTCCTCAGTCCTAACTTCTGTCCCACCCCCGCCTCCAGCGAAGGGGAGTGGGATTTCTACTGGTGTGATGTCAGCTGGCTTCGGGAGAACTTTGACCATACCTACATGGGCGAGCACGTGCGGATCAGTCACTTCCGGAACCACTACGAGGTGAGCCGAGTGGGCTTGGAGGCTGGGCATGGCAGTGAGCAGCGGCTGGCTGGGGACACAGGGATGAGCATGGAGAAGTATAAGGGAATTGGGGCTACATGCCAGGTGTGGGGAATGTGCAGCCGATCCATGATGAGCTAGTGTGAGGCAGCAGGGATCTCAGACCTGAGGAACAGACTGCCTTGGGGAGGGGCTTGGGGTCATGGGCTAGCTGGCCTCCGGTGCAAGGGAGGAGCAAGCAGGATGCTTGAGGGATTGTGTGATTTCAGGATGAGGCATGTTGAGCTGTTTGGAGTCTAGAGATGGGAAGGAAGAATTGGGAGGAACAAGACCACAAAGATAGGACGGGCGGGAGTGGGGGAACAAAGGTGGGAGATTTGAAAAGGTTAGTTTAGCTTAGCAGTTAGAACAAGAACTTTGGAGTCAGGCGCAGGTCAAACCCTGCCTGTGCTGCCTGTTATCTGGATAGCTCTGAGCTATCCAGCCTTTCTGACCTTCAGTTTCCCTGACTGCTTAGTCAGGATCTTTATAGACTGGCAGACTCTCAGTCAAAGTCGCTCTTGTTGTTCTCCTTGCCTTGCAGAGAATGGGTCTGCTGAGGGCCGCAGTTGGTGGGATGCTGGGGTTGGGAGGTGGACAGGGCAGTGAGCATGAGCGCCAGTGACCTGCTTGCCAATCTTGCTGCCCAGCTCACCCGCAAGAACTACATGGTGAAGAACCTGAAGCGGTTCCGGAAACAACTGGAGCGTGAGGCAGGAAAGCTGGAGGCAGCCAAGTGCGACTTCTTCCCCAAAACCTTTGAGATGCCCTGCGAGTATCACCTGTTTGTGGAGGAGTTTCGCAAAAACCCAGGCATCACCTGGATCATGAAGCCTGTGAGTGCCCAGTGCTGAGGCCCGGGGGTCGGGGCATCCCAGGCACTCGAGCAGGGCTCCTTCATTGGCACAAGTCTGGACAGGACTCTGCCTGGGAATTCAGCCTTAGATGCACCATCTGAGTGCTGAGGGCTGACTACATCTCCTCTCTGCAGTCTGTGGACTCAGCACCTGTGACTGCTGGTACACAGTAAATGTATAGTAGATGCTCAACAAATGTTCACTAGATAAACAGGTGAGCCTTAGGACCCCAAGGCAGGGAACCCAGAGAAATCGCGTTCTGATTTGAATGAAAACAACGGCCAGGCCATGAGAAGGGCTTTGCTTGCGTTGTCTGGGGTTCTCATAATGGCCCTTCGGAGGAGGTATTATCTGCCCTGTTTTAAAGATGAGGAGCCTGAGACCTGTTTATTCAGGCATCCCACACATGCTCTTTGAGCACCTGCCATGTGCCAGGCACAGAACTGGGTGGTGGGGAGATAGCTCTCAGGTAGAGGACACATGTGTGGTTACAGCTGTGGCAAGTGTTGATCAGGAGAATGGAGCCAGCCTCCAGCCCTTCAGCAGGCTTCTCTGAAGAAGTGAGAGATTGGGCTCTGAGGCCAAACCCTTTAGTTCAAATATTAGCTGTGCCACCTGCTAGCTGTGTGACCTCAGGCAGATTACTTAACTTCTCCGTGTCCTGGTTTCCCCATCTGGAAAGTGAGAATCACTATAGCCCCTATCGATTGCATAACGTTGTTGTGTGACTAAATGGGTTAACAAAACTACAGCATATCTTAGGCCCTCACTGAATGATAGTTGTTGTTGTTGTTGTAAGAATTAGTACTCAAAAACAAAAGGAAACAAATTTAAAGGAAAAGAATTGAGCTTTGGTCTGAAGCATACAGAGGAGTCAGCCTGGAGAAGGGCGGCAGTAGGAGCAGTGCAAGAGGAGGGAACTGCAAGCACAAAGGCCTTGCATCTGGAGGGAGTCCTTGGGGGGATCAAGAAACTGAGAGGAGGGCAAGTGCGCCAGAGCTCCTGTCAACCCTTCAGCCCTTCGTCGTGCCAGGGCTGGGCTCTCAAAACGATGCCACCATAGCCCTGAATGGCATTATCAGAGCCCCTCAATATTTTCTGGATTTAGGAACATGCTGGGCCCCAGGAAAGGAGCTGGGGGTAGGGCAGGGAGGGGGCAGTCCTCCTTGTGGCTGAGGACAGGCTAGTGTTGGCTGACACAGATTTAGCTAATATCACAGGCACACAGCACTAGTGGTAAAGAACCCGCCTGCCAGTGCGGGAGACACAGGTTCCATCCCTGGTCGGGAAGGTCCCCTGGAGGAGGGCACGGCGACTCACTCCAGTACTCTTGCCTGGAGAATCCCGTGGACAGAGGAGCCTGGAGGGCTACAGCCCATGGGGTCACAAAGAGCCGGATGTGACTGAAGCGACACAGGTACACACATGTGAATGGAGGGGGAGACTGACAAAAAACAATGGATGCTCCCAAAGGGAACTGAGCCAGGATTTACTCAGGCCTCTTGATATGTGGCTGGAAGGCTCATCCCCCTCCCTGGGAGAAGGGAAGGCCAGCGAGAAGGGCTTGGAAGGGTGTTAAGCAGAGGAACACTGCAACCCACTGGGGCGGATCCCAGGTCCCAATATTATCTTCTCAGACACATGGTAATTTGTGCTAATTGGGAACAAGCAACTGCACATTAAGTTGATTCCTTTCCCAGCCCCCGGCCTTTGTTAGCAGCAGACACAACGACAGCTGTAATTAAGAGGAGGAATCTTGGCTTATGTTTGTGTGTGCGTGCATGTGTGTGTGTGTGTGTGTCCTCTCTCCTGAATCGCTGAGGCTCCCTGTCTAGGGTGTGGGGCGTGGAGAGTGGGTGCTTCTAGTCAGAAGCCTGGGTTCTAATTCTGAGCCACCACTTACTAGCTGTGTGACCCTGAGCAGGTGACCCAACCCCTCTCAGTCCATTTCCTCATCTGTAAAATGGCCTTAATTGACACACCTGCCTTACAGGGTTATGAGATATTTCATTGAAGTTACATGGGTTGTAAACATGAATTGTATAAGCTGTATAAAGTGCTTCGCACTTAGGTGCCCAATAATTGGCCATTTTTATTGCTATTTCACAGAGTCCAGGCAACACCATTTCTTCCCCCTGCCCCTGGGGAGCACTGGGTCCATGCTTCCCAAATTTGGATGTGCTCACAAATCCTTGGGGATCTGGTTAAAGTGCAGAGCCCCTCTCAGCAGGTCTGGATGAGACTTCAGAATCTGCATTGTTAACCACTCATGGTGATGCCACTGGGGCTGGTTCACAGACAACACTTTGAGTAATGAGACTGTAGAGAAGTAATTCTCACATGTGAGGATCCTCTGGAGAGTTGATTGAAGCACCCACTCTACTGGATTCAGTTAGGCCTGGTGTGGGGCCTGAGAATCTGCATTCCTAACAAATTCCCAAATGGGGCAGTTAGGACTCACCAAGGAAATAAAACTATTAGGGTGTGTGTGTGTGTGTGTGTATGTGTGTGTGTATAAGGAATTAGTTCATGTGATATTGTGGGGGCTGGTAAGTTTAAACTGTGGCGACAGAAAGCTCAGGCAGGACTTCTCTGTTACAGTCTTGCAGCAAAATTGTTCTTTTTCCAGAACCCTCGGGTTTTGCTCTTAAGTTCTCATCTGAATGAGTGAAGCTCACCCACATAATCCAGAATGATATTCCGTACTTAAAGTCTACTGATTGTAGATATTAATCACATCTAAAAAATGTATTCTTAGCAGCATCTAGACAAACATTTGACCGAACAACTGGGCAGCATTGCCCAGCCAAGTTGACACATGAAATTAACCATCACACTGGGTTACAAGGGTGCTACTGGTCTGAGTGCCACAGTCTGAGAACCAGTGGGCCAGATCATTAGTTCTGGGATCCTGTTGTTTGGATCCTTTTGGTGTGGAGGAATGTTAAAAAATAGGACACTGCCCTAAATTTGGAAATTAGAGGGAGAAAGCCCCTTGAATCCCTTCCCTCTATTCTCACAAGGCCTGCCTTTGTGACCCAGCCAGTTGTCATCCACTCACATACCAGATTTTTCACATTGTTGCTGTGGCCAGGCCAGTTGGGACAGCGACCAGCCTGCCTTTCCCTCCAGTGTCTCCTGTGCATGGTTCCCTGGGGCCTGCGAGCCTTCATCTTCCTCTTCAGTGGGGGCAGCGCAGGCTTGGAAGGAGAAGGTTGAACTGAGTCAAAAGGGAGCAGACAGTGTCATCCCCTTCATGTCACCCTACTACATCCACCTGCCAATGCAGGAGACACAAGAGATGTGGGTTTGATCCCTGGGTTGGGAAGATCCCCTGGAGGAGGGCATGGCAACCCACTCCAGTATTCTTACCTGGAGAATCCCATGGACAGAGGAGGCTGGTGGGCTACAGTCCATGGAGTCGCAAAGAATTGGACATGACTCAGTGCACACATACAGGGATCTGTCTTCCCATCCCATCAGTCTAGTGTATAAATCACCTCAATCCAAACTTTTTTCCACCTAGGCGTTCTCTCTCTCCCACCAGCCCACGCCCTCTGGATTAACAAGGAAATGAACAGGACCCAGCTCATGGGAACCATGCTTGCTCCTTCAGCCTCCCTTGTGTGGCTGGGAGGGCAGATGCTAGCACTCAGGGCCCTGTCTGTTAGTGCGTCCACAGAGAGACTTAGTGGTCTGACACTTCACTAAGGGCTGTGAGCATCTGGGGCAACCACTGGGCTCTTCTGGGCTTTGGGGGCCTCTGTCCAAACTACGGGATGGTAAAAATTGAGTTTTAACATTTTCTTATGTGGGTTTACCCCAGCCAGTGCTTCTCACACTTTTTCACTGAACTCTCCCAAGAGTTGGGTTGTTTGGGATGGCAGGTAACAGAAAACAACCAACTCACAGAAGCTCAGACAAGGAGGCAAGGGTTCTGAACTGTTCTCACGCTTGTGTCTCTTTGGCATCTGATGAAATGTGTGGACCCCATCACAGAACAGGGTTTTTAGAAGCCTGGCATAGAGTGTGTGTCTGACTGTAAAAGAAAGCAACTATGTTGTAAAACAGCTACCAATTGTGTTAGTCTGGGTCCTCTGAGAAATAGACGCCAAGACAAGATTCAACAGGCCAGAGTGTGGCCTGTGGGACAAGGGGGAGGGAGCCAGGAGAGGCCAGGGGTGCTGATACACCACCACGTCTGACCCCAGTGAGGGAGAGAGTGAAGGAAAGGTGGCCTGAGGGGAGCTCAGCGAGGCCTCAAGCCCAGTTTGTTGTCAGAAGTCCCCTGTGTCCCAGGAGTGGGCCAGCCTTCATGTCCCTGCATCCTCATCGCTGGCCTGGCCAGCAGGGCTGGGCTTCACTGCAGCACTGCAGTCAGAGTCCTGTGGGCACTTCTCACCGGGCAGCCACAAACTATTAACACATTCCTCATGCTGCAGGAGTTTATGTGCTGTCCATTAACAATTAAAGAGAGTTTAGCAGCAGGCCCAATCGTTACCATAATTTCAAGGTTGTAACGAGTATAAACAGTATTTGGAGACGGTTGTAACGCGATATGAAAATAACTGTGATTTCTTTTGAGACCCAAGTCACAGGCCTGGCTAACACCGTTAGGATTTCATGCCTGCATTTATAACGGAAGGAAACATGAAAATCTGGTCATGGGTTAATGAAAATAAAGATGAAACCTTTTCCTCATTCAAATTTACAGACCCCAGGGAATTTCCTTTGATGATGGAAAGTCGAATCCAGGGGTGGTTCATTAGGCTGTTCTACGTTATCATCTACTCCCAGTTCAGTGGGCTCTCAGTCACAACAAGGCTGCTGCAGCCCTAACTCACCCCCTCACATCTCCACCTGCCCATGGGAGTAAGGGAATACCCTGGTTTTGTGGCCTTTAGAGGAAGACACAAATTCCCAGAAGTCACCGCAGCAGACTTCCCCTGGCATCCTGCCAGCTCACACCGGAACCAATCACATGGCAGGGGCGTAGAACCACTCTGAGAGCTCAGACCTCCTCATAGGGTGGGGCCACAGGGAAGAGGAGACCCAAATGGGGTTCCATTGGCAAGGAAAGAGAATGGTTGCTGGGGAGACCACCAACCACATCTGCAACACCCACTGAATATGACCCCTGATGAATGGCCCCCAGGGGCATGGCAGGGGGAGGGAGGGGGTGAAGGGCTATGACTGGCTGCAGATGATACAAAATCAAACTAGGTTCATTTTAATATTCCACTTGTACTGTTTTTCAGTCAATAACATGAAAGTGAAAGTGAAAGTCATTCAGTCATGTCCAACTCTTTGTGACCCCTATGGACTCCAGAGTTCATGGGATTCTCCAGGCCAGAATACTGGAGTGGGTAGCCTTTCCCTTCTCCAGGGGATCTTCCCAACCTAGGGGTTGAACCCAGGTCTCCCACATTGCAGGTGGATTTTTTACCAACTGAGCCACAAGGGAAGCCCAATCAATAACATATCTTTAAATAAAAATACTATAAAAATATTTTCTTCCTGATTCATCAGGTAACACTGATGCTCCCAGAAGTGACACCGTGTTTATCGCCTAATTCTGCATCAGTTCAGTTCAGTTCAGTCGCTCAGTCGTGTCCGACTCTTTGCGACCCCATGAATCGCAGCATGCCAGGTCTCCCTGTCCATCACCATCTCCCGGAGTTCACCCAGACTCACGTCCATCGAGTCCGTGATGCTATCCAGCCATTTCATCCTCGGTCGTCCCCTTTTCCTCCTGCCCCTAATCCCTCCCAGCATCAGAGTCTTTTCCAATGAGTCAACTCTTCGCATGAGGTGGCCAAAGTACTGGAGCTTCAGCTTTAGCATCATTCCCTCCAAAGAAATCCCAGGGTTGATCTCCTTCAGAACGGACTGGTTAGATCTTCCCGCAGTCCAAGTGACTCTCAAGTCTTCTCCAACACCACAGTTCAAAAGCATCAATTCTTCGGCGCTCAGCCTTCTTCACAGTCCAGCTCTCACATCCATACATGACCACAGGGAAAATCATAGCCTTAACTAGAATTCTGCATACTCCCTCACATTTTGCAGGAGCTGAGTGAGCTCTAGGCTTGTGAAACACAGATTTAACCAGCCTGGATTTGTCACCTACAAGCTAGGCAACTTTGAGCAGAAGGGTTGGCCTCTCTGTTCCTTGGTTTCCTTGGCTGCAAAATGGGGATATTGCCTACATACAAGTTTTTTGAAACCCTTTAATGAGGACATGAGTGTGAAATCTGTGTGCCTGGTTCATCACTGAGAAATATTAGCTGCTAACATTATCACTGTTAGGAACTGTTCCCCTAAATTTTGGTTTCCGTTGCTTCATTCCAAACTCAGAGGCTTGAAACAACAGTCATCTCTGATGTAGCTCACGAGTCTCCAAGCTGGGCTTGTGGCTGCTCCAGCATTTATCAAGGCAGCTTTACTGAGGGCTGGAGAATTTACTGCCAAGCTGGCTCACTAGCTCTGCTGGCAAGTTGGTACTGGCTGCTGGCCGGGAGCTCAGCCAGGGCTGAGGGCTGGAAGACTCAGTTGCCCTTCACATGGGCCTCTCCATGTGCCCTGAGCTTCCTCACAGCATGGTGGCTGGGCTCCCAGAGTGACCATCCTCCAAGAGAAAGCGTGTGGAAGCTGTGCTGCGTTTTATGACCCTGTATTGGAACTCACACAGGATTGCTTCTGCTGTACACAAAAATAGCTGAAACAGTCCTATAGGCTCACAGAGATTCAAGGAGAAGGGACAGCTATTTCTGCTCTTGACGGAAGGTGGAGGGTAATAAGGTTGTGGAAGACATATGGGACTGGGAATATCATGATTGCTTTTGAAAATGACAGTCCGGCAGGCTAGATATTAGATGATTTCCAGTCTCAACCACCCTGGTAAATCACCATGCAGGAAGTTTATTCTCCACTCTTTAGGATTCTTCCCTTAGGAGGACATCTTCTGGAACAGGCATGCCAGTGACAGCTCTGTCCCTCTCACATTGTATAAGGAGCTTCTCTTCAACCAGCTGGGCCATGCTCCAAGAAGATGAGAGCAAAATGAGAATTTGCACAGGCTGAGTGCATTTATGCTGGAGAAAAATGACTCTGGGTCACCTGCTCAGTGGCTGCAAATAATTAAAAAGGGCTGTTCTGGGGTCTAGGAGTCAGATTTGTTCTAGGAGGCCCTTGAGGCCAGTACCAGGCAGACAGATTTTTAGCCCAACACAAATTAAGCTGTGAAAGTCCATGAGGTCTAGGTTATGGCTATAGCATAAAGCCAAGCACACCCAATCCGTACCTTTTGGATGACTGCTTAATAGAGCTATCCTGCCATGGAATGGGCTATCTAGGGGTGGGGGAGGGTAGTGAGCTCCCTGGCCTTGTGAATGTGCAAGGTCAGGCAGGTGACCTGTGGAGGGATGTCACAGAGAGGGCAATGTCTTTGGTGCCTCCTGCTCTGCATGATATTAAAGATCCTCCCAACCCTGAGACTCTGAAGCTTCGAGTTATCTATGCTGGGATTCAGTAAAGGCAGACTGACTTCAGTATTAGCTGAAGCAAAATCTAATTAGGAAGGCAAATTGATTTCCAAAAAAAGAATTGGATGATATGTTCCCAGGACTGTTAGAAATGGCTTTTTAATTGTCTGCTCCTTTGTATTATTCATGCAAGTGTGTGCCTTTGTGAACCAAGTCTCTCACTTTCCTCCCTACTTCCCTCCCTCCCTCCTGCCAGGCTTAACACCTTCTCTGTCCCAACCCCTTCAAGGCTGCACTGGGCCAATCTCTGGGGACAGCTGGGAGGCCCACAAGGGAGTTGAAGACAGAGAAGTGCTGGGGAAGGGCCCCAGGTCCAGGGGCCCACAGGGAACCACATGGAGCTAAGAGCCAATCTTTCTGCCCTCACCCCCCACCTCAGGTAGCCCGGTCACAGGGGAAGGGCATCTTCCTCTTCCGGAGGCTGAAGGACATCATGGACTGGAAGAAGGTGAGCTTGCCTCTCCCCCTTCCTCCCCACACCCTCCTTTTCCCCCCTGCAGGGATCAGGGGCCCCTCCTCCTTACCCTCAATGCTCAGAAGGCTGGCAAAGGAGCTCTGCCCACAGGCCTGCCCATAGGTGCAGGGTCTCTGGAGCCAAATTGCCTGGGTTCAAATCCTGACCTTACCACTTCCTAGCTGTGTGAGCTTGGGCAAGTTATTTCACTTCTTGGTGCCCCCAATAAATCAGGATAGTAATAGTACCCGCTGAAGATACGATGAGTTAGTGTGTCTAAGAGAACAGTATGCTCTTTCCCTGGGCCTCTGACTCATCTGGCTGGGGGAGCTTGGCTAATTCTTCCTCCGGCTCCTGGACTAAACCTGAAGCAGCCCTCTCCCTGCCCCCCAACCCAAGCCTGTCTTGGTGCAGGAATCTGTATAATAGAAATGCTGGCCCCAACCCTGTCTCCAGCATTCAGCAGCTCTGTGGTCTTGGGGAAAGTGCTGAACCCCTCTGAACCTGAAAGATGGTAATGGTGCAGGCTGGGTGACAGGAGCAGGAGGTCACAACCTGCATCTACTGTGCTGGCAGGCTCGCAGCAGGGGCATAACAAATGAACTGCCTCTCCTCACTGTGTGTCCCTGTTCCTCTCATGAAACTGTCAGGGCACCGCTGGGAAGAAGCTCACCAGCCTGGAGGCCCAGCCGGCCCGAAACACTGTCAACCCCTCTGGCAGCCATGTGAGTATAGGTGGGGGTGGCCCAGGACCCCAGAAAGAGAAGAACTGGCTGCTTTGATGGAGAAGCAAATCTTCAGGGTGGGGGTGATGGTAGGTGTAGACAATTCTGCCCTTGGGCCCAGATGACCTCACCAAGCATGTGACATTTGCCCTGGGGCCTCGGTTTTTTCACAAGGTTACAGTGATGGGGAGACGATGGATGGGAAAGGGCTTTGTAGATGGTGAGGTAAAAAGGCCTGAATTGGGTTGGCTGCAAAGAGTCAGCAGGAAGAGAAGGGAGAGGAATGTCCTTGGAGGCCCGGGTGGTACTCCAGCAACACCATCAATGGGACTTTCTCCGGGGGGGGGTAATGGTGCACACTTGTGCTCTCTGATGTCCTGACCACTAGTGACATGTTAATATCCAGACAATGGAAATGAGGCTAGGGCAACTTGAAAGGCTGGACTTTTAACTTGTTTCCTCTTTGACTATGGTAAAATACACATAAAAGTTTTCAGTTTAACCTTATTTAAGTGTGCAATTCAATGGCATTAAGTTCATTCATAGGTTTGTGCAAACTGTGTTCCATTTCTGGAACTTTTTCATCTTCCCCCAGCTGAAACTTGTACCCATTAAACACTAACTCCCTTCTGCCCCGCCGCCCCCAACCCCTGAGAGCCACCTTCTTACTTTCTATCTCTAAGAATTTCACTACTCTCACCTTGTATAAGTGGAATCAGACAGGATTTGTCCTTTTAGGTCTGGCTTATTTCACTTAGCATGATGCCTCCAAGTTTCATCCATACAGTCACATGTAATATCATTTCCTTTTAACCAATTTAAATATAAATGTACATAGCCACATGTGACTGGTAGCTGCCTTATTGGACAGCACAGATTTGGATGTTAAATGCCCAGGCTCTGGGCCCAGCCTGTGTGAGACTACTTCCCAGCTGTACCACCCATCAGCTGTGTGACCTTGGGCAAGTCACTCCCCACTCTGTGCTTCAGTTTCTCATCTGTAAAATGGTGATAACATTAGTACTTTCCTGACAGGGTTGATTTAAGGATCAGACCATATACCCAAAGTAGAGTGCCTAACACAATGCCTCTTACACAGGAAATGCTCCCCCCCAAAAATGTTAATAACAATTATTGTTACAACTAGGACACAAGAAGTTCTGAAGACCAGAAAGATGAAATTCCTGTGGAGAACTATGTAGCTCAGCGTTACATCGAAAATCCCTACTTGATAGGAGGTGAGATGGCCGTCTCTGCTCCCTGCCCTTCTACAGGATGGTTGGTCGATTAGTCAGTCAACAAGCCTGGATCAGCAGCCAGTCATGGGCTCAGCCTGCCGCCAGGCATGATGGGATGCAAAGATGGAGCCCCATCCTGCAGGGTCTTGACCAAGAGGGGCCAGTGCTCTGAAGGGGCCCCGTGGAATAGCATTAATATCACTTGCCTCCTCTCACTTCCTCAGGCATTGTCCTTCCTCGGGGACTTCTGTGGGTCTCTCCTCCGCCCCTCCCTCCCCCAGTGACCCCCATCCTCTTCATGACTTTAATCACCACGCAGATCCCGTGACTCCCAGATTTCTGTCTCCGGCTCAGACCTTGCCCCGCACCACAGACCCTGATGTCCCACAGTCTGTGACATCCCCTTGCAAGCTTCTCTCTGCAGCTCGAACCCAACAAGACTAAAATCCAGCCTTGTCCTCCCCTTACCATCTGGCTCACCCCTCAGCCTCCCTACCTGGGGACAGAACTGTCCTCCCCCGACCAAGCCAGAAAGTGGAGACTATTCTGGAAACGTCCCTCTCTTCTCCTCCCACATCTGGTTCTTCATCAAGCCTCCACGCAGCTCTTGAACCTGGCTGGCCAAGTCCAAACCCAGTTCTGGCCGCTGACCTCTCCTTCCTCACTGATGCCCACGGCTCTGGTCCCCTTTGCTCTGTTCCAAACACAGTCACCCCTCAGTGGCTTCCCATGGTTGCTGCAACAAGACCCCAAAACTGCACACGACCTGGCCCCTGCTGACCTCACTGACCTCATCTCATGGCACTCTGCCCTTGGACCAAGCCCCCTTTGTCCCCTCTGAAACTCTGTTCAGGCAGCGCCTCCTGCCTGAAGGCCCTGCCGACTCTGGGCTAGGCAGGCACGTGGCACCTCCTGTGGTTTTATGGGGATTCACATCGGCCTGTCCGCTGCCATCTCCCCCAAACCTAGCTCAGTGCTGGATACACCATCGGTATTTGTTATGCCAATTCATCCTCCCCTTGCTTGACAGGCCGCAAGTTTGACCTGCGTGTCTACGTGCTGGTGATGTCGGTGAGTGACCAAGACAGGTGCTCTCCTCCAGGGGTGGGGGCGGGGCAGCTGGCCCAGGGGACAGGGCAGCCATTCTGGGGGCATCCATGTGAGCTGTCTGGTTTTACCTGCCTGGGAGACCCCAGGGGCTGGTCAACGGATCCAAGCTTCGCCATCTCAGAGGCCCCAGGATCTGGATCATCTCTGCCTTCCTTCTCTGTTCATTCAGTCATCCGTGGTAACCACAGCCAACATTTATTGAGCACCTACTAAGTACCAGGCCCAGTATTTAGCAGATTTTCTTTCTTTCAGTCCTTCTAATTAACCAGGGAGGTAGGTTCTTTTGTTTGCTTCATTTTACAGATAAGGAGATAGATCAGACAGGTTGAGCAACTTGCTCGAGGTCACACAGCTGTGAGTGGCAGAATAGGAATTCAGTTCCCGACTCTCTTTACCAAACAGCTGCTGTACTCCCTCCAGCCATGCACTCAACAAACACTTAAACCTTCATGGTACAATATGCTGGGCACAGGATATCGGAGTGTCTAAGACAGGCTCGGCCTGGACCTGCCCTCCTGGAGCTCACTGTCTGGCGGGTGTCACATGTGGTGGTGGAGCAGAGGAAAGGCCCATTAATTTTGTTCCCTCTGCATCTCTCCATACCCACTCTTACCCCCAGGAAGGCAGGGATCGAATCAGAGAAGGCTGATGTTTGAGCAGATTCTTGCAGGATGGGCAGAGCATTTCAGGTGGAGGAAACAGCAGATGCAAAAGCCAGGAGGTGTGAAAGTGCTGGAACTGATCCTCCTTCCCTTTTCTCTCTCTCCATTCCCACCTCCCCCATAGTACATCCCACTGCGGGCCTGGCTATACCGGGATGGCTTCGCCCGATTCTCCAACACCCGCTTCACACTGAACAGCATCGATGACCAGTGTATCCTAGGATTCCCCGACCCGCCCCCAGCATCCTCCAGGCACCCTGCCCTTCCCGTCTTCTGGCTGGTCCTGAGATAACTCATTCATTCCATAGATGTCAAACTCCAATCAGGGCATTTTGTTCACAGCAGTGAACAAAACAGCCCTGGTCCCTTCCCTCAGGGAACTTACAGTCTTGAGGGGGTGGGGGATCCCCCAGTGACCTGAGGGAAACAGTCCTGCTATGCTCATAGCAACTCACCCCAAGCATCCTTGCTTGATCATCATTTCACATTGATTTGATTCATAGGATTGGACTTGTTGAGCCCCTTTGGAAAATGTTCACATCCCTTTATGTGCCTAGTCACTAACTCACTCATTCACTTGAATACAGTGCCTTTTCCACCAAATTGGCAGATACGAAAATTTTGATAACACGCTGTATTGGCGAGGCTAGGGGAGTATATGCATTGCTGGTGGAGTGTCAACTGTACAACTGCTTAGGCTGCAATCTGGCAAATCTCGATCAAAAACAAATGCACAGACCCAGCAATTCCCTTCTGGGAGTTTATCCTCCAGGTACACTCACAATATAGGATAGGAAAAGAGAACTTTAAACATTATCCACTGCATAGCCTAGTTGTGAGAGCAAAAAATAATAATAGGAAATAACTGAATGAATGGCTCATTTACACAACAGAATACTATCCAGCTGGTAAATAGGAACCGGGGGAGGTGCCTTAGGTACTGATGAAATAATCTCCAAGATGTATTGTTCATTGGAAAAAAACTAAGTGTAGAACTCTGTGGAAAGGATGCTCCCATTCATGTTAAAACGTATATCTCTGTATATATATTTATCTGTGCATAGACATCTCTGGAAGGATAGACAAGAAACTAGAAACAGAATTTGACTTGGAGGAGAAATGAATGGGAGGGGACAGGTCTGGGGTTAGGGGGAGATATTCCTTATATACTATACTTTTGACTTTTGAACTATGTGAGTGTATTATCTGGTCAAAATAAAAAGAGCAAACATTGTTTTTAGACATGAGCATCAGAGGAAAAGGGGTAAATGATCTAGAAATAAATATTTAGGAGATAAACCAGCAGAACTAGATTACCTTCATGTGGGAGAGGTGGAAGTAGCAAGTGATGCTGCCAAGTTTCTGGCTTGGGCAATCCAGCTAATGCTTTTAGCCAGTTCACATTGCTCTGCCTTAATCTCATCATTCAATTAAGTGCCTGTCCAAGGTAATACATTTGCATTCTCTGAATGTCAGAAGGGCTTAGGCCTTCCTGAGTATTATCTACAATTTGTTTCTTTCTGTTTAGCCAACTTCAGCATTTCCAGTAGGTCTTACTTTGTGATTCTAACAAGAATTTGTCATATGCAACTCATTGCATTTATTTTAGTTTCTTTTTTTGCCACCTCATTTCTTATTAAGGTTAGATGAGGGACTTCCCTGGGTCATCCAGTGGTTAAGACTCCATGCTTCCACTGTGGAGGGCGCAGGTTTGATTCCAGGGAACTAAGATCGCACATGCCATGTGGCCAAGGAAAAATAACCTAAAAATGAATAAAGTTAAACGATACATGTAAAGCATTTAGACAGTGCCTAACCCAGAGTGACTACTCAGTACACATTATTGGTCCTCCTGCCCTCATTTTAAAATGTTTGTTTATCTTTAGGCACCATAGAGCCTTATTAAATTGAGGACTCTCCCACAGCTAGTTTCTATTTAACAAGCCTTTGCTGTTTTCACAGTGAGTGAATACACATAATTTTCATCCCTTTGTTTAATTGTTTTTAATTTTTAAATATTGAAATATTTAAATTATATAGAAAACTGTAGGAAAGGCTGTAACAGAAATCTATGCATCTACCATCCAGATTTAGCAGTTATTAATATTTTACCTTATTTGCTTCAGATATTACATACCAACTTTTAAAATAATAAAGCAACTATGGATTGCAAAATAATAATATTAATATATAAAATTATTTAGCTGACTGTAAATAAATATATTTTATATATATAACTTACACACAATTATTCAAATACATAAATCAGATACACATACTCAAAATGAAAAAATATTCACCTCAACACTAATAGTAAACAAGCAGAAACAGCTTAATCCACCATAGAGGGATGGTGAAATGAATGATAAAGCATTTCTGTGATCCTGTGTAGCTGCTGAACAGTGAGGTGACTGAAATGTTATGGAAAGGTAACTACAGGAATTCCCTAGTGGTCCAGTGTTTAAGACTCAGTGCTTTCACTGCTGATGACCGGAGTTCGATCCCTGGTAGGGGAACTAATATCCCACAAGCATCCCACAAGCCATGCAGTGCGGCCAGGTGAAAAAAAAAGGTGTCTATGATAGAATGTGAGGTGGAAACAACATGTGCGTGTAGAACTGGGTTCCCTTACCCTACTGCTCACTGCCCCGGTGCCCTTTCCCAATAAAATCTCTTGCCTTGTTAGCACGTGTCTCCTTGGACAATTCATTTCCAAGTGTTAGACAAGAGCTCAGTGTTGGGCTCTGTTTACAATCCCATTTTTTGCTTTTACTTTTCCATTTAGAAGAATATATGAAAGGAGGTTCACAAATCTATTAACTTTAAAAAATTTAGAAGATTAAAATCAGGTCTGCTGCTGCTGCTGCTGCTAAATCACTTCAGTCATGTCCGACTCTGTGTGACCCCATAGACGGCAGCCCACCAGGCTCCCCCGTCCCTGGGATTCAGGTCAAGAAACATGTATTTTTAACTTTAACATTTCTTTGTATTATGAACTATTCTTGCAACTGATATGTATTAGTTTAATAAAAGATAATAAAACATTTAAAGGATATAGTCTTCATAATAAAAGTATAGCTCTTTGAAGACAAATCAGAAAATCCAGGAGAAATGTACGAAAAGGAGGAGGGAGGAAGAGAAACCTTTTCTAGTCACACTAGAAATAACCTTTTTGGTGTATCTCCTCTGAAATTTTTGTTGTTGCTCACCCTTTTATATATGACTGATCCTGTTAGGGGAAGCGCACTGACTGAAACCGCCCACCCTGGCTAGGTGCTATAGTAACTATTTGCATTTTACGACAGGAGGTCCTGGTGAGGAACACAGAACTTATAAGCCACACCCAACTGGAAGAGTTCAGGAAAGGTCAAAAGGAGACCCCACATGTCCAACCACCTCCCCGAATCCTCACTGGCACCCATCTTAGCTGAACAAGGTGTTCACCACCAGGAAGGACTCTGAGTCAGAATGATTGGCTAAAGACAACCCATCACCATAAAACCCGAGACTGGGAGCCACGTGGCAGAGCAGTTCTCCTGGGTTCCCTTACCCTACTGCTCACTGCCCCGGTGCCCTTTCCCAATAAAATCTCTTGCCTTGTTAGCACGTGTCTCCTTGGACAATTCATTTCCAAGTGTTAGACAAGAGCTCAGTGTTGGGCCCTGGAAGGGGTCCTCCTTCCTGCAACAATCCCACTAGATAAGTATAACCTTTTTTTCATTGAACATTATTTAAGTATTTTCCTCATAGACATTTTTTATTAGTTACAAAGTATTCCACTGAGTAGACTCACTGGTTTACTAATCCTATTGTACTTGCTGCAGACATTTGGGAAATTGTCAGTTTCTTACCAGAGAAGGCAATGGCAACCCACTCCAGTACTCTTGCCTGGAAAATCCCACGGACGGAGGAGCCTGGTAGGCTGCAGTCCATGGGGTCGCTAAATTGGACATGACTGAGTGACTTCACTTTCACTTTTCACTTTCATGCATTGGAGAAGGAATGGCAACCCACTCTAGTGTTCTTGCCTGGAGAGTCCCAGGGACAGGGGAGCCTGGTGGGCTGCCATCTATGGGGTCGCACAGAGTCGGACACGACTGAAGCAACTTAGCAGCAGCAGCAGCAGCAGTTTTTTCCTATAATGACAGACAATGCTGTAAAGAAACTTTTTTTTTCATAAATCTTTTACTATATTAAAATTTTTTCCTTTATATGGCCTCACAGAGGTGTAACTACTGGGTCAAGGGAATCAGCCAGATTGTTTTCCAGATTTCCTCATATTTTTACCCTCCCATTGACAGGGCCCATTTAGCCCCAGTTCCCCAGCACTGGGGACAATTAAACAGATTACAAAACACATTTCCTAAACAATTGTCACATCTAAGTGAAGCATATATGGGCATTCATTATACCATTCTTGAGAGTATTCTGTAGGTTTTGAGTTTTTCTTTCCAAATAAAAAGGTTTTAAAAAAAATATAACTGATTTGCTGGGGAAGCAAATTTTTGCGTTAGAATTTGCATCTCTTACAATTTGCATTTCCCCCCATTTACATTCCTTTAAAATTGTGTATCCTTTACTACTAGAAACTTTGGGCACTTTCCCAGATGGCCCTTTACCAGTTTTTTGTTTGTTTGTTTGTTTGAATATCCTTTATCTATTTATCTATGAGGGTCATAAAATTTTATTGTTAACAATTTATGTGTGATTTTCACGCAGAAAAACATTAGCCTGTCATCTTTGTTACAAATCTTTTCTCTAGCCGTGCTTGCCCGTGATTTTTGCCTTTTCAGTCTGATTGATTTCCTTTTCACATAGTTGACTATATTCACTGATTTCCTCTGTGATTTCTATTGTTGCTAAGCTAAGAAAAGATTTTCCCCTTGAAAGATTTCACAGCTACTCACTCAGCTCTGTTTCTTTATGGATTGCTTCAGTTGTTTGCTTGCTCTTCACCATTTAGCTCGTTGGCTCATTAGAACCTGGTTTCAGGTCCATCGTGGAGAGAGGAGGCTGGGAAATCAGCTGACCCATACTCCTCCTCTAGCCTCTGCTCTGGGAAACTAGGAAAGTCCCTGATTTCTCCTTCCTGCGGGTAGGAGCAGTGTGCCGAGAAATGTGAGCGCTTCTTCCAACAAAAGAGAGCAATTCCCCCCCCTCCCCGCTCCCCCCTTAAAACCAGTAACTCACTTTGCCTGAACATCCTCTTTTTCCACTTTTTAAATAATAACTTTATTGCAGAATGTTCACATACCACACAGGTCACCCAGTTAAATCATACAACTCAGTACTTCTTAGCATCTTCACACAAGCATCACCACCGTCGATTTTAGAACAGTTTCACCATCCCCCAAATCAGCTTTTCTAGGGCTTCCCTGATAGCTCAGCTGGTAAAGAATCTGCCTGCAATGAAGGAGACCCTGGTTTGATTCCTGGGTTGGGAAGATCCCCTAGAGAAGGGATAGGCTACCCACTCCAGTATTCTTGGGCTTCCCTTGTGGCTCAGCTGGTAAAGAATCTGCCTGCAATGCGGGAGGCCTGGGTTCGATCCCTGGGTTGGGACGATCCCCTGGAGAAGGAAAAGGCTACCCACTCCATTATTCTGTCCTATATAGGCCATGGATCCCAAAGAGTTGGACACGACTGAGTGACTTTCACTCACTCCAAAAGAAACCCAGTACTCATTATCTGTCATTTCCCACTTCCCTACAACCCCTCTTCCCAGCCCTATGCAACCATGTTCATCTCTACGCATTTGTCTTTTTCAGACCTTTCATGTAAACAGATTCATAAAATACGTGGCCTTTTGTATCTTTTTTTTTTTTGGCTGTGTTGCATGACTTGTGAGATCCTACTTCCCTGACCAGGGATCGAACCGAGCCCCAGGCAGTGGAAGCACGGAGTCCTAACTGCTGGACTTCAACGGAAGTCCTCTTAACTTCTTGTATTAAGCTTAATGTTTTCAATGTTCATCATGTTGTACCATGTAGCAGTAGTTTTTTTCATCTTTTTTGTCTCCACTTTTTGGCTATTATTAATAATACTTCTGTGAACATTTCTGCACAAGTTTTTGTTTGGACATATGTTTTTATTTCTCTTGGGTATATACTAGGTGTTGAGTTGCTAGTCACATGGTAATTCTGTATTTAACCTTTTGAGCAACTATTAGACTATTTTCCAAAGCATTGCACAATTTTACATCCCCACCAACATGGTAGGAGGGTTCCAATTGCTCCACATCCTCGCCAATACTTGTTATTATCTGTCCTTTTAAATTACAACCACCCTAGTGGATGTGAAGTGGTTTTGATGTGCATTTCTTTGATGACTAATAATTGTTATTCATGAGCTTCTGGGCCATTTGCAAATCTTTGCAGAGATTTCTACTCAGAGTCTTTGCACAGTTTCTCATTGGATTGTCTCTGTTATTGTTGAGGTGTAAGTTTCTAGATGTATTTTCAATACTGCTCCCTTATCAGATACATGATTTACAAATATTTTCCCCCATTCTGTGGGTTGTCATTTTTCTTTTAAGGACTATTTTTTAGAGCAGTTTTAGGTTCACAGCAAAATTGAGAGGAAGGTAGAGATTCCCCATAGACCGCCTGCCCCAACCTGTGCACGGCCTCCCCCATTATCAGCACCACTCACCAGAGTGCTACATTAGCTACAGTTGATGACCCTGGGTTGACACATCACAATGACCCCATATCCATAGTTTATATTAAAGTTGTACATTCTTTGGGTTTGGACAAATGTATAATGGCGTGTGTCCATCATTACTGTATCATACAGAGTATTTTCACTGCCCTAAAAATCCTCTGTGCACTTCCTTTTCATTTTCTTTATAGTATCCTTTGAAACATAAAATTTTCTAATTTTGATCAAGTCCAATTTATCTACTTTTTGTCATCTGTGTTTTTGCTGTCCCATCTAAGAAGCTCTGCCTAACCCCAAGTCACAGTGACTTATTCTTAAATTTTATTCTAAGAGTTTTATAATTTTGGCTCTTATATTTAGGTCTGTGGTCTGTTTGGAGTGAATTTTTGCCTGTGGTATAGTAACTTCATTCTTTCACACACTGATATCCAGGCATCCTCACCCCATTTGTTGGAAAGATGATGGTTGAAGTGAAGTGAAGTGAAAGTTGCTCAGTCATGTCTGACTCTTTGCAACCCCATGGACTATACAGTCCATGGAATCTTCCAGGCCAGAATACTGAAGTGGGTAGCCTTTTCCTTCTCCAGGGGATTGTCCCAACCCAGGGACCGAACCCAGGTCTCCTACATTGCAGGCAGATTCTTTACCAGCTGAGCCACAAGGGAAGCCCAAGAATACTGGAGTGGGTAGCCTATCCCTTCTCCAGGGGATCTTCCCAACCCAGGAATCAAACCGGAGTCTCCTGCAATGCAGGAGGATTCTTTACCAACTGAGCTACTAGGGAAGCCCAAGATGATGCTTGCCCTCACTTAATTGCCTTGGCGCCCTTTTCAAAAATCAATTGACCAAAAATGTAAGGGTTCTCTTCTTATTTAGTGGTTTGTTATGTGCTTATTCTTTTGAAATTAAGGCAGAAAAACTCTCAGACAAGTGTGACCAAAAAGTCTCTGAAGAGTTATAAAGAAGGTGCTAGAGAGGATACCCACCTCCTCTGGAGAGGCTACAATCCTGCCAGATGTGCCACAAATGTGGAGAAACATACGTGTTAGGGGAGTCAGACTTGGATCAGTGACCTGGAGGCTCTACCTCCCCATCTGTGAATGGCCCAATGTTACCGACCAAGGTTGTCGGCCACCTCAATCAATAGAAATTGATCAGAGGCAAGAAATACAGGAAGGTTTTATTGGGGTCCCTGCTGCAGCAGAGGGGAACAAGAACAAATAACAGGTTCCCTTGCTAGCTGGGATCACGGAGGTGTGAAGAGTTGGTTATTGCTATGGGGTGAGGGTAGGGGTGTGTCCAGGGGTCAAGCTGGAAGCTTGGCATAGGTGGTTTGCCCACCCTTTTGGTGGTGCTGTGTGCTGTACTCTGCTTTTGCTCCTGACTTCCTGCTTTTGCTCCCCACCCTTCAGAAGTGGAAGTAGGGCTCTTTGGTCTCTTTGTGTCTCGTTGTCCATAATTTTCCCCAGCTGCACATGGCACGCAGTTCTTTTTAGTCCCTTATAGTTTCTCTGTATTTTCGCTTGAGGAGGTGATGTTTGTCCAGGTGCAAGCACTGCAGCAAAGGGTCCTGGTCCTAGGACCCCGCCTGTTTTACCAAGTCCAGGAGAAAGTTACGTTTTGCCTCTTCGTGAGGTTTTGGGTTCCATCCTACTTAGTTATGTGGGGGAGGATGGGGTGTGCTGAATGGCTGTCTCTCTGAGCCTTTCTGTGAGATGGGAGTGATTTGGGGAAAAGAGATGATGCGTGTGAATATGCTCTATTAGCTTTGAAATGTTGCTGACGTTACCGGTGGTGACAATACCGGTGATGGTGACGACACCAAAAGGCAGACTCTCAGGTTTGGGACTTCAAAGGCAGCCATCTTGACCCCATCCCAAAGCTGGGTCATTTCTCCAATATTCCCACAAAGCAGCCACCCAGTCTGAGCCTCTCTAGTGACAGAGAGCTCAGAACGTCCTGAGAAGGCTGTTCTGTATTTGGTGTCTCTACTTGTTAGAAAGGGTTCTCTCCTCTAGAGTGGGACAATCCTAACTAATCTAATAATATCAGCCATGCCAGCACTGTACACAGCATCTCATCTGATCCTTCAGATAACCCTGGGAGGTCAACATACTACTAGGCAACGGCATTTAATAAGGGGGGAAACAGGCTCAGAGAGGTTAAGTGGCTTGCTCAGGAGCCCACAACCAGTAAAGATAGATGCAGGCATGATTTGGACCTGAGTCCATCTGACTTCAAAACCCACACACCTGAGCTCTGGGCTGTTTGGTAGCCTTCCCTCAGAGATTCCCAAGCAAGGGTCTCAGTTTGGTCCCTGGGGGCTACCCTTCTTATCCACACTGGCCCTTGACCACTGACCTCTGCCAGACGTCCACCTCACCAATGTCGCTGTGCAGAAGACGTCTCCCGACTACCACCCGAAGAAGGTGAGGAAGCTGGGCTTCTGCCCTCGGATATGGCCTCTGGGACTGGGGTGGGGTGGGGTAGTGAGGAGGGAGAGCCCAGGAGAGTTCTCCAGAGAGGTCAGGTCACTGCCTGTTTTCAGGGCCCAGGGTAAGCGTATACATGGAGGCCAACAGATCATGTTTAAATGTTTAAGAGTTACACATCAAACCAGTACACCCTTTAACGATTTGTGTTGTGTCATCCTACCTTGACAGATATATCATCTATCTATCTACTACCTACCTAATAACCTGCCAGAGGACCAGGTTCATATTTAGCATACTCAGACTTCTCAGAGTTAAGAGCCAGAACAGATGAATACAGGAAGAGCCGGTCCCCAGCTCTCCATCACCCTGTGGGGGCCTCCTGCAAACATGCACACACCCAAAACAGCAAGCTGTGGGTGACTCCCTGGGTCTTGGGGTACCCACATGATCAGTGCAATCTGTCCTCAAAGGGCAGGCCCAGGGAAGAGGCCAATGCAGGGCATCTGGGATGGCAGATAGCAGGCAGTGCTCTAGAAAGAGAGGCCCAGGCTCTGGGTGGGCCACACCTCCTTGGGAGTCCAAATTCTCTGCCCTGTAAGGGTTCTGCTCATCACAGGACTCAGGGCTGGCTCCCCTTGTCCAAGACTAAGGTCTGTGCTAATGGTGAATGGCCGTCTGGGCTGGCCAGGTCTGGACTGATTCAAGTTTCCTCTCTCAACCTGGTGGTGGGGCCCAGGGCTGCAAGTGGATGCTGCAACGCTTCCGGCAGTACCTGGCGTCCAAGCACGGGCCTGAGGCAGTAGAGACGCTTTTCAGCGACATGGACAACATCTTCATCAGAAGCCTGCAGAGCGTGCAGAAGGTGATTATCAGCGACAAGCACTGCTTTGAGCTGTATGGCTATGACATCCTCATAGATCAGGACCTCAAGCCGTAAGTGGATGGGCTGGTGGCCCGGAGAGCGTGGGGGTTGCGGGGGAGGGAGGATGTTTTACACACTCTGCACCTAGACTGCCTGGCTTTAAGCTCAGCTCTGCAACTTCCTAGCTGGGCATGCTTCCCTTCTCTGAGCCTTGGCTTGCCTGTCTGTAAAATGGTCACTGTGCAGAGAGGAATGTTATGAGGAAGAAATGAGCCCCATGCTCGACACTGTGGCCTTTCCCAAGCATCTGCTGAGTCAGCGATCCTCCCCTCCCATCAGGCAAGAAACTTCCCCTCTGTGAATCCTGGTGCTTTGAGGATGCAAAGGGCTGGGCAAGGGAGTTACCATGTCAATTCCCAGAATTGTTACCATGTCAATTCCCAGAATTTTGTGCCTTCCTACAGTGCTCACAAGGAGGTTGAACACACCTGAGCTGTCAGGGAACACACTGATGGACTTTGGGTGATACAACAGGGCACAGAAGCCCAGTGGGGTTGTCCAGGCAGCTTGAGGTCATGCAGTAAGTCCAGGGCTGAGCTGGGCCCAGAGTCCATGTTCCTGGACTGAGCAGCTTCCACCAGCACTATGGCTCCTGGACCCAGCCCTCTCCCCAGGGTCACTGTATCTCTCTTGGGGGCCTTTCTGAGCCAGGAGTAGGAGCCCTAGAGCAAGACCTAAGTCAGGCCCAAGTTCAAGAGAAACCAGGGCCAGGCACCAGTGGGTCTCTCTCCTTTGCCTTCTGGGATACAAGCTGTGCTACAGGCATTAACGTGGACACCGATGGGGGAAATGAGCTTAGGAGGAGGCAGTAGATAGGAAAAGGGGCCCCCAGTCTCTCACTGACCTGCTGGGTGAGCCCTCCTCCCTCTGTGCCCCAGATTCCTGTCTGTCAACTAACAGGGCTGCAGAAAACCAGAGGTCACAGGCTGGAATCCCTTGGGCTGCTTTTGGCCTGCAGACACTTTGAGTTTGACCTTCAGAATGTTTTTTTTCATTGGGTTGATTTTCATCGACCATCTCCCATAACTGGAAGATGTTTGCACAAACATAGGGATGTTTTGGAAGAGTCAGAGGGTCTTAGAATTCTGGGTTCATATGAGCACAGGGCAACACTCTGCTTGAGCTGCCAGAGCCACCCCTTCAGAGGTGGAACGCTCTTCCCAGGCCACCACAGGCCTACCCCTCCCTGCCACTCCCGACCCTCCTGACTTGGCAGGCTGGTTACCATCTTTTAAAAACCATCTTTTATTTAATACTTTTATTGATTTATTTGGCTGCATCTGCGCTTCATTGCAGCATACGGGTTAGTTGCCCCCATGCATGTGGGATCTTGTTTTTTTTAATTGGCCGGTAACATTTTAACATATTTTTCAACATCAAGTTTTTACAGATAATACACATTTTTAAACTTTTAGTACTAGACAAAAAAATTCCCAAATTTGAAAAGTCCAAATATCAGTGTTTGAAAAAAGGTATTAAGAATGCATGTGGGATCTTAATTCCCCCACTAGGGATTGAACCCATGTCCCTTGCATTAGAAGGTGGATTCTTAACCACTGGACTACGAGGGAAGTCCCCTGGTTACCATTTATAGACAAATGTTCACTAGGAAAGTTTCCCTCATACTCCAGCTCTTTCGAAAGAAGCCAAAGGAGTAATAGTCACAAGGTCGTAAAATTGTTCTTACCCCACCAGCTTGCTTCATTTGTTACCCCCTGGACCCTGTGGGGGTTTCAAGTGTGTGACAGTTTTCAGAAGTTTTAGTCCCTGAAACCTTTCTTCAGATCGAAACGTAGAGACAGCAGCGCTGGTTGAATTGAGGGTGGGGCCCAGGCACCTCATCTAGTCTCTTGTGAAATTCCAGGGACCAGGCAGCCTTAAGATTTTCCATCCCCTTCCCTCCCCAGGTGGCTCCTGGAGGTCAATGCGTCCCCATCACTGACAGCCAGCAGCCAGGAGGACTATGAGCTCAAGACCTGCCTCCTGGAAGACACCCTGCACATTGTGGACATGGAGGCCAGGTGAGAGAGGGCGGCCTCACTCATACACCCCTGTACCTCACCATCAGGGCTCCCACCGAGGAGAGAGAACTTGGAACCCTGGAACTTGAGAGGACCTCAGAGATGTCTCTGGCCCCTCCACCCTCCCCCGCCCCACCGTTCCACAGGTGGGGAAACTGAGATGTTCACAAAGGATCGGGTCCTGGCCCAAGGACCCAGCCCTGACCCAGCAGAACAGGGCCAACTACAGCTTTCTGAGATTCAGTCCCGCAGGATTTCCTCAACCTTTCCTGACTATGGGACCCTGACCCAGTCACTTCTCCTCTCTGAACCTCAGTGTCCTCATCTGTAAAGTGGGAGATTTCATATCTAACTCTCAGGGTTGTTAATTTACAAAGGTAATTTATTTTAACATGTCTAACTCACAGTAAGTGCTCAGTAAGAGGCTATTTATTGATATAATGATGTACATATAATAGAAAGATCCAGGGTTTGACTTCAGGAATGGCTCAGACGGTGTTGGTTGGTTTGTCTGTTCTCACTTTCCTCTCTTATCTCTTTTCTCTGTGTTAGTTTCTCCCCAGTTATTCCAGCAAAAGTTTGAGGGCTGACTCTCATTGCTCCCTGGTGGGATTGAGTCACATGCCCATCCCTGAATCAATCACTGGGACTCTGACTGACCAAGCCTAGGTCTTGTGCCCACTCCCAGGGGTTGGGGTCAACCCCACTTGAACCATGAGAGTGAGAGAGTGAGGCCTGGTTTTCAAAAAGGAAAACTCAGGTATCCAAAGGCTAAAAAAAGTGAAATGGATGCTGAGCAGGCAGAACCTCAGGTGTCCACCACCCTTATCCACCATCACTTATTCCTTCATCACACACTTGAGACCCTCCTATGTGCCAGCCCTTGTGCTAAACACTGGGAACACAGTAAATAAAGGACATGACAGGTCTAATCCCCGCTTTCATGGAGTCTAGTCTGGGAAGGACAGCAGACTTTAAACCAGAAAGCACGTTACTGGGGCCAAGTATGAAAGCCTGGGGACAAATGGGGGATGACCCCCTGAGGTCATCCCCCACTTTGGATGCACAAAAGAAGGTACTCTGACAGGGTGGGCACCAGTAGAGCACTGGGAAGGTTCAGGGCCCTGGCTTGAGGGCCCCACCAGGTGAACCTTCATTAACCCTTTGTATCTCCTGCTTGTCCAGGCTCACAGGAAGGGAGAAGCGAGTAGGAGGCTTTGACCTCATGTGGAATGATGGCCCTGTCAGCAGAGAAGAGGGGGGTCCTGACCTATCGGGGATGGGGAACTTTGTGACCAACACACATCTCGGTATGTGGGGCTAGGTGGGGAGTGGGTACATGGGAGGTAGCAAGTAGTCTGAGAGGCAACTTGTCATGGAGATTAGAATGTTTTACTAGATTTCTATTGTTTTGTATTTTTTCTCTGTGTACACTTTTATTGATTTAATGTGCTGTGCTGTGCTTAGTCACTCAGTCATGTCCAACTCTTTGCGACCCCATGAACTGTAGCCTGCCAGGCTCCTCTGTCCATGGGGATTCTCCAGGCAAGAATACTGGAGTGGCTTGCCATGCCCTCCTCCAGGGGATCGTCCCAACCCAGGGATTGAACCTAGATTTCCCACATTGCAGGTGGATTCTTTACCATCTGAGCCACCAGGGAAGCCCAGAATGTTTTAATTTGGTCTAAAATTTACCAGCTGTGTGACCTTGAGCAAGGGACTTAACCTGTTCCTCATCTGTAAAACAGATTCGATAGTTTCCATCTCAATATATGCCTAGAATACTGCACGGCATGTGGTGAAAGATATTATTAATCTGTTATGAGGCAGATTTCAAAAAGCTTAGGTGGCACATAAACAAAAAACACGATATGTTGCTAAGAGAAATTAAGGACTTCAGGGCTTGACCTTAAACTTGGCTTTTAAAAAGTGAAAAATTTCCCTGACTATAAAAATTATTCACACTCATTGTAGAATATTTGAAAACTAAAGAAAGAAATGAAAAAAATCATCCAAACATAACCATCTTTAACAATCTGGTGTATTTCCTTCCAATTTTACAAAAATGCATATATTCATATTTTTTTCTTACAAAATTGGCATTGGGCTGAAGCTTTGAGTCTAATTTTTCCACATAGCATTTTCCAGCTCATTCAATAACATTAGTAAGAGCCTCTTTGGGGCTTCTCTGGTGGCTCAGCTGGTAAAGAATCCACCTGCAATGCGGGAGACCTGGGTTCGATCCCTCGGTTGGGAAGATCCCCTGGAGAAGGGAAAGGCTACCCACTCCAGTATTCTGGCCTGAAGACCCCATGGACTAAAGTCAGACATGACAGCAACCTTCACTCACTCTCTTTTGGAAACACACTATGGCCAGGTCCAGACTACTTTACATACATTATCTCATTTCGCTTTTAGGCAGCCTTGATTATTTTACAGATGTGGAAAGAGTCTCCAGATGTTAGATCACGCGCCAACGGTCTCGGTCATAAGTGGTGAGAGAGGCCTTGAGCCCAATCTGTCCAACTTCAAAACCCGAAAGCTAGGCTGCTAGCACTTGCCCCTTGGCAAAATTAGAAACAAAATTACCATACAGCTGCAAAACATCCCCACATTTATGAAACCAGTCTCACATAATTGAGCACTTGGCATGACTCCAGTTTTTTACTTTTATAAATAATGCTGTGAGGGCATCCTCTCAAAGTTCAACTGAAACTGGCTATTTTTTTTTAGGACAGATTGTTAGGAATAGAACTACTGGGTTAAAAAGATGGACTTATTATAGTCAAATTGCTTTCTTAGAAAGTTTACACAAATTTGCAAGCTCTGAATTTAAAATGACAGGAGCAGCAACAACAAAAAAACCTTTGCCAACTTCATAGGTAAAAATATTTACTTGTTTTCTGTGCATTCCATTGATTATGTGTGAGGCTTTAGATTTAAAATTTGCAGTTGTTCTTTTGTAAGCTGTCCGTACTTATTTTTCCCCCCCCAGTGGGCTTCTATTTGTCTAAATTTGTGAAGGCCTTAGATATTAATATATTAAGGATATTTTCCCCCTGTCAAACTTACTATAAATATTTTCCTTTTGTTCGAATATTTCCATTCAAACAAAATGAGTTTGTCATTTTCCTTTTTGTTTGTGGCATTTTTCTTCCTTCTTTTTTGATGAAAAGTTTTGAGTATCTTTTAGGGTTTGGTATGATTTAGGATTGGGTTGGGCTGCAAACAACTAACAAACTAATAGTTATCCAGAGAGGAACTGATTTGTCTTGAGTCACCAGAAGTCATGGGGCAGGCCATAGTGACAGCTGCACGGTGCCACCAAGGACCCAGATCTTTCCTTTCTTTACCACACTCAGCCTGTTAGCCCTGATGCTGAGGCTTGTTGCCTCATGGCTGCTCCAACTCCAGACACTGTGTCCTCATCCCAGGCAGGCCCAAGGGCCAAAGCCTTTCCTTCAAGCTTTGGCTATTCCAAAAGGAAAGCAGGTAACTCTGCTGACATCTCACCCACTAGAGCTGGGTCACATGGCACCTCAGCTGCAAGGAAGCCAGGGAAGTCAAGTACTAAGTAGTTTGCTTTGAGGAAGGCAAAGGAGAGGCGGTTTGTGATGGTTCTCCCACGGCAGACCCCTAGTGCCTGCCACATGGTGTTGTTGGAGGATGACTATACAAAGCTTTCAGGCTGTACAAACAATCACCTGGGAATCTTGTTAAAATGCTGTTCTGATTCAGTAGGTCTGGAAGAAGAGGGCTAAGAGTCTGCACACCTAAAAGCCCCCGAATAGTAAACTATTGTGTAACAAATTCTCTTGAAGCTTTGCAGCTTGAAACGACTATCTTATTTGCTTATGATTCTTTAGGTGTGGCTTGGGGGTCTCTCACAGGGGTGCAGGCACCTAGCAGATTTGCTGAGACATGGTGGCCTAGGATAGCTTCATTCACATGTGCGGTGGTTGAGACAGGCTGTCAGCTGCCTTTTTTCCCAGGTGGCCACTCGTTCACAGAGTAGTCTCAGGGTTCCAAGAAGGCGAGAGAAGACAGTGAAGCCTCTTGAGGCCTAGGCTCAGAAAACCCATGTGTCATTCTGCCACAGTCCGTTAGCCAAAGCCTGTCCAGCCCAGATTCAGGGGGCAAGGAAATAGACACCACCTCTTGATGGGAGGAGCGGCACAGTTACTTTGCAGAGAGGTCCATAGAGGACCAAGAGGATTGTCGCAGCCACCTTTGCTAACAATCCACCTCAGATATCAGTGCCAATGGTTCCTGCACCGTATTTAAGCAGCAAAGACTCAGAACGGTGGTTCTCCAGTTGAGTATGTGGGTGGGTGATTTTGAATATAAGAGGAGCTGGCTGGGGGTGAAAAGAGTATTGATGAAATGAATTAGGGATGTGTTGGTGATCCGGTGAAAAGATCAACAGATAACTCAGAGATGAGCCTAGAACTCCAAGAGATTTGCATTGGACACGAAGGTTTGTGAACTATGAATGAATTATGAACCTTAGTTAAGGCTAGTTCCACAGAACTCACTTCGGAAAACCCCGGGGATTGGCATTTAGTGGACTTTCAGCTCAGGGAAGCGTTGATTGCTGTGAGTGCCTAGGAGGCAGGGCTGGGGCTCTGGGGAGCTGAGAAACATGGCAGACACCTCCAGGTCTGTAGTTGTGCCCATGGGGATTCAGTCATTCAACCACTGTTTATGAGATGCCATCAGTGCGCCTGGCACAAGATTAAATGACCATGGAGTTGCCTCAAGGATTAGCTCTGAGCACAAAAGACAGGAAACACTGAATGCACTAAGAGAGGATGTGAAGTCAGCCTGAACTGCCTGGGACACTCTCCCACAAGAGTAGGAGCCACCTGTGGGGGAGATCCACCTCTTAGCTGAATGTGCCTGACACACGAGATTTAGGTACGAGGCACTGTGCCAGCTTTAAGTGCATTTTCACGGAGCAAAGCCAGAAGGCAGGGCAGTATGGGGAAGTGGTTAAAAGCTTGGCCTCTGGAGCTAGGCAGCCTGGGTTCAAGCCTCAGTCCTGCTACTAACTGTGCGATTTGGAGCAAACTATTCAACCTCTCCGAGCCTCCTCTTCTCTTGCACACATTATTCCTGTGAAAGCTCAAGTCAAATCTACATCCTCACCTGAAGTAGCCCCCGATTTGGGGGTAAGCCCCCAGCGAATATTACCTGATCCTTGCATTTACCCCATAAAGCAAGTATCCTGATGTACAGATAAGAAAACTGATGCTCAAAGAGTTAAGTGACCTAATAGTCATGGCAAT
Source organism: Capra hircus (assembly GCF_001704415.2). Taxonomy (NCBI): domain Eukaryota; kingdom Metazoa; phylum Chordata; class Mammalia; order Artiodactyla; family Bovidae; genus Capra; species Capra hircus. Next base: position 60,771,357 of record NC_030820.1, read on the forward strand.
TGGGATGTGTGCTAGGTTGCGTCAATCATGCCCAACTCTGCAACTCTTATGGACTATAACACACCAGGCTCCTCTGTCCAAGGGATTCTTCAGGCACGAGTACTGGAGTGGGTTGCCTTGCCCTCCTCCAGGGAATCTTCCTGACCCAGGGATCGAACCCGTATCTCTTACATCTCCTGCATTGGCAGGTGGGTTCTTTACCACTAGCGCCACCTGGGAAACCATTTGTGGTTGCATGGCTTCTGCTGGCCCCTCCTTCTGCAGGTAGTAGGAGCATTGGCCCCTTCTACTCCCCTAAGACCCCTCTACCAAGGACAGGCCATCCCAGTCAACTCTCCACTTCCCTTCCAGGCTGCGTCAATGATCGGAAGAAACAGCTGAGGCAGCTGTTCCGCTCCCTTCAAGGACAGAAGAAAACTCCCAACTAATCCCCAGCATGGAGAACCACTGGTACCACACGGGTCTTCTCTCTGCTCCCCGTTTTTCAGCACAGCAGCACTCAGAGCACTCAGTCACCCTCCCTCCCTCTTTCCGGCCTGGCAGCTGCTTTGCTGGCACAGTACCCCACCCTACCCTGGACATCTTTGCACCAGGAGAGAGCCAATCTCTGGGACTGGATAGATTTTAACCTTGGTGAATTGGTTAGCTTGGTGAAGAGGAGAAATGCAGCAAGTTATACCCGAGAGAGATCACATCTAATAAAGGATTACGGCCCTTATTTGGAGAGTCTTTGGGCTCCAGGCTTGGCTCAGGGAATACTGTTGCCATAACCACATCTTCCTGGTTTTGACCCTTTGATGTCTCTCAGGGGATATGTTGATAGGCTCCTCCAAGAGCAAGGGTTCAGTTATGTTTGCAAAGCAATCATTTGTTAAGATTGTGTGTTTATTAGGGGTCTGAGTAAGGGCTGAGCCTTAAATACATCTTGCCCTCCTTACAATACGCTGACTGCATGTCAGGGGACCAATGGAGCTCCCTGACCATTTGAAAACCAGTGGGCCAGAGCATCCCCATTTCTCAAGTAGAGGAGGCAAGGATCAGGAAGGCAGAGCTGCTTAGTGAGAGTCTCCAAGAAGGTGCACTTATTAAGTCAGCTAGGTGACCTAGGTGCCTCTCTGGGTCTTCCTATTTGAGGTTGGGAGCTGAGCTTTTTAGATTAGAAAGCCCTGGGCTGTCAGGGAGAGATGGCTTGGGGAGTTGGGCACAAGTAAGAATGTCTGCATTTTCCACATTCCAACGCCTCCTGGTTGAAGAGGAGTTGAACCAAGAGTGGGCTAGTGGCTAACTCCTTCAGGACAACCTTTCAAGGGACCCCAGGCAGCTTCTCTATCACTCCGCCTGCTTCAGGACAGTTCTTTTAACTGCCAACAGCAGAATCTGACTGCGGGGGGAAGGGAAGGGCTTTTCAAAGAAAAATACTGACAAATCTAAGTAGATCAGCCAGCCTTGGGAAGGCCAGAAGCCAGGCCATTCTGGGGCTCCTGCTCCAGAATGTGGGGGCTTCCCTCATCCCTGTGACTGGGTAAAGCCCAGACAACCCTAGGAACAGGGTCCACGTCTCCAGGAGAAAGAATCTGATTGGTTCTTCTTTGGCCTAGCATCCATCTGGCCAGACAGGCAGGGTCAACATTCAGAGAGAACAACTTTGAGCCAAGGAGTCATCCAGACAGTAAACTACCAGTGAATGCCACAATTCTCCATTTTCTTACATTTTTATTTTAAAAAGTACAACAGCAACATGTCCTTCCCTTGCACCCTAACCATACAGTTTCTATTCTGAGGGAACCCTATAACTGTTTGCACACAAATTATGAGCTTATTAGACACCTGTCTTTGCTTCTCACTTTAATGTATCTTGAAGTTTGTTCCAAATCAGTGTTCAGCTTCTTTATTCTTGATTACAGCTGTATAATATTCCACTATTTAGATTTATCAAATCCTTTCATCTACTCTGGACATTTAGTTTCCGATTCCACCTCCCTACTTCCTAGGGCCATCTTGGAGAAACCCCAGCAATTCCTACTTAAAAAAAAAAACTAAAAAGGATGCAAAACCAGAGGTTTGGGCCAAATGTGGCTTATATAAAGTGTTTTGTTTGGCCAACATTCAAGCTTTTTTAAATTTTCTGAATTAATCAGCAGTACTTAAAAAGCAGAGGATTCAACTTAAAAAATCTGAATTTCTAGGTTTTCGAAGAAAACACAAGGTCTGGCCATGGCAGCCTGTGTCCCCGCATTTAACTATCGGCCAGAACCAAATGGAGTGCCCTCTCCACCCTGTCCTGACGTCATTTCAAGGAGGAACCACTGCCCCTTCACAGACGGTACTCCAAAGGGAGTGGCATACCTTCCATTAAGGACCAAATGAGGTAAAGACTAGAAGCTACTATCCATTCATTTAGGTAACATGTATTGAGCCCTTGAGGCACACCGAGGAAATCCCTCATAGCACGTTCACATTAGGGTCGCAGACCCTGAAGGCGGACAGGAACTCTAAGCAGCGCTGCCCGGGTTCTGCTTTCAGAGCCCAGGGAGTCGCATCCTGCACAACACAGCAGGACGCAGGCCCTCATCCATCGCTGGTGCAGGACTCTGCAAGGCCTTCCTGACTCCAGAGCAGCCGAGGAAGGATGATAAGCAGCCCCCACTCCGGACTCCATCCCGGAGGTGAGCAGGAAAACGGGCCCCAGTGGCAGTGCGGGGGGACTATGTGTCTGCCTGTGCTGAACCACAAAGCACTAACATTCTGTCCTTCCTCCAGCACAGGAGCCTCCTGTAAGCCTCCTGCCTTATTCCAATTCCGTTACACACGCTGCTTGAAAATACGTCTCTCTCCTTCTGAGAGGAATGCTGGAATGAAGCTCCCACTCTTCTCCCTCCAGGGCCCATCTCAACAGCAGGCCATTGTTGAGAAGTGCCTGCTGCAGTCCCTCTCACACCCCCACTGGCGCTGCCCCCACCCACCTCCTGGTGGCTGCCAGGGCCTGTCAATGGGCCTTGTGTCCATCCAGCCCCAGTGGTCAGGCCGGCAGATACTGGTGTAGGCTGAGGGTTCCCTCCTGCTGTCAAAAAGTAGCCAAATGCTAGAGACAAAGAAGCTTCGTACATGGCTATTGCTGCATTTCTCACACCTGTCCCCTTGCAGGTAGATCCTGTCCTTGCAGGTTTCAAGGCTGGAGAGTTCTGGGTCCTCCATGACCCCAGGGGAGGATGCTGGTCTTAGGTCCCCCACCTGGGTTCTTAGGTTTCATCCTTTCAAGATGACCTTGAGAGCTTTAAGCTCATCCTGGTTGAGGGGGGTCAGGTTAAAGCCCTTCAGCTCCGGTTTGCCTAGGGGAAGAATTCATCAGTGAGTCAGGGCTCCTGCTGTGCAACCTACTGGTCCTGGAGTCTAGCCTGGCAAAGGGACTCACACTGCATTCATGATGCCAAAAACTTGGCCCTGAAGTCTGACAGAGAAGGGCCTCAAATTCTGCAAAGCACAGAACGAGGAACATCAACACCTGCTCCTGAGTTACCCAGAACCTGCGGAGTCATGACTGCTGTGCAGAACCCTCCTAATTTGTGCCAGACTGGCCAATCTGGAGTGGTTAGGTTTACCTAGAAATTCAGCTCTAACCTGGACCACCTGACTGAGGCCTTCTGACCCTTAGTCAGAGGTATCTTGGCCTCCACAGTCACACCTTGGCATAAAATGTGAGACACTCCATGCCATTCTTGTGCCTGAAAAGAACTTGTAACGGGAATAAGATCCCACAAACTTCCTGTCTGTTCCATCTCTGGTCGACTCAAGACAACCCTGCCCACTTCCCACAGCTTTAGTGCCACTTACCAGCTGCCCACCCCAGCCTGCAAAGTCTGTGCTCATACTGTCTCCCCGCCTTGTTTCCGGCCCCACGCTTAGTCCCCAGGCCAATACCTTGGGCCTCAAAGAGGCGATTGACCTTCACTTTAAGTTGTTTCCGGAGTCTTTCTATTTCTTTATCCAGATGTTCCTGATCTGAAAAGAAGAGACAGGCAAACAAGACGAGGTTACACTACAGACAGACCCAAGGATACCAGCCTCTGCCCAGCCCCACTGAAGGCAGGGGTCTGAGCATGTGGGGATGAAAATGGGACTTGGGAGACCAGTTGACGAAGAAACTAAAGGCTAAGGAAGGGACATGGCCTACCCCGACCACTGAGTGAGCCCAGAACAGGGTTGAGCACACTTTTTCCCAACTTGCAGTTTATCAACCTGTTTCCATTATGCAAAGTACCCTGGGCAGTGGATGGGGAAGGCAATACCAGGATTTTAAGTCACCCTTTCACAATGAAATTATGGAAAATTCAGATTTAAGAATAAACAGACCCAGGCTCTTCGAAGATGGATGGAAAATAGGTGGTTGACGAAGTTTACAAACCCACATCCATCCAGGTGAGGAGTTTTTGCAACAGCAGGAACTGCTGGGAACTGTGAGCTGAACAGTCAGCATTCTGTCTCATGCTCACTCTTAGCCAAGGTCATGGCAGCGGAGAGAAGGCTGTCTTACAGAATGGACTGTGCCCAAAGGCAGATGCAGCGTGAGAAGTGCACCCAACTGACGACACCCAACCAATTCATGGCAGGGGAGAGAAGGCTGTCTTACAGAATGGACTGTGCCCAAAGGCAGATGCAGCGTGAGAAGTGCACCCAACTGACGACACCCAACCAATTCCATCTGCTGTTTCCACCCACTCGTGAGTGACATTTTTGCCTTTCCTACAGACCTTCATTCTTTTTGATGGTGATAACCCAGGACCAGCTAAGCATTCCGGCCTGGGCAGTCGCTCTGGTTCTCATTGTAAATGAGTAACCACCATCTCGCATGACCTTTGTTTAGCCTGTATCCATCCCTGGGAAACAGACATGCTGCACTGGAACCCCTCTAGGTCAGTGACAAGACCACACATCGTAGGCCGAGAGAGCCAGGGGCCTGACCCTCAGCCCAGGCAGGCGAGGCCCTCTGGAAGCTTCCTCTGAGCAGCCTCCAGCCCCTCTGCAAGTGCAATGACAATTCAATTCTATAACCATGATGATAGTGTATGTTCTACTTTCTTTTAAAAATGTTTATTGATTTAACTGCATCAGGTCTTAGCTGCAATGCATAAGTCTAGCTGTCCTTTGGCACGTGGGACCCTAGGTCCCCACCAGGGACCAAACCCGAGTCCCCTGCACTAGAATGTAGACTCTCAACCGCTGGACCACCAAGGAAGTCTCTAGTGGATGTTTTTCCACAGAAGTTTCTCCTCAAAGCTGACTTACTTTCCTTTGATAGAATTTCAGTTTCAACAGGGATAGAGTTACCCTGTTTTCAGCGGCAGAGGCAACCGTGCTGCTGGTTCTCTTGGCCCACATGTTTTCAGGGGTGAGGAAGAGAAAACATGCGTAACCTGCCCTTATCCCAGCCAAGGACCCATCTGCAGCCTGACCTTTTGCTTTCATGACTTTTCTCCAAAGAGCCTCTAGGATCATGGTTGTGAGATCCATTGTGTACCTTAGTGTGGCAGACTCGAGAGCTTCACCCTCCTTAAACCTCTATCTTCAACCCTGATGCTACTACAAGGGACGTGAAAATATGAGCACGTGCCTTAGATCTGACCAATGAGGTATCAGCAGAAGTCCCTGAGGAGTACGGTCTTATTTCCAAACCAGAAGGCAAGGTCATATATGGAGAAAGCCCTCCTACCTTTCCTCTAGCCTGGCTCTCAGACACAAGGCCTGCAATCATGACACAACAACCAAGAGAATACAGACTCTGCTAAGCAGCTGTGCCAGTCCTGGACTGCCCATCTCTGGAAAACTTCTTACATGGGATGAACAGAACTGTATTTCCTTAAGTCCTCCTAACTGCTAGATTTCTGTTATTTGCAATCCAACTCATTCCTCAATGACAAACAAGCACTATGCTAGGTAAATATTATTTTATCTGAACTTTACAACAACTGTGCTATGTAGACGTATCCCCTTTCAGAGATGAAGAAACAACTCAGTGGCAGAGCAAAGATTAAAATGCACACAGCCACCAGCCGCCTCTCATCAAGCTGCCAGAAGCCAGGGTGGGGCAGGAGAGGCTGTGGCATGGGGGCGGTGTGCTGTCCCTGACTCCTGCCCAGGAGGCTTACCTTTCTCAATCATTTCCTTTGTCTCAGGGTGAGGCATCCTGATAAACATGTTCCCAAAGCAAACCATCACGTCTTCTGAAATGGCAAACAGTCATTCCTTCAACAAATATTTTGATGCCAGGCATTGCTTTAGATGTTGAAAACACAGCAAAACAGGACGAAATTCCTGCCTTCCTAGCTTGTTAGAGTGGAGGAGAGAGAATATACAACAACGTCAAGATAATAAAGATATGATTCATCAGACCCTGAAAGGTATCTTAGAGAAAACTAAAGCAGGGAAAGAGAGATGGGGAATGCCAAAAAGAGGAGCTTGTCATTTATACCAGGCAGTCTTGGAAGGTCTTACAGATTATGTGCCATTCTGGCAGAGACCTGACGAAAGTGAGGAGTGTGCACGCCCTGCAGACACACATCTAGGGAACGAGCGAGCCAGGCAGAGGAACCAGGAACAGCAAGGATCAGTAACGTGCCAGTGTGTCAGGAACAGCAAGGAGAACGGTGAGGGTGCAGCTGATGAGCGAGCGCAAGAGCAGAGGAGACAAGGTGGGAGAGTTCAGGGAAATTACACGGAGCCCTGCAGGACTCTGGATTTTACTCTGGGGAGACAAGACCCTGGAAGGGTTCAGGCTTTCCAGTGCACTTTAAGTGCTTGGTTCCTGAGGCCCTTCATCATGGCCTGGCCTCTGCCCATCTCTCTAGCATGATCACATGCCCCTCCCCTATTGCTTTCTCTATCACTACCACTTAGCCTCATCTAAAGAGCCACCATCCCATTATCCAAGACCAACCCTGTGTTCACTTCCTTCTGCAGCTTTCTTACTATTTTCAGTTCTGTATTTATGCTGTTGACTCACCTGTAGAGCACAAGGGCAGGAACTGCACTGTTGTTATACCCCCAGCACTTTCCCAGTGTCATCAATTGATAAGCTAGCAGCTAACAACCTGTCACTGAGGTAAGAAACTGAAATCCTGAGTCACAGTCTATGTCAGACCTGCAATGCCATCTCTCCCATCTCCACGGGCTGTGCCACACACCTGTGGCCTCCTGCCTGGTCTCTAACAGGAATAAGTCAAAGGCATTAGAAGGTAAACTGAACAGGTCTCCTGGGCTGCAACAACGAAGCTAGGCTTACCAGTGAGGCTGAGATCCTTCTGCAGGGCCCTCAGGCCCTCCCGGTTCCGATTCCTTTTGGTATCCAGGTCCACAATCTGAAAAGCACAGGGGCAGGAGGGAACTCAGTTACCTCCTACCTGGGTCTGTACTCCCAACAGACCAGTGCTGTTAAAACCTAACAAAGATGACAAGGCATCATTCCTCGGTTAATTCCAATGTCCTGCCTAAAGTGGACAGATGTGTGAAGGTACTTCTTCCCCTACTCAGCTTCCAGCTCCTTAAAGATGATGCTTCATCCAGGGGTCTTTCACCCCAGAGGAGGAGCTGGGGAAATGTCTAATGACTAAATGGGTAATTTTTTATCATCATCCACGGGAGCACTAGTTCTCAAGCTTCAAGGCATTTCAGAATCACCAGGGGAGTGGAAACCACTTCCTGAACAAGCTCCTCCAGCTGATTCTGACCGAGTATCCTGAGAAAAACAACAATATTACATCAGAAAGGCACTGAGACACTGAGACAGTGGTCACAGCAAAATGGCTACTAAGAAAGTGAGGAAGCAGTGCAGTACTACTGCCTGGCAGTGGAGGCTCTGGGGCGGAACACCCAGGTTTGAATCCTGCAGCTTACTACGAGCGGTGTGACTTCACCTCTCTGAAAAACAGGGACAGGAAGAGGACCCACCACCTAGGTTATTAACCTAGGAACTAAGTCAGCACAGTACTTGATACACAGTAAGTACTCAATCAACTTTAACTGCTATTTGTCAGCCAGCACACCTTGATGCAGTGTTTACTAGGCTCTCCCTTAATACCCAACTGACCAAGCATCCAATCATTCTAACTGGAGATGAGGAGTCTGAATCATTCTTGATCCCTCCTACTCCCTCACCCCTATACCTCAGCATCAGGGAGGCCATCTCCAAAGGGAGATGACCCATCACCACCACCTAGGCCCAAACCCATTCCCTACCTGGCCCCTCATTTACCCCTTCCCCCCTTATAGTCTGTGCTCTACAGAGCAGCCAGAGGGATCTTTCAAAGCCTCAATCCATTATATCATTCTCTCTGCCCACCACAAGCTGCCTTAAACTCCCTGTGCAGGTCTCCACGGCCCTCCGGTGGCCTGGGCCCCACACTTCTCCCACGTCCCGACTCCTGCGCGATTACTAGACCACTCAGACTTCTTTCCTGTTCCTCTTCTGGCCTGGACTGGAGCGGTGCAGCCCAGGTCAGTGTGGGGGCCCAGAAACTGCATTTTGAAAAAGCGGTTCAGGTAAACCAAAGGCCCCAAGAGGTAATGGGTCGGGATCCGGAAAGCTGGGCAAAGGGCAGAGGAAGGATGGCAAGAGAGGAAAGGCCTGGCACAGACGGGCTTAATATGTGCCAAATACAGGAGTCAAGCGCGGCGCTGTGCCACGCACTCGACATTTGGCCCACATGATCTCACAACCGCCCGGTCTGTCGTCACAGCCCTTGGCCCACAAGAGTAGGTCAATTCACAGCGAGCCCAAGCTGGAGCCGGATTCCGGACCCAGCGCGCTGCCCTAGGAGCTCGCAGGCCCAACCGCAAAACCCGGGCCCCAGCCCCGCGGACAGGCCTCCTACCTGCCGTTTGTCCGCCAGCACCTCCTCGGCGAGCTCCTCCACCTCCACCAGGTACCGCAGCACCCGCTCCGCCTCGGGCGACAGCATGATGCCTACCAGTCACGACTCCACTACGCCGCAATCCTATCGAGCTCACCTCCGGCTCTGCCGCACTGCAGCTCCGTCCGCGCACGCGCCGCTCTCACAGGGCTTCCGGCACGCATGCGCAGTTAAAAGAAGAACGGAGGCGCGCAGGCTCCAAAGCTCTCGCGAAAGCGGACGCGAGAGGCGGGGCCTAGCTTGGGGGCGGGGCTGGAGCGCCCCCTGCAGGTCCAAACCTCTTAACCTCGCCCTCCCTCAGGATAGTTCTTAGGCGCTGAGGATGCGGAAGTGAACAAAACGAAGTCCCTGCCCCTCGCGCAACTTCATCTAGTGGGTAACATAAACAATTGATCACAAAACAAATAATTATATACTATGGGAGGCAGTGATAGGGCTTTGGAGAAATCAAGCCATTCTTCCCCTGCCTGAGGAGCACCAAGGAAGCAAGTGTAGCAGTTTCTGATTTATAAAATGAGAGTGAACAAAAATCCTTCTCATTGTGTTTCCGCAGGATTGGAAGGAGGCAGGAGTCTTAAAATTCAGTTTGACCTCTACTTTCATTGAGCCCCTGTGTTGGACCCAGTGTCAAGAATAGCTGACCTAGACCCTAGGAAGGGCGGTGAGTGATGAAGTGCCAGCTCAGAAGAGTTGTATAAATGCTGGAAAGTGAATCATTGTGGGCTGTAGGAGCTGGGAAGATTTCCAAGAAGAAGTAGGCAGGTGGAAAGTGGCTGCCCTTCCGAATCAGAAGATTCCCTAGAGATCTTCACACCCAAACCCCTCACTGTACAGCTGGAAAAGCCAAGGTTCAGAGGGTGGTGAGGGTTTTAAAAAGTCAACAGCAGACCCAGTACTAGAGCTCTGACCTCTTGTCTCCCTGAGTCCAGCTTGTATTGCTCTCCTTTTGGCCACTGTAACCAAGCCCTTTCACACCCCTTGCCTTCCTTGAATTTCACAACCGTCTTTGTATGGGTGGGTTATTACACATCTCGCAGCTGCATGCTGAGGCTTGTTCCTTGTCCCACAGCAAGTCAGGAGCAAACATGGTCCAGGAGTGCTCAAGCTTCTAGACAACAGCTGTTTCTGGATCCTGAAAGAAAAAAGGCCCTCCACCAAGTTGTGGCCCCAAAAGTCCTCGAAGCACCCTGTCTGCCTGGCCTTTGGCTTCCTTCAACTGATGAGGCAGTTAGTTTTCCCTGCAGCCACCTGGCATGGGGAAAGAAGGAGATTCATTAAGGATTCCTCATTAAGGGTGAATTTGTCGCCAAACCCAGGATGTTTTGTGTAAATACCTTCTGGTTCAGAAACGCAGACACAGGCCTTGTGAAGGAAGGAGGAACATTTGCCAAAGGAGAAACAGGGCTCACCAGGCATCCTTGAGGCCTGGACCCTAGGATTATCTCCCCTCCACCTTGGGGCTTAAAGGGGCCTGGGCCAGGCTGACCCCTGACCCCTGCCAGATGGGCCTGGATGGGAAGGGGTTGAAGGAGACTCCCAAATTGGCAGCTTATTGGCTGTGACTGGCCCTCAGAGGGCACCCTTGGCCACTGGCATTGTAAGGGAGCGACATAAGCCTTTGAGACAGTCATACGTGGAAGGACTCCTATTTTAGAACCACTTATGTTTCAGAACCATCAATTTCACAAATATTTATTGACTGCCTTGGCCCTGTTATAAGAATTCACCATGAGCAAAACCAGATTTGGTCCTTGCCCAAAGCTTTCAGTCTAGTGGGATAGACACATAATAAATGCATGAACAATAAAATACATCTTATGTCAGGTGATGGGTGGTAAGCACTATGGAGAAAAGAACAGGGCAAGGTTGTTTTATAGTTGCTAAATTGTGTCTGACTCTTTGCAACCCCATGCCGTGCCATGGACTGCAGTACATCAGACTTTCCTGTCCTTCACTAACTCCTGGAGTTTGCTCTTACTCATGTCCATGTCAAGGTAGAGAGAAATGAATGAAGGGTGATTTGAGATAAGGTGGTCAGGGGCAGAGGATGGCTTCTCTGAAAAGGTGGCATTTATGCAGAGATGTGGAGGAGATGAGAGGCTGAGCCATATGGATATCTAGGGGACAAGCATTCTACCCAGGGGGAACAAAGGCCCAGAGATGAGCCTTCATTTTGGCGAGTTGCAAGGCCAGTGTAGGTGGAACAGAATGAGCAAGGAGGGAAAAACAGGAAGTGAGGACGATAAGGGGAAGGAGGCGTTGAAACTATGGAGCTATCAGTTCAGTTCAGTTCAGTTGCTCAGTCATGTCCGACTCTTTGCAACCCCATGAAACGAAGCACACCAGGCCTCCCTGTCCATTACCAATTCCCAGAGTTCACTCAGACTCACGTCCATTGAGTCAGTGATGCCATCCAGCCATCTCATCCTCTGTCATCCCCTTCTCCTCCTGCCCCCAATCCCTCCCAGCATCAGAGTCTTTTCCAATGAGTCAACTCTTCACATGAGGTGGCCAAAGTACTGGAGTTTCAGCTTTAGCATCATTCCTTCCAAAGAAATCCCAGGGTTGATCTCCTTCAGAATGGACTGGTTGGATCTCCTTGCAGTCCAAGGGACTCTCAAGAGTCTTCTCCAACACCACAGTTCAAAAGCATCAATTCTTGGGCACTCAGCTTTCTTCACAGTCCAACTCTCACATCCATACATGACCACTGGAAAAACCATAGCCTTGACTAGATGGACCTTTGTTGGCAAAGTAATGTCTCTGCTTTTCAATATGCTATCTAGGTTAGTCATAACTTTTCTTCCAAGGAGTAAGCGTCTTAATTTCATGGCTGCAGTCACCATCTGCAGTGATTTTGGAGCCCAAAAAAATAAAGTCTGACACTGTTTCCACTGTTTTCCCATCTATTTCCCATGAAGTGACGGGACCAGATGCTATGGTCTTCGTTTTCTGAATGTTGAGCTTTAAACCAATTTTTTCACTCTCATAGGAGGGGCTATAGGTGCCCTGCTCACACGGCAAGGCCCTCCCTTGAGGTGGCTGGCAGGTACTGCAGCAAGGGCCTGTGGCTTCCAGCTTCTCTCTGCTCATGGATACAGATTGAGCGTGGAATGTGGGTGAGTTAGTGCAGATAGGAGTGGCCCTCAGCCAAGAAAAGAGCTAGTGGCTGCGTACCCCAGCTTCTCTGTCCTTCTGTGGGAGACCCATGAAGAGGCTATTACAGTCATCCACGTAGGAGAGGATAGTTGCTGGACAGAGGGTAGCCACAGTGATAGCACTTGTAGGATCCTCACAGCCTTTGCACACACCCTGACTTCCCTGGTGGCTCAGGCAGTAAAGCGTCTGTCCACAATGAGGGAGACCTGGGTTCGATCCCTGGATCGGGAAGGTTCCCCTGGAGAAGGAAATGGTAATCCACTCCAGTACTATTGCCTGGAAAATCCCATGGACAGAGGCGCCTGGTAGGCTACAGTCCATGGGGTCGCAAAGAGTCGGACACAACTGAGCGACTTCACTTTCCTTTCCCATCCACCCGGATTCATTTTCTCCCACACCTCTAAGTGTATAACTACTACACAACCCCCACTTATCAGCTTGGCGACTTCTCCTAAAGATCAAGAGTTCTCCCTCAGCCCCCAGAGCTTCCTGGGATACCCCTCTCTCTATTTACGACACTATCTTTTTCTGTAATTATCTCCCTCCCCAGCTAAGAGCTCCTTGTGGCAGGGATCTTGTCTCTTTTGTTTACTGCTGGGTTCCAGAACCCAGGATATTGCCTGGCATACAGTATGCACTCAGTCATGGACTCAACATGAGGCAGAACTTTCTAAAACCCAAAGTATCCAAAGGTGAACAGAACTAACCCAATTGTAACTAGCTTCCCATGCCAAAAGTTGTATCAGGCTGGGCTGCCGTATGGTCAGGATATTACAGACCATGAATCCCTCTGCAATTCATGTAGGAGTGATCCCTAAGTCTTTCTTAACCAGAAAAGTCTACCTGGTCACACTGGGGTGTGCCTCATCTTTAGCAAGCCCTTCCTTCCAGGCCAAAAAGACTGTAACAGCTGGGGCTTTGGGGTTTGGAGGCAAGAAGAACGACGCTACTCTCCTTCCCCTTGGAGACCTTTTACTGTTTCTGTGTGCTCGTCTTGGCTAAGGGTTCAGTGACCAGCACCCACTTCTCTCCTGAGGGAGGACCGCTCTCAGGCTGCTGGGGCCTCCTGGGAGGGTCTTACCTTCACTTTAAGCTGTGGCTCATCATTTCAGGAATATGGAAACCCACCTTCCTTGCATGGAATGCCGACAGGAGTTGGGATGGACAACTCTGAGGTATAGCTTAACGCTCCGGAGTTCTCCCTTAGGATCAGGCTGAAGCAGCCCCCCACAGGATGTCCACAAGCCCTCCCAGGCTTCCTCTTCTCTGTCCTGCTTCCCCTGTCCCCACTCCTTTATGGTCAGAACCCTTCAGCACTGCCATCTCACCAGTAAAAGCTCAACTTCTCCCTGAGGCCCACCAGGCCCTCCCTGACCCGCCTTCCCCCTCTGAGCATCTCCCGTCTCTCTCCCCACCTTGCTGCTCCTGAAACCAGCCATGTGCGGTCCCACCTCAGGGCCTTTGAATTGGCTGCTCCCTCTGCATTTTCCCTCTGAGTCCTCTTATCTCCCTCCCTCAGCTCCTGTAAGTCTACGCTTAAATTTCACCTTCTCAACAAGGCCTATCCTGAACATTCTATCTGAAAATGCCCCCTCCCCCAGTACTCTCGATCAGCTTCCCCTGCTCTGTTTCTTTTCCCCACAGCATTTGTCACTTTCCAGCATGCTACTGAATGTACATATGTTTATTGTTAATCTCTCTCTGTTAGAAAGGAAGTTCTGTGAGGGCAGGAATCTTTGTCTCATTTGCTACTGATGGATCCCCAATATCTGGAACATTACCTGGCCCACAGTAGGTGCTCAATAAACATTTCTGAATGAATGAATGAGGAGAAGAGCCAGAATTCTAAGCAAGGCAGATTCTCACTGAGGCCAGGCTGTTAACCCTTATGCTGGAGGTGGTGGAATGGGAGCGGCAGGTCACACCAGGCCTGTCACTAAGGCAAGGGGATTGGCTTTTGTTCTCAGATCAGTATGAAGCTACTGGACGGTTTTGAGCAAGCATGGGACATGATTGGGTTTCCTTTGTGAAACCTCTCTGGCTGTAGCAATAGGATGGGATTAAAATGGTGAGTATGGTGCGGTCCTGTGTGTGTGTGTGTGTGTGTGTGTGTGTGTGTGTGTGTGTGTGTGTGTGTGTTGGGCATGGGAGGATAATGATGGGGCTTGGAGAGGTGACTGGGCTGTGACTGTACTGGTGTTAGGAGCAGCAGGAAGCTGGCTCAATATCCCAATTTTTCAGGCAGCCTGGGTGGTTGGCCCACAAGCTCTGGTCTGTGAGTGGTCCAGGCCCAGCCTCCCAGCTGCTGACAATGTGCCCCTGTCCCACAGAAGTGTTGTTTGCTCTTCGGGGTGGTCCCCAGCTCCTCCCTCCACTTCCTTTGTGCCTTGTGGGCTTGGCAGGTGGAGGGGAGGCCGCCACTCCCTCTCCTCTGACCCAGAGAATAATCCCTTATATTCATGTGATTCTCCTCCTGCCCTCACTCCATCCTCCCATGTCCCCAGGGAATGAAGAAATCTGACTCCCATTGGGTAGTTGAGGACACTGAGGCCCGAAAAGGGCATGGGACCCTCCCAAGGTCATGCAGCCAGATGGGGACGCCAGGTGGGGACCTGCGTCCTAAATCTACACGCCCTGATTTCATCAGGCAGCAGATGGTCCCAAGGCTTGACTTGAAAAATCTTAAATGACCTCAAAGAGAATACAAGCCCAGAACATTCCAGGCCTCCCTGAGCTGGTCTTTCCTGCTACCTTTAATACGAAATCCATTCATTTAAAATTACATGAATAGATTCTTTTTATTGAAAAGGAAAACATGACAAAGAAGACCAAAGTTTGGTTTTGACATCCCCCGGCCCCGCCACCTCAGTTCCCTCTGGAGTCCCAGCTTGGGTGTGTGATGATGTTCATTTAAAGACATAGTGAGGAACCCAGAGAGCATATGTAAAACTATCACATGCGTGGCAGGGTAGAAAGGTGGGAAGGAGGGCGTCGCACACAAATGATCACTCTGCAGCCCGTGTGCTCTTGGACATCTTTGATGGGTATATTTAGATCTCTCCTATTCCCTGACAGCTGCAGAGTATTCTACAGCGTATAAGCACCAGAGTTCATTTGTTTATCTGGTTTTCTAAATTAAATTTTACATTTACTTTTCACACACTAAAGTGCAGATGGTTGACTTAATCTCACCGCTCAGCTCTTAGCACATGGTCCTGAGTTAGTCTTCAAAGACCCTGTCTTGTTTATATAATTTTCTCTTTTCCTCCCCACCCCCACTCAATTCTGAGCCCACCCTCTCTACTGTGTTTGATATATGGCCTAAAATATCTGTGATTTCTTGAAAAATACACAGTAGTTTTGTTAAACGTTTATGTGTTTTAAGCATTCTTATTAAGGTATAACACATACAGGAGCATACAAATCTTAAGTATTTTATAGTTTATGAATGTTCAAAAACTGAACACACCGTTGTACCCAGCACTCAGATCAAGTAACAGAACATCAGCAGCCTCCTCCCACGGAGATCCTCCAAGCCCTCCCATCCACCACCAAAGGTAACACCGCCACCTTGACTTCTAACACGGCACATTGGTTTTGCTGGGATTTGGACTTTATACAAATGGTATCACACTGGATGTGCTCTTTTGTGCCTGACTTCTTTCACTCACCATTTTGTTCATGGATTTATCTCTGTCGTTGAGTGTAGTTGTGTATGGTGTACATTAATTAATTAATTTAATTACTACATAGCAATTAAACCATTCTGCTTTCAGACCTGCAGTGGTTTGCAGCGTGGGGCTGTTACAAAGAGTGCAGGTATGAACAGTCGTGTGTGTGCCTTTGGGTACATGCACGTATGTATCATTCCTGTGGCATGAATACTGAGGATTGGGCTGTTGGGTATGTTTAGTTTCAATAGATAGTAGACACAGATAATCCACATAATATCATTGTGCTGTTGTGTTAATTTTCCACTTTTTTTTTCCCTCATCTCAATGTTCCATCCATCTGTCCACATCCTCTGTATATCTCTCATTCCTGAGAACCCCAGACTTCTTCCATGACATTTCATATGTCTTCTCCCTAGGCTGTGGGTGCTTGAGTTCCCTTTTTCTCTGCACCAGCCACACAGTCCCACAACAAACACCCTCGTGTGCTGTTGCCTTGACGGAGAGCGTGCACACACTTCTTTTTCCTAAACAATGCCACATTCTCTTCCAGAATAGCTGTGCCCATTTACCCTCTTACCAGTGATGCACATCCTTCCCAACATTAGGGACTAAATAACTTCTTAAGGCTTGCTAGTGTGGCAGCTGTAAGTATCACGTTTATTGACCCTTTCTCTTTTGGATCAACACTTAGTTGCTTTCCATCTTTGGGGTTTAGAAGAAGTGATGCACTGTTGCTGGGAATGTAAATTGATACAGCCACTGTGGAGAACAGTATGGAGATTCCTTAAAAAAAACTAGGAATAAAACTACCACATGACCCAGCAATCCTACTACTGGGCATATACCCTGAGGAAGCCATAACTGGCAAAGACACATGTACCCCACTATTTAGGCTTCCCTGGTGGCTCAGCAGTAAAGAATCTGCCTGCAATGCAGGAGAGGCAGGAGACACTGATTTGATCCTTCAGTTGAGAAAATCCCCTGGAGGAGGGCATGGCAACCCACTCCAGTATTCTTGCCTAGAGAATCTCGTGGACAGAGGAATCTGGTGGGCTATAGTCCCTGGGGTCACAAAGAGTCAAACACGACTGAAGTGACTTAGCACATGCACGCACCCCAATATTCATTACAGCACTATTTTACAATAGCTAAGATATGGAACCATTCATCAACAAATGAATGGATAAAGAAGTGTGGTACATATATACAATAGAATATTAGCCATAAAAAAGAACACATTTGAGTCACTTCTAGTGAGGTGGATGAACCTAGAGCTTATTATAACAGAGCAAAGTAAGTCAGAAAGAGAAAAACAAAACACCATATATTAACACATATATATGGAATCTGGAAAAATGGTACTGATGAATCTATTTGCAGGGCAGTAATAGAGACACAGACACAGAGAGCAGAATTTGGACACAGTGGGTGCAGGAGAAGGTGGGCCAAATTGAGAGAGTAGCGTTGAAACGTGTGTATTACCATATGTAAAATGGGAAGTTGCGGTATAACACAGGAAGCTGAACATGGTCCTCTGTGACAACCTAGAGGGGTGGGATGGGGTTGGAGGTGGGAGGGAGGTTCAAGAGGGAGGGGACATATGTATACTTAAGGCTGATTCATGTTGTTGTATGGCAGAAGCCAACACAATACTGTAAAGCAATTAACCTTCAATTGAAAGAAAAAGGAAACTAGGAAAAAACATAAAAACTGAAGACATTTTCAAATGAAAAAAAGAAGAATGGCTGCAATGACCCTTCAGAGACACATCTGGTAAACTTGTCTGTGAGTTCAATTTCTGTCTCATCTTCCTCTACTCTCCTTGAACCCAAGTTTCCAAATACTTCCTGACTTGCCCACAGCCTTTGCTCAGGCTGTGCTTTCTGCCTGGAATATCCTCTGCTTTCTTTCTCCACTTGTTGAGGCTTACTCTTCTCTTCAGGCCCTTCTTCCTAGAAGACCCCATCCCATCCCTGACCTGATGCCGCAGGAGGGTGGCTCTCTCTCAGGTCTTCTAGAGGGACTCTGGTCCTCCTCTTCTTACTGAGGTTAGGGGCTCTCTGGGCTTCGCCTGCCCAGGATCCTCAGAGGATGCCTCAGGAGAGGTCTGCTGAATAAGTGAGATCATGATTTAATCATGCTTTGGGGGTAATTAAGGGTCTAATCTCCCTCTTCTTTACCAACCAGAACCTTACAAAAGTGGCTCTTTCCACTGGAAAGAGAGTGGAACTTGGAATCCAGACTTCCCCTGTCTTGCATGGGGATGCGTGACTCAACCCCTCTGTAAAATGGGTGTTGGCACTCATTGTTTCCCTCAAGTTGATGGTTTTTGAGTGCCTACACTGTGCAAGGCCCTATGGATCCAACTCTTAAGAGGACAGGCCTAGTCCTGGGTCTCATGGACTTTCAGTCACAAAGATAAGATTGACATTCATTCAGGTACCATTCTTATTGTGATGAGACTCAAATAAAAAGCTCAGTGAGATTGTATAGAGAGTCTCTCAACCTAAATCAGGGAATAGAGGTAGAGGAAGCTTTCTTTAAAAAGTGACATTTGACCTGGGCCTAAGGATGAGTAGAAATAAACTAAGCAAATGGAGAGATTGTGGTGGGGCGGGGGGCAGGATAGATAAACTGAAGCAGGGGAAACAGCAAGTGCAAAGGCACTGTGGCAGGAGGGAACCTAGAGGAGGCAATGTGGATGGAGCCCAAGGGTAAGGGGAGAAAGGGATAGGGAATGAGTCTGAATAGCTAGGCAGGAGCTAGGTCATAATACAGGGCCTAGTGGGCAAAGCAAAGTTGGAAATTGGACTTCGTCACTTAATTAATAATTATCTGGACAGCTTCCATTTGCCAGGGATGTGCTATAGCAGCAAACAAAACCAACAAGGCCCTTGTTCCCACAGAGCTCACAGACTAGGGGCAGATAGCATCCAGCAGAGGAGGAATGCTAACTTTCAGAGAGGCCCTACTATGTGCCAAGAGCTGTGCTAAGGACTTTCCCTGCACTACCTCATTGATCTTCACCACCACATTTTATTGATGAGGAAACAGGCTTAGCAAGTCTGAACAGTTTATCCATCTACAAGGAGTCTTGAGGACTTATTGAAGCCCATTTTAAAAGGCCTTTTATGAGCACTTTTACTCAATGCTGATGTGTGTAGGATAAATTGGTATAGTCCCTACAGGGGGCATCTATCAAAATTACAAACACACCTACCACTCAATCAGCAAGGCCATTTATTCTACAGATATCCAAAATGGTGTGTCCACAAAGTCATTCACTGACGTATGGCTACAAGCTGGTGATAACCTAATTGCCCACCACGTAGGGGATTGGTGAAGTGGATTATGGTACATCAAAGCAATGGAACACTGGGATGCCAAGAACAGGAGTACTCTCTATGCACTGAAATAAACCAGCCTCCCAAATTACTGTCTTGTGAAAAAAAGGCGTAATACAGAACTGTGTATAATTAAGCTATGATTTGCTTCAAAATGGTGAAGGACAATATAAAGATAAACAAAGTGGTGGTGGTGGGGGGGTGGACTAAGGAAAGAAGGAAAGAAGGGGAAACTTGTGTGCACCCAGGAAGAGCCTTGGAGCACAAGGTAGGAGACATGTATTCCTTTGTACCTTTGGATGTTGAGTCATGTGAATGTATTAACTATTTGATAAATAGACAAACACAATTACATTTGTTTAAAGGACTTCCAGATTCCTTTGGAGGAGAAAGTGATGTTGGGACAGACTGTTGAATGGACGGTGTCTTTTAGTGACTGAATGAGGAAACTGAGGCCCAGAGAAGCGCGATGAGTTGCTTAAGGTCACGAAGCAGGTAATGGCAGAACCAGGATGGGCTGTCACCTGAATTGTTAGACTGTGCCCTTTCATGTCACAGCTGGTTCAGGATCACTAAGCATTTATGTGCCAAACTCTGCTAAGTGCTGAGGATATAGAGGTGAACAATGTGGGTGTGACTGCTGCCTCCGCAGGTCTTATACTCTAGACAAGAAGCAAATACGTGTTGTGTAGTGATAAATGCTGTGAATGAAAAATAAGGCAGGCGAGGGGACAGAGTGTTGGGGGAAATGATGAGGAAAACCCCTCTGAAGAGGCAGCATTTTAGGAAAGAGAGACATAGAGACTTGTGAACACCTAGGGGTACAGCAGGAACAAAAGCTGGGTGGGAATGAGAGGGTGGATGTTAAAGGAATAGCAAAGAGTGTGGCTGGAACTGAATGTGAGAGGGAAACTCGGAAAGAGATGAGGTTGGGGAGGCGAGCCTAAGAAGGGCTGTAGGCAGAGCTGAGGACTCAGACTCAAAGCGAGGTAGGAAGTAGTCAGAAAGTTCTAAGCAGAATGGGGTCTGATGAAATTCCCCTTTTCTAAAGCCCCCTTCCCCCCACCCCCCACCGGAGACTTTCCTGATGGTCAGGTTGTTAGGATTCCACCCTCTCAATGCAAGGGACTAGAGTTTGATCCCTGGTCAGGGAACTAGATCCTGCTTGTCACAACTAAGACCCGGCACAGTCAAATAAATAAATATATATATATATACACACACATGTATGCTGCTGCTGCTAAGTCGCTTCAGTCGTGTCCGACTCTGTGCTTCCCCATAGGCGGCAGCCCACCAGGCTCCCCTGTCCCTGGGATTCTCCAGGCAAGAACACTGGAGTGGGTTGCCATTTCCTTCTCCAATGACATGTATACATCTGTTAAAAAATAAAACAAAAAGGCCCCTCTGGCTAATGGTGAAAATTGATCAAAAGATGGAGGAAGAAAGGCTGTGGGGTACCCAGCGAAGGCTGGTGTGGTCCAGGTGTCCAGGAGAGAGGTGACAAGGCTAAGAAGTCTGGGGTGGGGTGCTGGGGAGCAGAAGGCAGTCTTTGCAGCTGCACAAGCGGGTTGGATGAGATGGTCTCCTTAGAGCCTTTCCAGTGCTGACATTCTGTAATTTGGTTGAATTACCTCAGCATACACTGACTAGGTGCAGGGAAGCCCTTGTTTTTCTTTTCTTGCAATCTCTTGGATGCTGAGTCTAGACAGAGCCCGGTGATCTGAGGCTCAGAGAAGAGACTCCTGCCTGCCCGCATCACTGCCAGTCCCACTCTTATCCCCACCTCCCAGGGACAGATGGGTGGGCAGCAGGAGGCAGCTGGGCCTCGAGGCCTGCAGGGCCCCAGGGGAGGGATTTATCTGAGCGTTCATAACCCCTCTCTGCCTTCCAGATCTTGAGTTAAAAGCCCCAAATGTCACAGCCCCAAGGGACAAATGTTGGAGAGTGCCAGAAAAGGGGAAGGACAAGACGCTTTCCTGTTTCTGTCTTTAGTTACCCATGTGGGCGCAGGGACCTCGGGTGCTGAGAACTCCCAGCTCTGGGAGCCGGAAGCCATTAGAGCTGAGGCTGAAAACTGGTGGCTTTCAGGCAGTGTCTGACCCACTGACCTATTTATTTGGCCTGAAAAGTATTTGAGAAAAAAATGGAGCCAAGGTTTAAAAATCCAGAGATTTCACAATAAAATCTGGATTTCTGGCTTCTCTTGAATAATTGGAAAATGTGACCATACTGGGCGCCTATTCCCATATGACAGCACTCAGCAGTAGCTGACTAGCAGCTGTCCCCATTATTATTTCATTTTACTAATAGGTAAATACATTCACATGATTCAAGAAATTATAAATAGTTATATAATAAAGTCTCCCTCCCATCCTTGTTTCCCTCCCCAGTGATCTCATTTCCTTACATAGACTTCCAAAGTTTCCTTATGCATATGCAAACAATTACAAATATAAATTATTAGTCCCACTTTTCACCTGTTCTGTCCATTGCTTTTCCTTATGAACACCTCTCTATATTAGGAGACAGAGTGCTTAAAAAGCCCCTTTACTGCCATATGCCATTCTGTTGTCAGGAAGTCCACAATTTATTTAGTCAGTCACCTACTGATGGGCAAGTGGGTCATTCCCAATTTTTCTTGTTATAAACAATGCTGTGTCAATTATATCATGCATAATTTGCACAGGAACTAAGGAATGGTATTAGAAACTGGTCCAAGAAGAGGGTGTGGTTGGCACGAACTGAGCTCTTGGCTAATTGAGGAAATGTGATAAAAGCTGTTCCCAAGAGTGATTCCCAACAAAACCCAGAGTCTATGTCCTTGGGCACAAAGGAAAAGTTCTCAAATTTGCTTCTGCCACTTGTTATATGTACTTCTCTCTGTGTTTACAGTGTCCCTGTAAAATGAAAGAACTTAGGAAACTGGATGAGATGTCAAAGGACCTACCCACTTCTGAGCAGCTCTGGTCTACCTTCTGCCTCCACATCAGCCAGGCCCAGCCTCATTGTAGCCCATGAATGATCCTGGCTCAGTCCCATTGCAGAGCCTTTGCCTAAGCTGTTCTGCCTCAGTCCCCAGTGGAACACCACCCCTGTAGTTCCTTATTGGTCTCAGTTGAATTCCTGATCTCTGATCTCAGGCCACTCAGACCACACGGGTCCAAACTCATTCAGGGCAGAGTCCTCTCTATAGCGCCACCGACAGGTGAGTCTCTCCCATCTGACCCACTCTCTAGGCTCCCCACCTGTTCCTTTCCCTATGCCACTCCAGGTACCTGAACTAGAGTTCTTGAATCCAACTCTGCTACTTCCTAATTAATGGTCTTGGGTAAATGACAGGACCTCCCTGACTCCCAGTTTCCTTACCCCCTCCAAAATGGATGGTCTGAAGATAACATGTGGTAATTTCGGTAGATTTCTTAACCCAGCTTCTGACATGCAGAAGGGTTTATAGTCGCACAGGCCACTGCCCTTTTCTGAATCAGTTACTTTGTTTATAAAATAGAGAGACTAGCAGAACCTATTTCATAGGGCTGATCATTCATTCTTTCATTCAATGATTTTTACAGAATATCTGTTGAATGCCAGGAACAGTGATTTGTTAGTGAAGAAAATAGATGAATTATTCCAACTCTGGTGGGACTCCCAGGCAATTCCAAACAGGCAGACATAAAAAGATAAATTTCCAGTGTACTGATGTTAAGAAGGAAAAGACTAAAGTGTCGTGGAAGCTCATAACAAGGGAGGGTCAGGGATATTTCTCTGAGGGATAGGGACCAGGGTGGGTGGGAGATCCAGGAGGGCTTCCAGAGGGAGGCAACACCCCAACAAATGATTAGCATTAATTATCTTCACCACAGCCCTAGGAGGAAGGCATTGGTTATCCCCCATGCCTATCATGTTACTTTCTTTTCTGAAGCTAAGAGAAATTGAGTGACTTTCCCAAGGTCACAGAACCAGGAAGGAGTGAGAAGGTTTGGAACCAAGGTTTCCTGACTTTAGAGTCTCAGATGCAAAAGTGTGTCTTCTACTGCTTGTTTTAACAGGCTGATCCTGGGATGTGGAGAAGCATGGGAGGTAGAGGGGCTGTCTTCATTGGGTGGGGCCAAGAACCTGACTCTGTCAGGCCCTATCAGACACATGTAGAACTGGCCCAGGGCCACAGGTGGGTCTGGGGTCAGATCTTCCCTCTGCTCTTGGTTCTGTGCGCCCCATGAATCTCCCTACCTAGGGTCGTAGAGGAGAAAGGAAGGAAGAGACACCACTCTTGTTTAATCACATTGGGATTCTGACTCCCCTCCAGCCCAACCTATCAAAACTCCCACCAGTCTACACAGGCCCATGGGGAGATTGTCAGCTTTGTATCCAGCTTGGAAAACTCCCTTAATCCCTAACTCTTCCTCCTCCACATTCAGCCTTGGACAACAGCTGCCACTCCAACCTCCTGAACATCGCTGGGACCTAAACAGTCCCTGGACGTGAAAGGGATGCTGGGCTGAAGGGCTGCAGATGGCTGGGGCTTCCCAGCCCAAGGCAGCTGTCTTCCCTTCATCTTCCCTTTCTTGCCACTCTGAAGCAGGGTGATCCTCAAACCTCCTCTCCTCCCCTCCTCTCTTCTCCCCTTCTCACCTAATTCTTATCCTCCCCTTGGAAGGTAGAAAGGTTCTTATTCTGGAACTGGATGATGGCTTTGAATTTGACTTGGTGTAACTGTAAGCACTTTGTGTGATTCCACACACACAAACAACCTTCTCTGTGAGTCAGTTTCTTCATCTGTAAAATGGGAGGAAAACAAACACTGCCTCACAAATTGTAAGGTTAAAGAGTTAGTAAATGTACAGTGTTTGGAATGGTCCTGAGCAAAGAGAAACTGCTACATGAGTCTTTGTATCATAGATACCTTGGTACATCCAATCTGAGCAAAGCAGGGAGGGACCCTACTTCTCTCCTGGATTACTGTTACCTCTCTCTCTCTGTCTCTGGTCTCTCCATCCCCAGGCTGCTTCCCTCTAAGCAATTCTCTCCTCTGGGTGCAAAATGTTTTTTTCCAAATATTGATTTGATCATATTACTTCCCTGCTCAAATTCTGCAATGGTTGCCCATTGCTTCTGGCCTTTTAGGATTGCATCCCTTGGAACTCTCTAGTCCCATCTTTCTTAGCTTTCCACCTCCTTGGATCTGTGATCCAGACTTCCTTGAAAACATGCCCTCCAGTCTCATGCCTCTAGGCCTTTGCATTTGCTCTTTCCTCCACCTGGCGTTTCCTCCCATCCATTACCCTCTGATTTTGCCCCCTTCCCAGCCTCTATTCAGCTAAGGCTGTGGCCAGATGAAGGCAGTCCCTGAGGGAGGGACAGGGGAGAGTGGGAAGAGACAGCAACTCTCAGAGCTGCAGTTTACTCAGCTTCAAAGCCGTAAGAAAAAGACAATAAGAAAAGAGACCTCTCACGATCAAAGAAAGGGATGGAACAATATGTGAACACTTTGGAAACTAGGAAGTGGTGTGTGAGCACGGAGTGATTACTAGTGGGTTATCAGGGTCCCCGCCTAAAAAGCCCCTTGTTTTCAAAGTCCCTGGTCCCCTACCCTCTTCAGACCCTGACCACCAAAGGTAAACAGAGGAGATGAAGAGGAAAGGATGGAGAAAGGACCGGTGAAGAAAAGAGGAAAGAAGGAAGTGGAGTGGGGAGGGGGGCTGAGAGGCAGAAAGCATGCGGCTGGAGCCTCACGCCTCTGAGGAAGGAAGGAGAGGGTGACCTGGGATGCTCTCCCCACCCTTCCCCCTCTTCATTCCCCGGAGGTCTGCCCCCATCCAGCTACAGCCCAGGCGGGGTTGGGGAAGGCAGGGGCGGCGCCGAGGGGAATGAATAATTGAAGTATTAGGGAGGAGGAAGAAGAAGAGGAAGAAGAAGAGGAGGCGGGAGCCGCCTGCACAGGGTCCTCCCCAATCCGCACCCCACCCCCTCCGCCGCCCGGAAGTCGCTCCCCGCCTCCTGCTCCGCCAACATGGCCGCGAAGTCGGATGGAGCGGTGGCCGCGGCCGGCCCGGGGCCGGAGGAGGCGGCCGGAGGAGCCCGGGGCAGTGCAGGAGGGCGCGGGGAGGCGGCAGAGGTAGCCGAGGGGCCCGCGGTGACGGGGGCGGGGGGCCCGGGGCCGCGCTACGAGCTGCGGGACTGCTGCTGGGTGCTGTGCGCGCTGCTCGTGTTCTTCTCCGACGGCGCCACGGACCTGTGGCTGGCGGCCTCCTATTACCTGGAGGGTCAGCACACCTACTTCGGCCTCACGTTGCTGTTTGTGCTCCTGCCCTCGCTTGTCGTGCAACTGCTCAGCTTTCGCTGGTTCGTCTACGACTATACGGATCCCGCGGGGGCCCCGGGACCCGCCGTCAGCACCAAGGACAGCGGTGCCGGCGGGCCGGTCATCAGCACCAAGGACAGCGCCGTCGCCTTCCGGACCAAAGAAGGCAGTCCTGACCTGGGCTCCCGACCCGCGCCCTCCTCGGCCAGCACCTACCGCCGCCGTTGCTGCCGCCTCTGCGTCTGGCTGCTGCAGACCCTCGTCCACCTCCTGCAGCTCGGCCAGGTCTGGAGGTAGGAGAAGCTCAGGTGGAGAGAACCGAGTTGGAGGAGTGGGGGTGGTAAGGGGCTGACCGCCGCCCTAGTCCTTGTATGACCCTCCACGCCCCCTTATGTCTTGACCTCCGCCCCGCCCCACCCTATTACAATTCTGATTCCTTCTCTGCCGGCTCTTCACTGACCTCTGCCCTCTAACTCTGACCAGCTTCAGTTCCATCCTCTCTGGTCTGGCTACTAAAGATAGGGAATGGGGCAAGAAGAAAGAGAAAGAGATCATCAGGGGTGTGTGAATGAGGAGGGCCCAGGGCCAACGGAGATGAATATGAAGCTTGGAACAGGGCCCCAGGGTTCCATCCAGCCCTGTCCTACTCCAGTGTACCTGAGTGCTGAGTCTGAGCCTGGGCTTAGGAAAGATCTCAGAAGTCCTTCCCTGCTCTCAAAGATTCTCAGTTTGGAATTGCAGTCCATTCCCAATCTCCCATGAGAAACAGAATTTGAGGCAACTAAATGAATATCCTCCCCAAACTTTTTGGACTTTGGGGAAAGGGTGTGCTGGACCCAGCTGAGAATGTGTCTAGCTCTTTCTGTTTCCTAAGATTTCTTCAGTGTCTCTACCCTTACCCTCAAAAGAAACAGGGCCATGGGGATATGGGATCTTAAATCTGAGGTTAGATAGCCACTAGCTGTTCTTTCATCTCAGGACAGTAAGACAAAACTGAGGCTTTGTACAGCAGCCTAATTCTAGGCTTCTTCCTTTGCCAGGACTGAGGGTGCCTGCTGAGCTGAGCTGAATTAATTGGAGACAGGGGGAATTCTGAACCTAGGGTTTCCCTTGAGTCTGTATTTCTCTAGTAAGTTGGGCTCTACTGTGTACTGACAGAATGAACTTGCCTACTATTTGAACTTAGGCAAACCCATCCTCCCTCCAAGCCTGTTTCCTTACCTGTGAAATGAGGGAGATTCCCTCTTTTTCTCATCTCATTGACTTACCATCACACTTTGTTACCTCTTTGGGTTGGTCAGGTGAGGAAAGCTCTTTGTAAAAGCCCTGCAGACTGTAACATGTTTTAGGAATACAATAGATTATCATGATTATCACAGATGTGGGGAAAACATGGAAAAAGTCAATGCTACTGGGAGTAAAGGGTGATTATTGCTGTTGTTAAGTTTATTCTGCTACTTGTTAACATGTTCTGCTTAACTCAGTAGATTCAATTCTGGGCTGAGGGTTGGAAACAGGACTCCCAGGGTTTGTCCCAGCTGCTCACTTGCTGTGTCACCCTTATTATGTTGCCAAATCTCTCTCTGCCTTGGTTTCCCCATCTAAGCTTTGCCTAGATGTTCTGTGTATTCCATTTAGTTTGCCCTGGGGGAAGAGGTGGGTGGAACACTATCCACACAAGGTGGTGTTATTATTATTAGCTTGACACATAAAAATATTCATGTCTACATCCAGGAACTAATCTGCATTTATCATTCTGTGCCCGAGTGGACAGATGGTGAAAGATATTTTTAGATTCTGAAATGGTAACTTCCTATTCTTGGTAGCCAAAGCTTCATCCCCCTTTTCCTTCAGCCTAAAGTGGGCCAACTGCCCCTTGACTCACTGGCTACCTCAAAACCTCCTTCTCCCTATGCTCAGAATCTACTTACAAGGAATGAATACTTTTTTTCTTGAACATAAAACTGAATTTCCCTCAAACAGAGCAAAAAATGACAACGGGTTGGGGGTGGGGTCTCAGGAGAGTGGCCGCAGATGGCTGAGAGTCCATTGAACTCCATGGTTTCTTAGATAAAAGGGCTAGCAATTTCTACTCAACCCTATTTGTAAAGTGAGGGGGTTGGGATGAGGTGATTTTGCAGGGATGACAAACTAATAGCTCTTGGATTGAACCTGGGCTACAGTAGTGTTTTGTCTAGCTTGTATAGTATTTCAAAAATTTAGAGTCCTCACTCTCCCGTGGAAAAAAAAAAGCATCGAGCAGTTCCAGGCCTGGAACAATTTAGACAGGGTATTTGTGCTTCAGTTTGTCCAGTTCCATTCTCTTTGATCACATCTGGACATGAGACCCCTAATTTACAGTTCTGTAACAATTGTTTTATTAAGCACTCACTTTGCACCAGCTTATTGGTTGCCTTTTTACCTGCTTCATCTCCTGTATCCCTCCTAGGAATCCTGTAACATGGTTGTATTATCATTCCTACTTAACAGATGAGGGAATGGAGGCTCAGAAAGGGGACATCCTTGCCCAAGGTCACACAACTAGAGAGTAAAAGCGTTGGGACTCAAGACTCTCTGCCTTCAAAACCCAAGTTCAATTTATTTACCCTGCAATTCTGCCACTAAAGTGTCCCCCCAAGCTCAAAGAATTATGAGTCTGAGATCCCAAGATTCCAGGATGATAGAAACTCAGGGCTTCTGCTAGACTGAGATAAGAATGGGAAAGGAGGGGGAGGGAGTTGAACTATGTGGATAAGGATGGGGAGACAGTGCATATTGTCAGTAAAGTGCTGGATTGGGGGTAGTGTGGGGATCAGGAGACTTTATGCGGGTTTGTAACTAGCTTGCTAGGTGACCTTGGGCGAGGGCTCTTCCCACCTCTGGGCCTCAGTTTCCCAGTATGTAAAATGAGAATAATAGATTTGATGACCTTAAGAGCCTTCCCTTTTCTGGAATTTTGACTCTGGGTCTAGTTATCAGGGCTGAAGCCTCTGGGCCCCTGTCCCCAAAGCTTTGGATTCTAAAATGACTGAGGATATGGCTAAATGGAGGCAAATCCAGATGAGAAGCCACCAGGGTTGGTATTCCTAGAAACTAAGCAATGTGGGCACAATGTGTTTGCTTACCATGTGAAAGGTTCCCACAAAGAACAGCTTCACTGTTCAGTGGGACTTGGTGCAGATGTTCTCACGGGTGAAACCTGGGGTAATGAGGAAGGAGACGTGTGTGTGACCTGCAGAATCAAAGCTGGGGGATTGGTCAGTCATTTACTTCCTGAAATTTTGAATAAATTAATCCAAATAAATTACTTTGAAACCTAAAGATAATTTTCAACTCCTCATGCTTGTATGACACAATGCTCAATCAAAATTTGAATACTTTAAGGAGCTAGATAACATAGACCTGTGTCAGTACATGGGTTTCAGTCAAGGGGACAGTATGAGGCAAGCCTAGAAAAGATGAAGCTACTGCCCAGCTCCAGCTGATGGTCCCATGTGAAATCATGGACCAGGTGTTGTCTTGATTTCTCTTGAGAAATCGGAAATCAGGGTTTTTTTTGAGGGGGTGGGGAGCTGAATTCTGCCAGTATTTAACTACTAATTAAGGTTTTAAAAAATAATATCAACTACATGAAATAAATGTGGGCCCCATCCTCCTTGTAACTTCTGGCCAGCTCCTCGCAGTTGATTGAAGTCCTTTGTTTTTCTGTTCTCAAACAATGGGTATTATTATTTTAAATGCAAAATAGGGCTCTGAGGTGTGAGAGGAAAGGAAGGAATTCACAGACACAGTTTACCCTCCATGCCTCAGCAGGCCCCATGTGAGGTGCTCAAGGAATGTGATCCTTTTTTTGCCCTGAAACCTTCCCTCTGGTGGCAGTTGATTTACCCATTTATAAGACAAGAAAGTGAGACTTGGAGAAGTCAAGTAACTTGCCCAAGGTTACCCATCGAGGTAGTAGGGGAGAGGTGAGATGTCCACCTACCTTTGTCCAGTTCCCAAGCCCAAGCTCTATCCCCGGTACCATCACACTGGCTGCATTAGAAGATTCCAGAGCAATGGCCCAGCACAGAAACAGATTGATCCCTGAGAGAACACACAGATCCTCTGGTCGGACACGAAGCTGGCTGTGGGTTGGACACCAACCTGTGCATTCATCCCTTTCTGCCCAGCATTCCTCCCTACCCCACACAACCCTCTGAGCTGTTAAGCCACTCAGCACTGTTAAGCCAATTAAAGTCCTAACCCTGTCCACTCTGACCCCGTGGGCAGCAGAGCAGTAAGCCATGAATCCTGCTTTCCCTAATCTTAAACTCACTGGGCCCCAGCTTTGCCCAGATAAGCATGGTTTGTTAAGCCAATTAGTGGGAGATGATCTGGCATGGGATTCCTCTCAGGCTGTCAGGATCTGGGGACCCCAAACAGGAGGGAGAAGAAGGAAGGAGGCAAACTGGACATTGAAGGCCCTCCCTCTAACACCTCCTCTATGTTTAGGCCCCAGTATTTCTCCCTCTGCCTCCTCACAAGCTCTGCACTCAAGAAAAGTTTGGAAATGAATTAGTGACCTCCCTGGTGTGAAAACGAGGCTCTGCATTTCCCCTCTGGGAAACTCTATTCTTCACATAATGGTTAAGAGCATGAACTCTGGATTCAAATGTGCTCAATTCAAATCATGACTGTACCACATTATATATGTGATCCTGACAAGACACAATCTCTGTGCCTGAGTTTCATCCTTTATAAACGAGACCATAATTGTGTCACCTCTTGGGTTGTTTTGAGGTCTCACAAGATAATACACCAAGGGTTTAGCAAAGAACCGGCCCATCATTAAGTATTCAGAACCGCTGGCAGTGGTTCATGCCATCAGCTTGAGCTTTATTCCCTGTGGAAAGAGGTTTGTTCACTGAGTAAGTGCTCTGGGAGTGGGCAGGAAGGTAAGAGGGCCTAGAAGGCCCCTGAAGCCACAGGGACATGGCAGCTGTGCATTTAACCTGTAATCATTCATTCCACAAATACATGGAGTACCAGCTATCTACCAGGCACTGCTCTAAGTGCTGGAAATAGAGTGGTGAACAAGACAAAGTCTTGGCCTTCTTGGAGCTCAAAACTCTAGTAGGATAAACCAATAAACAAACATAATATAATATAAATTACTTAATCAGTTCAGTTCAGTTCAGTCACTCAGTCGTGTCCGACTCTTTGCGGCCCCATGAATCGCAGCATGCCAGGCCTCCCTGTCCATCACCATCTCCCGGAGTTCACTCAGACTCACGTCCATCAAGTCAGTGATGCCATCCAGCCATCTCATCCTCTGTCATCCCCTTCTCCTCCTGCCCCCAATCCCTCCCAGCATCAGAGTCTTTTCCAATGAGTCAACTCTTCACATGAGGTGGCCAAAGTACTGGAGTTTCAGCTTTAGCATCATTCCTTCCAAAGAAATCCCAGGGTTGATCTCCTTCAGAATGGACTGGTTGGATCTCCTTGCAGTCCAAGGGACTCTCAAGTCTTCTCCAACACCACAGTTCAAAAGCATCAATTCTTTGGCACTCAGCTTTCTTCACAGTCCAACTCTCACATCCATACATGACTACTGAAATAACCATAGCCTTGACTAGACTGACCTTTGTTGGCAAAGTAATGTCTCTGCTTTTGAATATGCTATCTAGGTTGGTCATAACTTTTCTTCCAAGGAGTAAGTGTCTTTTAATTTCATGGCTGCAATCACCACCTGCAGTGATCTTGGAGCCCAGAAAAATAAAGTCTGACACTGTTTCCCCATCTATTTGCCGTGAAGTGATGGGACCAGATGCCATGATCTTCATTTTCTGAATGTTGAGCTTTAAGCCAACTTTTTCACTCTCCTCTTTCACTTTCATCAAGAGGCTATTTAATTCTTCTTCACTTTCTGCCATAAAGGTGGTGTCATCTGCATATCTGAGGTTATTGATATTTCTCCCAGCAATCTTGATTCCAGCTTGTGTTTCTTCCAGTCCAGCGTTTCTCATGATGTACTCTGCATATAAGTTAAATAAGCAGCGTGACAATATAAAGCCTTGATGTACTCTTTTTCCTATTTGGAACCAGTCTGTTGTTCCATGTCCAGTTCTAACTGTTGCTTCCTGACCTGCATACAGGTTTCTCAAGAGGCAGGTCAGGTGGTCTGGTATTCCCATCTCTTTCAGAATTTTCCACAGTGTATTGTGATCCACACAGTCAAAGGCTTTGGCATAGTCAATAAAGCAGAAATAGATATTTTTCTGGAACTCTCTTGCTTTTTCAATGATCCAGAGGATGTTGGCAATTTGATCTCTGGTTCCTCTACCTTTTCTAAAACCAGCTTGAACATCTGGAAGTGCACAGTTCACGTATTGCTGAAGCCTGGCTTGGAGAATTTTGAGCATTACTTTACTAGCATGTGAGATGAGTGCAATTCTGCAGTAGTTTGAGCATTCTTTGGCATTGCCTTTCTTTGGGATTGGAATGAAAACTGAGCTTTTCCAGTCAATTACCTAATATAAACATAATATTTAATAAAAATATAACAGAGTATAAAATATAATGGGTCAAGATAGCGGTAAGCCCTAGGGAAAAAGTGAAATGGGTGAGAGTGTAGTCCTTCAAGATAAGGCGGTCAGGGCAGTCTCTGTGAGGGGTGGGCACGTGGGCAGAGGGCTGAACAGAGTGAGGGGGAGTTGTGTGGACATCTTGGGGTGGGTGTTCCAGGCATAGGAAAGGAGAAGAGCAAGAAGAAGTCTCTGGGGCAGAGGAGAGAGCTGAGGGGTGAGTGTAAGAAATGATTGTGGACAGATTGGCTGGGGTTGGACAACGCAGGGCCAAGGGGAGGTTTGGGGTTTTCACTCTGCACAAAGTGGGGAGCCCAGGAGGATTTGAGCAGAGGAAGAACAGGATCTGGACTTAGGTTTTACAACGATCACTCTGGCGGCTGGATGCAAAATGGACTGGAGGGAGGCCAAGGTAAGTCCAGAGACCCACAAAGAAGCTGCTTAATGATTCAGGTGAGAGAAGATGGGAGCTGGACCAGGGTGGTAGCAAAGCAGGGAGGGACCTGTTTCAAGCATAGCAGACAGGACAGCTCTTCTTCTTTGGTCAGTTACCCCATTGGGGCCAATTAACATTTAATGACTCATACTCTGGAATCAGCCTTATTACCTGTGTCTGCAACTTTCTGTGATTTGGGGCAAATGGTATAACTTGTCTGTGCCTTAACTTTCTCATCTGCAAACTGGACATTCTTCCTAACAATATCTATCACGTGTGATCTGGAGGAGTAGTGAACTGAAGAATGTATGTGTAGCACAGGACCTGGAACCCAGGAAATGCTCAATTCTCAGTCACCATTACTATTTGTATTATTACTTATAAAACAGGTCAGGAGTTGGATTCCACAGTGGTTTTCAAACTGTGTTTCACCTCTCACCATCATTTCAGTCTGAGCATCTCGTTTCTCTTTTCTCGATATGATGACTGCATTTCTAAGATGTTGTTCTGACAGCCCTACAGCTGAAACATGTTTTACAACCCCTTGAACTGTGACTATCCTCAAGGTCCCTCCCTGCTCTGACCTTGCAGGGTTGTTGCAGTCCAGCCTCACCACCCACCTCCTGGGAGACCCCTCTCCAGGATGCTCTCCACCCCACCGTCCTCCCCTCTCTGCCCAGCTGGCAGCAACAGGCCATTAGAGCAGCCCCTGACAGACACAGCGGCGGCAGTTGGGCCCAGTGTCCCCTGTTTGATCTATAAAGACCACACAGGAGAAGCCCTGGGGGAGGAGGGAGGGCTGCCAGGAAATGGCTTTGAACCCCGGCAGCTGGGGCGAAGGTCCCTAGGGAGAGGAAGGAAGATGGGTTGGGATTACTCTGGCCTCTCCATTCACCACTCAGCCTTTGTAAGGGCCTCGGAATTCTTCCCTTGGGAAATCCTATCAGCCTCCAGTCCCTCCTCTCCCCAACCTACCCCTCCCCATCCTGCCTCCACCTGCAGCCAGAATGATAGTTCTAAAGCTCAGAGCTGATCCTGCCATTCTGTAGCCAGAGGGCCAGCCCTGGCTCCCCTCTGTCCGTGGAGCGAGTCTTAGTAGCCTAGTGTCAAGCCCCTTACCTCCTGCCCTTTCATCTCCTCAGCGCTCTGCCCATCCCCGATGCCCACCCCCCCATAAGCCACACGCTCTTTTCCTTCGTGCCTTGAGCAGCTGCCTGCTCTCCTTCCTTCAGCAACACCTCCCTCGCCCTGCATCTTCCACCCAGTGAAACTCTGCACTCCCTTCAAGGCTAAGCTCAAATGCTACCTCTGGGAAATTCCCTGACAGTCCAGTGGTTAGGGCCCTACACTTCTACTGAAGAGGGCACAGTTTCCATCCCTATTTGGGGAATGAAGATTCTGCATTCTGCAAGTGCAATCGGAAAAAAAAAAAAAAAAAAAAGCCACCTCTTCGGAATAGCTTTCCCTGGACAAACCCAACATGTGCCACTTTCTACCCCTCAGACCCCAAATCCCACCCCCTCAATCAGACAGACTGTTTGTTCTTTCATCTAAAATGGCAATTGCTTGCTTATTTTGTCTGTTTAAAAAGGAGCTGTATGCGCTCGTTGAAACTTCAGGCAGCACATGAGAGGTCCAAAGAAGACTGTCCTTGCTCATGATCTCTGGGGGCTGAGAGGTGGGGTTAGGAGAGACTTTTCTCTTATTAACTAGGTATTTCTTATATCACTTGAAGATTTTACTCTGGTTTTTAATTAATCAAGAAACACATGTATACATTTTACCCATACGCATTTAAAAAACATATTTGTAAAAAAAAATCTGTTTGTAAAAAATCAGATGTTATTAAAAATTATAACTATAATTTTAGAGACTTAGATTAGACCATTCCTCTTCAATCCTGTCAGGTTGGGAGTGTGATAATGTAGAATAAGGACTGTTGAGCCCAAACTCTGACTCTGCCACTTATGAGCTGTGTGACCTTGAGCAAGTCACTTAACCTCTCTGGGCCTGTTTCCTTATCTGTGAAGTGGAATAATAACATGCCTCCACAAATGGCCCTTGTGAGGGCTATTGAATTAATATATGGAATTTGCTTTGCACAGTACTCAAAACATCATACGTTCTCGATTAGTGTTAGCTAGAGCTATTGGCTTATTGCTACAGATGTTGAAGTTGAGACACAGAGAGGTAACAGCCTCTCAATACATAAGTAGCAAAGCCAGTGCATGAGAAGCCACGCAGTTGGGCTCCCAAGTCCACATGTGTAACTACCAAAATATACTGCCTCCGACTAGTTAAGTGTATTCGTAGAAAACAAATAATCATTTATTGCTTTGGAAAGAGAAAAAGTCAGAAAAGTATTTTTTTAATTTTATTTTAATACAAAATACCTACTGTTAACACATTCTGGGTTCTTCCTCTTAGACTTTCCCCCCAGGCACAATTACTCATTCCTCTTAGCCCCACTATCCTGATCAGATTCTCTTGTGATCCTTGCCCACCTGATTGGTTTTCTTACCAGATTACAAGCCCCTGGGGAGTTGAAGCCTCGTTCATTCTTCTCTCTGTCCCCCATGGTGAGTGACTCCAAGCAGACCCTCTGTTACTGTTGGTGGCCTGCCAGCTTTGATGAGGTCCATAGGAGATTCTTGTGGCTTCCCTGGTGGCTCAGTGGTACAGAATCCTCCTGCAATGCAGGAGAAGTGAGTTCAATCCCTGGGTCAGGAAGATCCCCTGGAAGAGGGCATGGCATCCCACTCCAGTATTCTTACTGGGAAAATCCCATGGACAGAGGAGCCTGGCAGGAGCTATGGTCCATGGGGCCACAGAGAGTCAGACACAACTGAAACAACTGAGCCTGCACTGGAGATTCTCAGAAAATGAAGTCTGTTGAAGC
The DNA here is from genome assembly GCF_001704415.2 of Capra hircus. NCBI lineage: Eukaryota > Metazoa > Chordata > Mammalia > Artiodactyla > Bovidae > Capra > Capra hircus. The sequence continues at coordinate 60,806,636 of NC_030820.1, forward strand.
AGGGTTTGCATCTGTGGCTGAAGTGGGGAGCGCTAAGGCAATGTGGGAGCACTTCCCTGTGTAGACATGATGCTGGGGTCTGCTTAGGCCTTCATCTGCAGCTGCAGCCTCCAAACTGTCAGTGAAGAAGTGCAGGCTCAGGGCAATACAAATGTATTAGTACAAGATACAGTAGGAGCAACCCTGGGGATGAGTTCCCAGGAGGATGCACGAGCGGCTGACTTAAGAGACAGAGGAAGTAAAGTTCCTTGTATGCAGTAAGTGCTCAATAAATTTTCACATGAACTGAATAGAATCTTGAAAATCAGAACTTTTCCCCCACTTAATATTCTGGGTTCTTCCTCTCTGACTAAAAGTTACTATTAGAAATATGACTTTTTTAAAAATTTATTTTCCGTTGGAATATAGCTGATTAACAATGTTGTGTTAGTTTCAGGAGTATAGCACAGTGATTCAGTTATACATATATATGTATCTATTCTTTTTCAAGTTCTTTTCCCGTTTAGGGTATTACAGAATATTGAGGAGAGATCCCTGACTTATACAGTAGGTCCTTGTTGATGATCTCGTTTAAACATAGCAGTGTGTACCTGTTAATTTCACACTCCCAATCTATCCCGCCCCTCATCTTTACCCCCTGGTAACCAAAAGTTCATTCTCTAACTCTGTGAGTCTGTTTCTAAAATCAGAATCTTGAGCAAGACATTTCACTGCCTGGGATTTAGCTACCCCATCTGTAAAGTTCAGCTGGGGCCTTGGGAATCCTGGATGAGTTTTCCCAGGACTCAGACAAGAAAACAAAGTAGCTAAGAGATTGGAGCAGTGGTACAGCCCATGGCACCATGGCTTCCTCACTAGGTGACCTTGGGCAAGTTTCCCCACCAGCTGGAGCTCTAGTTGCATTGTGAAATGGGATGGTAAAACCCACCCCTTAAGGTTCTTGTGAAGATGTTTTGAGGGAGTTCCCTGGTGGTCCAGTGGTTAAGACTCCACACTTCCAAAGCAGAGGACACAGGTTTGATGCCTGGTCAGGGAACTAAGATCCCACATGCTGTGCATCCAAATAAATAAATAAATAAAGTTGTTTTTTTTTTGTTTTTTTTTTTTAAGGAACCATCATTACCTTAAATGACCACATTCACTTATTTAAAAAAAAAGATGTCTTGAAATAATATAAATGCATGGGCCTTAACATACTATATTCTCAGAAAATATTTACCACCAATTTTTATTGGCCTAAGTAGCAGCCCATGCTACACTCTTAGTAACAAGACAGGGGTTGGGAGAAGGGCATCAAGGGACCTGAGGCTCACTACCTCTCACCACCGGACCTCTCTTTCAAGGAAGGAGACTTATCTGTGACTCAGAGGATAGGTGACAATAGGTTAAAGGGAGGCAGAAGCTGTTTGACAAGAAGGAAGATCACCTTGACAATCAAACTGCCCCTAAGAAAGCGGGTTGCCCCAAGGGAGTGAACTCCACGTCACCAGACATGGATGCAGACAAAAGTGGCTGACTTTGGCAGGGGAGCTAAGCAGGGCCTCCTGTCTTCAGTTTGGAGGATAAACCAGTCATCTCTACAGCCCCTCACAGTTCTGAGTCTGTGGATCTGACTTGAGGGCTTTGTGACACTTATTTGCCAGACCACAGGTTGCAAATCAGTGGCCCAACAGCAAGCCCAGCCTAAGACTGTGTTCATTTGGCCCACATGGTATTTTTTCCCTTCCTGTTTAATGAAGCTTTATTATGGAGATAATTTAAGTATATAAAAGCAGAGGGAACAGGATAATGATTCCTCCATGTACCACCAGCCTGTTCCAAGAATGATCAACTCCTGGCCAGCACCATCTAAAAGAACTTTCTGCAGTGATGGAAATTTCGTGTGTGTGTGTGTGTGTGTGTGTGTGTGTGGTATCATTGCATCCATAAATATTTCAGTACATCTAAAAAATAGACTTTTAAAATTTAACTAAAGTATGTAATACTGTCACCATACCTAAAAAAGAGATAATAATTTCTTTAAAATTCATATGGTAGCTTTAAAATTAGTTGCCAACATTTCCAAATTGAATTTTGTTTCATTTTTTGTGTTTTTTTTTTTTTGCATAAGTATCCTAATTCCCAGCTTTTCTTGAAAAACTGAAATTCCAGCCATACTGGCCTCACATTCTCCCTTCCCACGGCAGCAATCAACTGGAGCTGAGGGACAGCAGCCTCTTTAGTCAGAACACTGCTCTATTATTCCCCAGAGTCCTTAATAATATCAGCTCAGCCCCTCTACCATCTAGGATCCCTCAGAACAGACAAACAAAATGGTGTTTTTTTCCCTGCCTTGATCTTCAAGCACCTTCAAATGTCACCTGGAGACCAGGATCTAACTCCCTCTCCCTCACAGGCTCACATCATCCCAATGTTGCACAAGGATTTCAGGAAAAGGGGGAACAACGAGCCTTGGGTTAGAGTATGGAGTCCTGGGTTTTAGTCTCTGCTGTGCACCCATTTCACAGATGGGGAAAGTGAGGCCTCAAGAAGGAAGGAGATCTGGCTGTGCTCAAACAGTGAAGGACATGAGGCAGGAACCTGGTCCCAAACACTTTGCTGAAGAAGAGCTACCTGCTTCTCTGCAAGGCAACGAGAGAAGCACTGGTTGCGAGCTGACTTCAGTGGGTGGGTTGAGAGAGGGTCTCAGCTTTTCAGCCAGAGCCTAAAATTAGTGGCAGGGAGATGTTTGGCCTTATCCCAGCAAAAAAAAAAAAAGTGCTGTGTCTCTGTAGGGGGCTGCTAAGGAGGAAGGAGACAGCCTAGCTCCCAGCACCATACGAAACGGGAGCCAAACGTGTAAGATCGCATCCTTTACTGACATTTATGACTCATTTGGCTGCCAACTCCAGGAAGGTCCCATTTTGCATCCTTGCAGGAGCACACAGCATTGACGGGTGGACAGATGGGGCGGGAGCTGCAAGGCCATTGCCCCCAAGAGCGTACTTGGCCACAGTGCAGGTGAGGTAGCTATATAATTGGAGGCCCAATGTTTCCCAGGGAACATACAGATCACATCTAGGTCCTCTGCTTGATCCGTGTCCTGCAGTGAAATGGGGGAGTTGTCCATCCCTAACCTGAGGTGCAATTCTGATGCTTCTGGCTATTGACCCTGGGCAAATCACTTCTCTAAGTGCCTGCTAAACATCTCTGAGGTTCATCCCTTCTGTCTGGGCCATCCTCACCTCTCACCTGGTACCTGGCCTCCCACCCTCCACCTTTGCCTCCCTCCAATCTGTTCCCTACAGCCAAGGTGCTCCCTCTAAAATGCAGACGTGCTTTCTCACGTGATCTTCATCCTCTTGTTTAAAACCTCTCTTTGGCTTCAGATAAAAACTAAATGTTTCACCATGGACCCCTCATCCCTTGCTTCCTCATTTCCTTTTCGGGAGCTATAGCCATTCTGACTACTTACTTCTCCCTCCCAACTGAGGACCTCTGCCCATGTTGTTCTTCTGCCAGAAACCCCCTTTCTTCCCTTTACCTGGTTAACTCCTGTGCCTGCTTCAGATCATGGCTCAGTAGCCACCTCCTTCAGAAAGCCTTCCCTGACTGCCTCACTCTTCCCCAGCTGGGCCCTTCTCTAATAGCACTGCCTTCCTCAGCGCTGGAGCACAGAAGCTGGCTGGAGCATGTGTAGAAGCCACAGAATGTCTGTTGTTTCAGGTTCACATGACAATTTCATTAACGTCCAAGTCCCCCACTAGACAGCACCCAATGGATCAGGTCTGTCTCGCTCCTGAGAGTGCTTAGTACAGCTCCTAGCATACAGTAGGTACTGAAAAGTGCTGGGTGAATAAATGTCAGTGAACCTCCTATTTTCTGAGACTCAGTTTCTTCATCTGGAAAATGGGGATCATGCCCACAAAATGTCATAAGCTGCACTGAGGATGTTAGCAAAGTACCTACAGAAGGTCTTCGGTGAGTGGTTGTTATTTTCTGGAGGAGGGCAAACGCCCCGGAGAATACCTTGTCCTGAAGGAAATTCCCTGGCCCTCTGTTCTGAGGACAGATTCAGTCAGCACCAGGGAAAGTCAGCAAGGAATAGGTTTCAGCTCCACCAGAAACTACAAGACCTCCTCTTCTTCCTGGAGCCTCTGAGTGTCAGCTTCTTAAGACTTCTTATTGGTTGAGTGCTCCGCACTGGGCTGGGCATTTTATACAAATCACCATTTTCTTTCCTTTTCTTAAATGTTTATTTATTTATTTTATTTCTGGTTGCCCTGAGTCTTCATTGCTTTGTGCAGGCTTTCTCTAGTTGCGGCAAGCAGGGGCTACTCCTTGGTTGCGATGTGCAGGCTTCTCATTGTGGCGACTTCTCTTGTTGCAGAGCATAGGCTTTAGGCATGCAGGCTTCAGGAGCTGTGGCACATGCGCTTAATTTCGCCAAGGCATACGGAATCTTCCCAGACCAGGGCTCGAACCCATGTCCCCTGTGCCACCAGGGAAGTCTCAGCACTTTCTGATTTCATAGCTACCCAGAAAAGGTGAGCATTGAGTGGAGGGCTTCAGAGAGGGACACAACTTGCCCAAAACTACACAGACAAGAAATGACGGCATCAGGATCTGAACCCAGGGCTCCCTGACTCTCAAGATTGACTCTTTCCCTCTGCGCTTGACAGCCTTCAATTGGGGGCTTATAAAATACATTCATACTCCTTATTCACCCCTTCAAGAATTCAACAAATATATACTGAACATTAACAATGTGCCAGGCACTAGTGGCATAGCAGAGAAGAGGAGCACGGTCCCCACACTCATGGAGAGACAGACAAGAAATATGTAAGCAAGTAAATTAGATCATCTCCAGTTGTGATGTATATTATTAAGAAAATAGGGTAACTTGATCAGAAAGTGGCCAGAGGGGCAGAAGTGCTTTGGAAGGCGGGGCAGGGAGGATCTGGGAAGGCCTCTCTGAGGAGGTGACACTGAGCTGAGATGGAAAGAATGAGAATTTGCCAGGTGTTGTTAAAGCCCTTTTTAAGCAGAGGCCCTGGGGCTGGAAAGAGCTTGGGGTGTTCACGAAGAAGCAAGACCAGTGTAGCTGGTGACCGGGGAGATGGGGAGGGTAGAGGGAGATGAGGTCCTAGAGGCGGGCAGGGGCTGGATCACACTGGGCCCCAAAGATTATGGTGAGGATTTTATTCTAAGGGGAGTAGGGAGGGACATGACCTGATGGAGGATTTTACAGAACCCCTCAGGCTGCTGTGTGAAGTATATGGTGTAAGAGGGCAAGGATGGAGGGAAGGAGATCAAGGTGGACAGAGGCTACCGCTGCTTGGCGTTGGGTGGCTTGGACCAGAGAAATAACACAGAAATGGAGAGAAATGCCTGGGTTCAGGACACAGCAGAAGGGTCTTAATGTTGTCAGAACTAGATTGGTGGGGAGGCGGGCCTAATGAAAACTCCCTGGGGCAAACAAGAATCAGGTTACTGGGACCTATTTTATAGGAAGACGAAAGCCCACAGAGGGGCTGGACTTTCCCAGAAAGACCCAGCCTTGAGCCTGGGTCTCCTGACTCTCCAACCAAAATTGTTTCTTCCCCCTCAGGTTTCTCTAAACCCACCTAATTCCAGACAAAGCTTTTAGGTCCAGCCCCGTCCGACATGGGTCCTCCCGGACAGCACTCTGCACACCCTCCAGGCAACCAAAGCATCTTCCCTGGAGTAGGGGCCCATGGAGAGCCAAGTCTGAGCCCTAGGTCTGGCGCGAACTTGCTGTGTGATTTTATACAAGTTGCCATCCCTTTCTGGGTCTCAGCTTTTTCATAAGGATAGTAATAGGGATACTATCAAATAAGGATAGTAATAGCGTCCACTCCAAAGATTTGCTGTGAGGAATGGATACTGTATAAAAAGCACAGCCTGTCATACAGTTGGTGCTCAATAAGTGTGAGCTATTATTGTTATTAATGCCTGCACACTATCCCCACACAGACTGCCAGAGCGGCAGTGGGCTCAGTTGGTCCAATGCTCCCGTTCCTTCCCATCAGCCTTGCCTGGTCGCCCTCTGGAGCCTGCAAGCCGGACCCACACTGAAGACCAGAGAGCCGGCTGTGCTGCAGGGCTGTTCCTGGATGGAGCAGGCGCGGGGGAGCCGCTGGAAGCTGCTGTGTTTTTTGGCCCAGAGCTGTGAGGGGGCGTGGAGAGGGACGAGAACACACACTCGGAAACGCCGAGATCGACAGATGGAGGCGCCGAGGATGTGAGAGACGCAGACAGACAGAGAGAGCCCTGGAATCGGGAGAGGGGGAGCAGGCAGGGGAGGGCGGCCGGAAAACTGGCAGTCACGGGAGCCACGAGCTGAGCAACAGACCAGCAGATGGACCAAGCCATGGAGAGACCGAAAGACAGACGGACCAACAGGCAGTAGCCCCGAAACAGCCAGAAGGACAGACAAAGAGCAGACCTGGTATCCAGGGGACAGACAATCTATCCTGACATCCAAGGGACAGAGAGACAGACAGGCTGACTGAGGACCCCAGGGCCAAGCTGGCTAGTAGATGGACATGGCATCTGAAAGACTACGTGACCTACAGTCCAAGGACAGGTGACCCTGGCTGACAGACAAGTAAGATGGATTGACAGTAATGCAAGAACAGACACATAAACAGGTTGACCCTGCATTCACAGGACAGACACAACAGGCTGATCTGAGCCAGAGATGGAGACAATGACCCACAAAGAAGTGGGACTGAGGACCACAGAGAGACGGGTCCAGGCTGACCATCTGCACGGAGACTGAGGCCAATGCCAGCAACCCTGACTAGTGCCAGAGACTCGGGGTAACCCAGGAGCGCAGGAGACAGACAGGGTGACCCTGACACCGGGCCCAGAAGCTTCCGGGCTACTCGGGGATGTGGGATCCCTCATCCTCCTCCCTTCTGCCTCTTAGAGAGGAGCCCTCAGTGCTGCGGGATGCTGGGCCTGGGGAGAAGGGAATGAGCTCTGTCCATCTCCTGCCCAGCTGCCTGCTTGTGGTGGGGGACAGCCTTTTGGATCCTTGAGTGGAGGGACGTCACACTTCCACTGCTGATTTCTCTTTTCTCCAGGCTTGCTTGTTTTGCTCCCAACCCCAGTCTTAACTATAAACACTTACTGTTCCAATTTCCTCCCAGACAGTCTTCTTCTCTGAGCCCAAGACTGGGAGTCAGCAAATTAGATCTAAAATAAGACTTCTGAGCACCTGTTTCCTCACCGGTAAAATGGGGGTGGTAGAAACTGTCTGTTAGGTTCCGCGCACACCAGCCTCAGGCAGTTTAAGGCTGTGGGGAAGAGGGGATGTCAGAATTAGCAAGGAACATCAGGGAAGGCTTCCCGGAAGAGGAAAGACAGATATTCCAGCTCTATGCAGACTCAGGAAAAGAGGCCCCAGGGCTGCCAAGGTCAGGAGGGAGATGCTTGCAAACACTCATGCACATGTATTCATTCAACAAATATTTATTGAGTGCCTACTACACATACTGATGCTGAGGATACAGTGGGGACCAAGACGGATGAGGTCCCAACTCTCAGTGAACCACAGTAAATTAATAAATAAGATTGTTTCATAAGGTATGTTAAGAAGAAAACGACAGAGTGACATGAGAGATGAGAGGGATTCAGCAAGAGTGGAGGGGCTGACATGGGATGGGTGGCCTGGGGCGCCTCTCTGAGAAGGTGACCTGGGAGCTGAGGAAGAGACCTGGGAGTCACAGGAGGATCTGGGGAAAGGGGGCTCCAGGCAGAGCAGGCAGCAAGTGCAAAGGTCGGAAGTCAGGAACAAATTGGGCTGGGTTCCAGGAACCTCTAGGGCATGAATGAAACAGTGGTTTGAGATGGGGTAAGAGAAACAGGCAGGACCAGATGGTTTCGGGCCTGCAAGCCAAGGGGAGATGCTTGGATTTTACTCCAAGTGGGAGGGAGGCCCTTGGAAGGGTTTGAGATGGGGAATTACATGATCTGACATGATTAGTTTTTAAAATATTCCATTGGTTGCCATGTGGATAATGGATTACGGCAACAGGGTTGGGGCAGGAGGCAGGGGTGGGGGGCAGGAGTGAATATAGGTCTGAGAAAGCAGAGGATAATGATGGCCTGGACCAGGTGGTGGCAGCGAATGGACAGACTGAGGATATGTTTTGAAGGAGAGCAGAGGCACTGCCCCAAGGCTGGATTCCTTTCCCCGAGACAGGATGTCCTGCGTGGATGGCATCAGTCCCATTTGTGGTGAACTTCTTCCACATAGAATGGAGTTGGGTGGGCTTCCTGGAGGAGGTTTTAAGGGAGGCTGCTAGTATGTCAACCACATTTCAATGAAAAGAGAGGCTGCTTGGTGATCAGGAGGATCCAGAGGCCTCCACCTAGCATATGCTCCCCCTCTCTATGTGCACATTCCCCTACAGTTTACAAATGTTCACAACAAGGGGTGAAATGAGGCTTAGAGAGATAGAATATCCAAGGCCACACAGCACTCAGGGCAAGAGCAAACCCCCAAACCCAGCATATCCACCTTGCCTCCTGATCCTTGCCCCAGTGGCTATGATGTAGACAGGAGGGCAAGTGCTGGCCCCTTTCTAGAGAAGGTAAAAGTGAGGCCCAGGGAAATTAGGTTACATGTCCTGGGCTGGGCTGTTTTAAGACCTTTATGGTCCCTACATCAATCTATCAAGCATATTAAAATGCAGCCATATCAAACATCAAGTGTAAATTATATATAATCAGATGAAAGCCAAATTGCAGTTGACTGGCTGATATGATGTTCTGTTTTGCAGACATTTAATTAAACATTTATTAATTTTGATTCTACAGTTTTTCCCTGTGTTTTAGAGCCAATTTCTCCCCCTGGCTTCAGACGTTTTCCCAGGCCCATGAAAACCTTGCAGGCCTTTGGCAATGTGTTCGGTGCAGACTGGAAGGGACAGCCACGGTTTTTGGTCCTGTTGCCAAAAGGGGCAGAATGAGGCTAAACGGAGACCCTTTTATCCCCAGGCTGTAGCATGATCTTTCCATGCTCCCCGCTGACCCAATGTTCTTGGATCTCAGAAGCCTTTCTCTTCCCCTCCTGCTCCCTTGCTCCAGCCCACAGCGGCCCTGGGCTGGGTGAGCCCTTTGTCTGCGGTTCGCTGGGGCATAGGTGTTGGGAGCTGGCACGGGAGGGGGCAGGAGTGGGCGGGGAATTGGGCAGGCAGCCTGTCAGTTGGTGACGGATGCTGGCCGGGCCGGGGCCTCCCTCATGCTGACCTAGGCCAGGAAACAGATGGTCTTCCAGCCTGAGGGAAACTTCCAGGGTGTTGCCCTCCCCCAACTCCCCAGGCCCCTTCACATTGGACCAGCTGGTCTCTCCTTCCTGTCCAAAGCCAGAACCACAGGACTGGGAGAGGGAACAGGGAGCAGGGAGACAGAGGCTGGGACACCTGGTGTGCACTGGGGGGCCTCAGAAGCTCTGGGGGTCATCTTGGCCTCTCTCTTAGTTGCCCCCACTTCTGGCATCTCCAGCTCTGTGCTCAGCCCCTTCGTCTGTGCCCTGCCTTAACTCAGCCCTGTCATCTCATGCCTGGACCAAACCCCAGCCTCACCTGGCCTTCCTCCAAGCCAACCTTCCAGAGTGAGCTTTCTAAGCCACCGAGCTGATCATATCACCCTTGATTCTGGGACTAAATTCAGATTTAGAATGAAATATGAGCTCTTCATTCCAAAAATTCGATGCCCTTCATAATTCTAGTCTTCCAAAGGCCCAGGAAAACCCTTACTTCCAGGCCTGGCAAAACACTGGCCATTCCCCTAAAAAGCCATGTTCTCTTGTGCCTCTATACCTTCACTTCAGTTGGTTCTTCCACATGGAATGCCCTTCTGTGCTTCCTGTATGCCTTCCCATGCTTGCTTTAAAACAGATCAAATGTTTCTTCCTCCAAGACATCTTTCCTGACCCCCTTCCCCAGCTAAAGTTATCCATCTCCTGAGTTCCACAGCATCTTAGAGCCTCTATTTCAACTCTTAGCTTATCTCTCTCTCTCATGTGACTATGAGATACTTAAGGGCACAGGGCCTAGCACACAGCAAGAGGTCAAGATACCCTTGTTATGTAAGTGAATATTCTAGTTGCAGAGATCCTTGCGGGGGGCGGGTGGTGGTAGGCAGGGGTCCAAAGAATAGTAATCAGAGGGAGGCAAATTTCTGCTCAATCAGAAGAAACTCAGTTTGGCTCTTGAGCTGCTCAGAACTGAGGGCTCTGCCTCAGCAGGTAGAGTATACCTGTTCTGAGAAGTATGTGAGCAAAGGGGTAAATGCATAGGCTGGGAACTGCCAGAGGGACTCCAGTGCTGGACGGGAGAGTTAGACTGCGGGGCCTTTGCAGTTCTTGAGTCAGATTCTGAGGGAACAGCCTCTTCCCTCTCCTCACTGCCATCCCATAGCGTGTCACACTGCAGGCACGTCTACCCCACCCATTGGTCCTGGGAAGACCAAGGGATCGGAAGGAGAGCCGTATATGGGTGTTTCTGGCCATGTCTTGGGGGGACACTTTGGGTCCCAGAACATTAGCTCTGAAAGGATCTTCAGCGTCATCAACGCCATCCCTCTTGTCGGCAGATGGCAATGCTGAGCCTCAGAGAGGGCCACACCATTGCTCAGACCAGGATACTCATTTGGGGAAACTCTGGGTTTTAGCTGAGCACAAATTCCAGGGAGCACTGTGCTTCCTCCCTTGGGCTGGTGACACATAGTTGACTACAGAATATCCTGGAAATGCCAGCACTTCACACGTGGGAATAGACCCCCAGATCCCTGGCTCCCTGATTCTAGATTCAGGTGATATGGCCATCGAATCTGGTGGGACTTTCTCCCCTGATCTGGGGGAATATGACTCCTAGGGGAGCCATCTCTGATTTCAGCAGAGGGCACACCTGTCCTGTGCTTCAGAATTTGGGAGTTGAGTTTGCCAGGAGTGAAGCTGCTGGGCAAGGAACCAGGGCCGGGATCTGGTGGACAGGTCCTTTGCCACCCTAATGGGCACTGCACTTTATAGTTGCAAAGTCTCTCATCCATTTAATCGTCACAGCCACTTTAGGTGGGATCAGCTAGGATTCAGAGAAGGTCTTCTTCAAACTCACCCAGCAAATTAGAAACAAAGTCAGGAATTGAAGTCAAGTCTTCAGGCTCCCTTCCATACCTTCTACAGGGTCACCAGAGTTCCATTCATTTAAACAAATTTGCAATCCTACAGCCAACATGGATTGGCACCTACCATGTGCAAAGAACTGAGGGTGTAGCAGTTAGCAAGCCAACCGGTCATCCTTATGGAGTTCAGTCTGGGGCAGATGGATGCATAACCAGGCAGTTATAACTCCCCATGACAAGTGCAGTGCTTGGAGGGATGCTAGAGAAAGCCCCTCACCTCAGAGCAGGGTGGTCAGCAGAGGCTGCCTGAAAGAAGTCATGTCTAATAGCTTAGCCTTGGATGAAAAGCAAGACTTGTCTAGGTTTAGGGCTAGGGTGGGGATTGAAGGGCAAGGCAAGGTGTTCCATGAAGATGAGCGTGAGCATCGTGAGCATCTGTGATGAGTGCAAAGCAGGTGGAGCTGTCAAGTTTGTTGTGAGCAGTTGGCACCAGAGGAAGCAGCCAAGTTTCCAATGCCAGGGGATCTCTGAGCAGCTTCCCTATGGGGAGAACTGGGTACTCAGAGGTGAGGTTGGGGGAAAGGCCAGGAAGCTGGCAACAGAACTGAAGGCTGGTACCCGAACGGTGCCTGAACCTGTATGTGGGCAACTCTTTAGGGCTTACAGTGAGAGGCAGTGTTGTCTAATGGCTGGATTTGAATCCTGGTTCCACTACTTCCTAGTTGTGTGACCTTGGACAAGGGACATAACTCTCAGGACCTCGTTTCCTCATCTATAAAATGGGGACAATAATAGAGCTAGTGTAAACTCAGGGTACAGTGTCAGGAATCCTGCAAAGAAAGCAGGACCTAACTCATCACAGCAATATTGTGATGCTGATAATGCTGTATGAAAGGCTTGCTGTGTGCCGGTGCTTCAAGATAGTGAACCCACTGGGAACAGCTCTGTTTGGTGATCCTTTTGCTATGTCCGTTTCACAGCCTAGGAAGCAAGCTGAGAACAGTAAGTGACTTGCCCAGGGCTACACTACGCCCCGGCCCTTTGCACTTGCTGACGAGGGCGAGGGGCTGGTTGGGAGAGGGCGAGGGGGCCGAGCGTGCGCGAGCCCAAGGTCCTAAGCACCTCGTCCTCCCGCAGGTACCTGCGCACTATGTACCTGGGGCTGCAGAGCCGCTGGCGCGGGGAGCGGCTGCGGCGCCACTTCTACTGGCGGATGCTGTTCGAGAGCGCCGACGTGAGCATGCTGCGCCTGCTGGAGACCTTCCTGCGCAGCGCGCCGCAGCTCGTGCTGCAGCTCAGCCTGGTGGTGCACGAAGGCGGAGCGCCCAAACTGCTGCCCGGTGAGCCCCGCCCCGCGCCTGTGCGCCCCCAAAGCCCCGCCCCCGAACGCCCCCAAAGCCCCGCCCCCGGGGGCTCACCTGTCTCCAGGATTCAGAGGACGGCGGCGTCACTGGTCCTCTCCCGGGCTTAAGGCCCCTTGGGGAGGCCCTGTCCACTCCCGCACCCTTGGCCCACTCACTGTCCGGGTTTTAGAGGCCCTGCCCCTTCTCCTCTCCCCATCTTCCAGGCCTCTAGAGACCCCCCACGTCCCCGCCAATGGCCCACTTACTCTCAATGTTAGGCGACACCTACGCCCCCCCACTTCACCTCCTTGCCTCCTCTCAGGCCCCCTCTCGCCCTCCCTTCCCCATTGCCAGGGCAGACGAGACTCCACTTCTGCCAAATCCAGAGAGGCCCTTGACCCCATCACCACACTGCAGGCTCTCAGGGAAGTTCCCTGTCCATTTCTTTCCCTAGACTGTCCCCATCCCAGCCTGCATCTCCTGGGGACCGCTCTGCTTCAGACCCTCTCAGTCACCACCCGTTTCCAGAGAGCCCTTCCATCCCATCCCTGGCTGCTCTTCAGCCCCCTTGGAGACTCCTCCCAGGTTTTGTCCTGGTCCCCAGGTAGTCACCCCACACAGCCACCTTGCTGTGCTGTGCTCACTCAGTCGTGTCTGACCCTGTGAGACTTCATGGACTGTAGCCCGTCAGGCTCCTCTGTCCATGGAATTTTCAGGCGAGAATACCGGAATGGGCTACCATTTCCTTCTCCAGGAGATCTTCCCAACCCAGGGATTGAGCTGGCATCTCCCAAGTCTCCTGAGTTGGCAGGCGGATTCATTACCACTGCGTCACCTGTGTCAGAGGAAAAAACCACATTCCCTGTCTCCCTGGGGCTCCCACCCAGACTTTGTCTGACACACCCTCAGTGTTTCAAAAGACTCTATCACCATCTCTCAGGGTCCCGGGCCATCCCTTGCCCAGGGTCCCGGGCCCCCATGGAAACCTCCCACTTGGCATTTTCTTCCCATGCCCTCAGCTGTGCTCAGCTTGGATATTCCTTTCCACGCCCCAGCCTCATCCTGGTGGCCTATAGCTTCTAACAGTCCCCTCTGGCTCTCCATTCCCTAATCATGACCCTGCCTCTTCACCTCCTTTTCACTCCCAGAGTCCTGGACCCTATTTTCCCACCCCCCACCAAGACCCCTGCACCCTAACAGCTCCCTACTAGAGACCCGCACCTGGCCCTTATAGAGATCAAAATCACCCACCTCCCCTCTCCCTTGGTGTCCCCACCCCTGTGGAAGCTCCTACCCCCACCACTCTCAGCCCTACATCCATGTTCTGGAAGACCACCTACCCAGACCCTCCCCACACCCCTCTTGATTTAGAGCCCCTGCCCCCGACACCTCCTCAGAACCCTGCTCCTGACCCAGACCCCTCCCCCTTTCCCCAGACCCATCCCTAACCCAGCCCCCCCCCCCACCCTCTCTCTACAGCCCTCTCCATCTCCGCCTCGCTCGTGTCCCTGGCCTGGACACTGGCCTCCTACCAGAAGGTGCTGCGAGACTCACGGGACGACAAGCGGCCGCTGTCCTACAAGGGCGCCGTGGCCCAGGTGCTCTGGCACCTGTTCGCCATCGCGGCCCGCAGTCTGGCCTTCGCGCTTTTCGCCAGTGTCTACAAGCTCTACTTTGGCATTTTCATCGTGGCCCACTGGTGCGTCATGACCTTCTGGGTCATCCAGGGTGAGACGGACTTCTGCATGTCCAAGTGGGAAGAGATCATCTACAACATGGTGGTGGGCATCATCTACATCTTCTGCTGGTTCAACGTCAAGGAGGGCCGCAGCCGCCACCGCGTGACCCTCTACTACTGCATAGTTCTGCTGGAGAACGCCGCGCTCACCGGCTTCTGGTACTCCAGCCGCAACTTCTCCACCGACTTCCACTCGCTCATTCTGGTCTGTGTGGTGGCTTCCAGCTTCGCACTGGGTGTATTCTTCATGTGTGTCTACTATTGCCTCCTGCACCCCAACGGGCCCATGCTGAGCCCCCAGGCCCCCGGCTGCATCTTCCCTAAGGCCCCAGGGCCCTGTGGCCCACCAGCCGACGCTGTCACAAGTCCTCCAAGGTCCCTGCCCAGGACTACAGGCCCTGAGCGGGATGGGGCCTCTGTGGGAGGCGAGCGTGCGGGGACCCCCACGCCACCTGTCTTCCAGGTGCGGCCTGGCTTGCCTCCCACACCTGTGCCCCGCACCTTGCGGACAGAGGGGCCTGTCATTCGGATTGACCTGCCCCGGAAGAAGTACCCCGCCTGGGATGCTCATTTCATTGACCGCCGGCTCCGGAAGACCATCCTGGCCCTGGAGTACTCCTCACCCACAACACCCCGCCTGCAGTACCGGAGCGTCGGGGCCTCCCGGGAGCTGCTGGAGTATGAGAGCACGGTGTAGGCCAGAGTTTCCCATGAAAAGGGATGAGCTTTGGCTGATCCCACATCGACCACAGTGTTGAGCCCAGAATTGAGGGCCGCCAGCTGAGGGCGAGGGGATCTGTTGGTCCAAGGGTAGAGTGGCCCCCATCACTGGGTTCTTTCTTGGGAGGGGACAGCCTTGTGGAGCCCCAGCCCTCAGTCCTGTTTTCAACCCTGCGGCCCATTTCCTAAACTCTTTGGAACCAGGGCCCAGGGAACCAACTGGTGCTACGCTCCTCGTGAGCTGCCCCACTTTCATGGAGGCCTCTGTATCACGGCCGGTGCCAGGGGCCCCACACCCTGTCCCTGCCTGGAGTTGCCCAGCTGGCAGCCCTGGCAGGTCTGGCAGAGGAGGGAGTTCACGACCTAGGCCCTGCACTCTTCAGGGGGTGTGGGGGTGGGCTGCCTCTGAGAAGGATGGAAGAGGCCACTGAAAATGTGGGGTGAGGTGGGAGCGTCTGGTGAACGAGGTTGGTATAGCCCTTGGGGGTCAGCCTGGAGCCTGGGAAAAAGGGGAATTAAAGGAGGGAGTTGGGGTGGGGTGGGAAGTTGGGGTGGGCTGGGCTGACAGTGCTGGAGGTGGATAGGAGGAAGAACCCTGAGACATCTGAGGGGTCCAGACTGGCAGAAGCATGAAGGGGTGGCGGATGTGGGGGAGAGGAACTTGACCTGGAGTGTAGAGAATGTTCCTCAGGAGACCCCCTTTGTTGTGGGCGCTGTTACAGATGAGGCTCCAGATACCTCAGGTGAAATGTTTCAAGGCGCCATTCTTTATTCTAGGTGAACCTCTGGAACATTTCGTCTAGATAAAGGTTTTGAACACAACAGATAAACTTCCTGGGAAGATACTCTGTTCAGGTTCAATTGTAGATGAGGTGCTGGCACGTTCAACAGAGGAACTTCTAGAGAGACATTCTTAGTTCTGGACTAAGTTCTAGGACATGTAGCTGATAAAATATCCTAGGGAGTCACTCTGACCTGTATTCTGTTATAAAGGGTGGAGACACTGGTACCCGTCCCCCGCTCAGCAGCAGGGACTCTAGGGGAGTGGGGGCTCCAGACCCCTGTGTGAGTGGAATATTCTAGGAATGGGTACCCCAGTTCTAGACTTCTAAGGTTTATATAAGTTCTATGCCCCTATGAACCTTGGTCCATAGCCATCTCCCCAAGAAGAAACTGTCCTCAGAACCTCTGAGACATTTCAATTTGCCAGCTGGTTTCCAGCTGGGAAAAATTAGCTATGAGGACATGACACGAATCTTGGCTTTTAGCCACCTTGCAGATGAAGCTCCCTGGAGCGGCAGCTGTAAAACTGACTTGTTTTGCCTCAGATCTGACAACCCTCGAGGACGTATGGTTCATTCCCATGGCCCAAACACCCCAGGGCATCCTTGTGACCACTAATCTAGTGTCCTTTCTCTCCACCTGGGACAGCCAGTCCTGGATAGTGTGGGGGGTATGGGAGCCAAGATGAAGGCAGTTTTGTGGGGTGAGGGGCCAGAGCCTCTAGCTGAAGCTTGGAACCCCTCCCTTCAAAACCTCCTCGCTCACGCCTACTAACGCACGTTCACTGCAAGGGCTCAACAGGCAATACTAAGGACACATGCAGACCTGGGCTGGGACGAGGTGGATGTAAGAATCTAGACTATGCAAATTAGAGGGGCAAATTAGCCCTTCATAGTTCAGCCTCCCTTGGGTTAAAGATGGGAAGCGAGGCCCAGAGTGGCAGCTAGTCTCACAAGGTCCTAGATTCCTGTGTCCCATCAGATAGTGACGGGTTGACAGTGAACTTGCTGAAGGTGCTGGAAGAGGGCCACACTCAGGGTGTGCAGAGTAGCTCCAAAGGCAGAGAAGACAGGACTGCACACACACGTACACACACACACAAGCACACGGCACCCCCGTAACGCATCACCTCAGCTCCGCCCCGCAGCCCCCCTCCAGCCCAGGATGGTGTATACCTCCTCCCCATCTACATACAAAGAGTGCTTTCCCTTCTCTCTCACTTCTACTTCCTTGATCCCTGAGATGCCTCAGGAGCCAGGCCTCAAGGTGGTGGGAGTTGGGGGAAGCCCAAGGTTGACTCAGACTCTTTCTGGTGGGTTCTGTCATCCTCCTTGTCCTCTGTCCAGCTGTTTTCAGAGATCAAATTCCATGGCCCTCTGTGAGGTGGGCGCATTGAGGGTGTGGACCCAGATCTGATTGATTGCTTCTCCTGGGTTGTCTGTGCCAGGAGTTTTCACTCTGGACTGTTTCACTTTGACTCCCACCTGCTGGCAACATCCTGACAACAGAGGTGTTATCGATCCATCTTACAGAGGAAGAAACAAGTGCGCTCAGAGAGGGGACATGAGGGTGAGCCTTGGCAAGTTACCTTACTCCCTGATGTCCTAGAATGGTCCATCTGGCTGCCCCATTCCCTAGCATCCTAGAAAGAAAAGTTTAAACAACCCTCCCTGGGAGCTGACAGCTCCAGGAACTGCCCAGAGAACCAGAGTAGAGACAAGCAGGCAGTGCTGACTCGTGGCTGCAGGCTCTCATTTTGGATTTTACTCTACCCCTACCCCCACATTGTCTCAATCCTACAAAACCTTCCCTTAAAGGCATTTGCTTGCAAGGATGTCTGAGCATCAGAGCCGTCATAGTCAAAGGGCCCAAAGGAGGGGGTTGCAGGCACCTTTTGCTTCTCATCCTTGGAAAGGCCTCTTTTGGACTCCCCCCTCCCTCCATACCTAGAAGCTCAGCACCCCATCCCTCCCAGGCCTGGGGTCCCTCTCTCTGCTGACCTGTCGCCTACTTCATCTCATCCCTGCTGGTCTGCTGGTCTCATTGGGTTGGAGAAGTCGGTGCAGAAGGGGCACCATCCCATTCAAGCTGTTTTGTTTTCCTTTCTGTGACACAGTCTACCTCAGCCAGTCTCTCTTCCTTGCCAGAAGTGGACACCCTGGGTCCTTACCTCCCGCTCCTCACTCCCTGTCCTCCACCCTAGCCTGACTCAGTCCTTCCCAGAACCTCTAGAGGGTGCTTGCAGTGAGAACCACAGCCCAGAGGGGACTTTAGGGTCCCCTAAGCCACTATCCTCCACATCTACTAGAAAGAAGAAACGGAAGCCCAGAAAGCACCAGGGACTTGCCCAAGACCACAGAGGAAGTCCATAGTAGAGGTAGTGTTTTCCTGGGGATGAGAGGTAGTCATTCAGTTGCTACATCATGTCTGACTCTGCGACCCCATGGACTGCAGCACCCCAGGCTTCCCTGTCCTTCACTGTCTCCCAGAGTTTGCTAAAATTCATGTCCATTGAGTTGGTGATGCTATTCAACCAAGTTGGGTCCATCTTAATTTTGTCAGGGATAGAAGAGAACAGGATGCTCCAGGTATCAAGTATGCCGGGCCCTGCCTTGCCCGCAGTGTCTCAACCCCTAGGAGACCATGTCCCCATTCCCAGGGCAGACTTCTAGCTCCCAGGTGTTTGGAACTGATGCCCCAGGCTGCTGACTGTGCTCCCCAAACCTCTCCAGGCAGCACACACCCCCACGCACTAATGTACCACGTGCCTTGTGACTCTCACCCTGGTTGGACACACAGAGACCTCCATCCATCCCCTGCAGGGGACTCCCCACCAAGGAAGTCTTTCTTGGTCTCCTTTCATCTGTCTCATCCTCCTAGCTCCCCCAAATCTCCTTTACCCCCAGCTAGCTCCCTGCTATACCTGTGTCCTGCAGAGACATGTCACCCATGAAAATTAAAGAAAGCAGAGGGCAGGGAGAGCAAGCCCTGGTCCAGGTCTCAGGATCAGGGCCAGCAGGACTAGGAGTGTCCAGAGAAGGTCTTGCCTAGCAGCCCCAGTGCCCTCCTAAGGGCTAAAGTCCCACAAGTCCCTTCCCTGGAGATCACCTGGGCTGAGAATTCATAGAAACCTCAGGCAGTGGGGAGATTTCTGGGGCAGGAGTGCATGGGATGCAAATTCAAATCCCTCCCGTTAATGAAATGAGATGTAGAGATGCTGGACAATGAAGCATGCCTAGGACTCTGGGAAACCAAAGAGTGCAGGCCCTGTCTGTAGCAACTAAAACTCAGAATTTTGAAAAACCCAGTCCTGGGCAATCTAAACACTTGTATTTGACCCATGGACGAGCAGTTTGAAACCTGGTTCAAAATGTTGATATGGTTCTGGGAAGCCCTGAAGAGTCTGGAAACTCCTTTGAGACTTTTCTAGTCCAACCCTAAACCCCTACGGCTTAGCCACATGAGAGCAGGCCCCATGCCCTCTCAGCTGAAAAGGCCAGGGAAGTCTGGGCATCTGTGAGGTCCCTGGTTTGGGAACTATCCACCAATAAGGGCTACAAGGCCCCTCCAGAGCCTGAGAGGGGCAGTGTAAAACCCAGGGTCTTCTCCAGTTTGGGGCCCCCAGTTAGGGAGAAACTGTTCTGGGTTGAGAGAGAGTTTGGGTATAGGCAGAGAGGACTGAAGGCCAGGAGCCAACTGCCCCCATCCTGGGCTGGGCCATGCCATTCTTCAACAGGCACCCTGAGGATGGCCCCCTCCCAGGTAAGGCCTGCAGGCGGAGGAGCTATCAGTTTCTGTACTTCTGTGCTTTGTGATGTCTCAATGAAAGTTTACAAGTGAGTGCCAAGCCACATGGGCAGCAGTGGAGATGGGGCCGATGATGCCACTTCCCAGCCAGAGGGGCTTCTGAGACCCTGGGGCTGGGCTAATGTGCCCTTCTGGTTGGGGAGCGGGTAGGACATTCCCAGTTCTTAGTTGCTACAGGTAGAGGGGAGGGGAAGAAGACAGGAAGTTGTGGAAGTGGGAATGGAAGTCCTGATCTAGGGCTGGCCTGGTTCCTGGAAGTAGAAACCTTCCCCCCTCATCCTCCACCCTGCTTCCCCGCAACAGGGAATGCAGAGGAGAGGGGCAGAGTCCTGTTGTGCCCTGCCTCCTTTACCCTTCCCTTCTCCCAGCAAGAAGGGGGCTGCCTTCTTCCCAGCAATCCTGGCCTTTATTCTATGCACAATCATTGTAAGGGCACCCCCAGGCCAGGCTGAAGGGATGAGGGCCCTGGAGCACCTGCAATAATTCCAGAGTGGAGGGTAGCTTGCGACAAAGTGATTGAGAATGGCACCAGGTAGGAAAAGGATGTTCTTCCATCTCCCTTTTCCCCCCCAATCCCAGCATCCAAAACAGGCCTGTCTCCACTGGGCTAAACAATCAAACTTGGAGGGACCCTGTCTGAACAGCCCCCCAAATCCACTGTTTTTTTTTTTTTTTAAACCAGTCACAAACTAGCTGGAAGGGACTCGAATGATTCCCAGAGCCCTCTTTATTATTTTCACCCCTGGGGATACTATAGTTTGGGAGATCTCCCCACAAACGAGCCTCACTTCTTGAAGAATAATTTTCCCACATTAAATGAACTCAAGCTGAGCTTCTGAATGCAGATAAATGCTTCCACAGACTTGAGTTAGCTTTTAGGGCTTAAAGGTGGGAGGCATATCTGCCTTCTGTTGGCATGTTTAATATATAATTCTCAAGAGCATTTGTGGGCCCTCATTTCTGCCTCTGGGATCCCAAGTTAGGAATTAGTGGCTTGTTCATCCAGCATCTGTTTTACCAAAGGAGAAGGCCCGGAAGACACGGCCAGAGGAAAAGTCAGACGGTGAGTTTGTAGCAGGGTAGGACCAGAGCCCAGGTTCTTCGAGGTCCCATCCGAACACCCCATTCCTGATGCCTCCCCTCCCATTTCTTTGCCAACTCCAGGAACCACTAGCCATGCCTGAGGGGCTGAGTTCCCTCCTTCAGCACAATTCTGGGTGATTCTCCCCTCCGAGTTCTTTCTGCCCCTCCTAATCAGCCCCCAGCCCTTGCCCACTTGTGCTTCCCATTCCAGTCCCACCTCCTGGTATTTACTACATCTGTGCCATCCTCAGTCCTGGACCCTACTCACTCTTCTACCCTTCCCCCAGGAGGGGGAGGGGACCCCAAGCTGGGACTTCTGTACTGAGACTCTTTTGTACACCACAAACTTTTTGTATATTTTTAATTTTGCTGCGACATGAGATATTAAAAGTCATTTCAGTACGTGCTGTTTGTGTCCTATTGTTTTGGCTATTCTGGGCCAGAGAAAGATGAGGAAGGAGGGTGCGGGGAGGAAAGATACCCTCTGCCACATCCCCTGTGGCTCCTGGGGCTCTGTTAAGAGACAGAGGCACTTGGTGGCAGTCCACAAAGCTCCCTGTTGATTGGACAAAGCCTCAATCACTCAACCAGAATGGCTCAGTTCAGTTCAGTTCAGTTCAGTTCAGTTGCTCAGTCGACTCTAACTCTTTGTGACCCCATGGACTGCAGGATACCAGGCCTCCCTGTCCATCGCCAACTCCCGGAGTTTACTCAAACTCATGTCCGTTGAGTCGGTGATACCACCCAACCATCTCATCCTCTGTTGTCCCCTTCTCCTCCTGCCTTCAATTTTTCCCAACAGCAGAGTCTTTTCAGTGAGTCAGTTCTTTGCATCAGGTGGCCAAAGTATTGCAGTTTCAGCTTCAACATCAGTCCTTCCAATGAATATTCAGGACTGATTTCCTTTAGGATGGACTGGTTGGATCTCCTTGCAGTCCAAGGGACTCTCAAGAGTCTTCTCCAACACCACAGTTCAAAAGCATCAATTCTTTGGCACTCACCTCTCTATAGTCCAACTCTCACATCCATACTTCCAGAATGGTGGGTGGGACCAAAAATTTAGGGATTTTCTCCAAACTCCTCATTTTACAGATAAGGGGAAAAAGAGATTGGGAACAGACTTGCTAGAGGCAACAGGATGAGTCCATGGACAAAGTCAGGAGCTAGACTGAAGTTCCTGATGCCACTAAAATAAATGTTTATTGTGTACCTACTATGTGCCAGGCACTCTTCTAGACACAGTGAATAAGAAAGATATGAAACAGTCATGATCGCTCCCCTCATGGAGCTTACGTTCTAGAAGGTATTGCCCTTAAATGATCTGGTTACCTCCAGTGTTTCCACCCTCTAATCCAGTGGTTCTCGAACCTTAAAATGCTTGGGGTAGAGGGGGATTATTTAAAATGCAGATTTCTGGACTTCTCTGGTGCTCCAGGACACAGATTTGATCCCTGGTCCAGAAAGATCCCACATGGTGCGGGGCAACTAACCCGGTACACCACAGCTACTGAATTCAAGCTCTGGAGCCAGTGCTCACAACAAGAGAAGCCGCCTCAGCGAGAAGCCCACAGACCGCTTCAGAGAAAGCCCAGGCCCAGCAATGACATCCCAGTGCAGCCAAAAATAAACAAATAAAAAATGAATGTGGGGGGGGGGAGTTTGCAATTAAAATTATTATAAAAAATAAATAAAATACAGAGTTCCACCTCCATGATTGGAGGGTGGATACAGCATGCCTGGGAATATGAATTTTAAAGGCTCTCCAGCAGATCTGGTGCAAGGGGGTCTGAGAACCTCTCTTTGAGGACACTGCTTTAATGTCTTCTCCCTCCAATCTGATCATGACATTTCCTGACTTTTTAATCTCCTGTGGCTCCCCAGGGCCTTCAGGATAAAGATTGCCAACTTTGAAAAAATGCACAAGGCAAAAGCTGTGAGTCAAGTTTATTCAGCATCTTTTTGAGGACTATAGCCCAGGAGACAGCCCCTTAGCTAGCTCTGAGAAACTGTCCGAAGAGGTGGGGTTGGGGGTTAGTATATATGTGATTTGGGCATAGGGAGGATATGTGCAACCAAGTGCACAATTCTGTAGAATGTTGCTGCTAGACTTAAGGAACAGATATCTTAGTTAATGGTCTTAGTGCTTTTCTAAGTATGAGAAGATGCAAGAATCCAAATTCATAAAAATTTCACCTGAAAATGTCTAACTATCTTAAAGTCTGTTTTGCCAGTTTTCCCAGAGCATAGAGTACCTCATTCCTAACCTTGTTTCAGGGTGTATTAAAGGTCAGTGACTGCAGTGGCTAATGACTCAGTTCTTGTACCGCCAGATAGCTGGTGACTTTCTTTAGTAGGTAAGATCAAACCCCTTGCCTGATGCTGACTTTTCATAATGAGACCCAAAATATCTCTTGATCCTCACATCCAACATTATCATACCTGGCCCTCATATCTTCACAGTCTTATAGCTTCTCCAAACCTCCATCTTCCTGTTTCTATGAGCCTCTCTTGGGTGCCACCCAATGGCTTTTCTCACCATGGTGTCAGGTACAGCCCCATTTCCTAGGAGCCCCCAGCCCAAGTGTTCAGGGTGTAGAGCCTCTTCCTGGCCTCAGGATGCAAGTCACGACTGAATTGGCCTAAGACAGAAATCTCAAAGTGTGGTCCCCAGACCAGCATCACCAGGAAATTTGTTAGAAATGCTGATTCTCAGAGCCCACCCCAGACCTGCTGAATCAGTCAGTGTGGGGATGAGGAGCAGCATTTTTTTATAAGCCTTCCAGGTGATTCTGATGCACACCCAAGTTTGAGAACCATTGGTCCAAGATAATTCCCCTGATTGAGGATTGGTGGGGGCAGGGGCATGTGACCAATTCAGTGAGGCAGAGACTGCTGTATGTCCCCAGTATCCATGCACCCCTTTTCTCCATAAAGGGCTTTTTAGCTAAGCACATGGCCACTGTAGAGCAGAGGACTGTATTTCCCAGCTTCCTTTGCAATTAGTTGTTGCCATGGAAACAAGTTCCAGCCAATGGGTTATGAGCAGTAGAACTTCCTGCTACTTCCAGGTCATCCCCCTAGAGGGAGGAGCTGTGCTCTCCTCTAGCTCAGTTTACTCTTCCCACTGGCAGCATGAAGTTGAGAGCAAATTCCTAGAATGGTGGAGCAGCAAGACAGGAAGCCCATGGGTCCTGGACACATGGAACTGCCATACCTGACCTGGACTGCTTATGTGATGGAAGGGATCAACTTCTATCATCTTTAAGCCACTGTTTGGGGGTCTTCATGACAGCTGAAATATATCCTGGCTAATACATCTGACCCCTGGACTTCTAAGGGAAGTCTTTTGAAGAATCTCTGGGAAAGGTTTCCTTCTCAACAGAAAGACATACAAGAAAGGGAAACCCTTGGCCTCCTCAATCGTTGATAGCATCAAAACCAGAATAATGATGAAGAGTATGATGTCTGTATTGCTACCCTCTCTCCAGCTGTGCTAGTTTGCTAGGACTCCCGTAACAAAACATGACAGACTGGGCAATTTAACAGAAACTTATTTTTTTCACAGTTCTGGAGGCTAGAAGTCCAACATCAAGTTGTCAGCAGGATTGATTTCTTCTGAAGCTCTCTCCTTGGCTTGCAGATGGCAGCATTCTCACTGAGTCCTCACGTGGTCTTTCCTCTGTGTATATGCGCCCCTGGTATCTGTGTCTTCAAATTTCCTCTTCTTATGAGGACACCAGTCAGATTAGATTAGAACCCACACTGTGGCCTCATTTCAACTTAATCACCTCTTTAAAAGCCTTATCTCCCCAAACAGCCACCCTTGGGGTACTGGGTGTTACGGCTTCAACATACAAATTTGGGAGGGACAGAATTCAGCCTGTAACACCAACAAAGCAGAAGATGTAAGAAACTTGATGCCATTCTTTTTTTTTTTTTTTGCATGAGGAAATCTTTTAATTATATAAAGTAATACAAACACTAAACCGGAGAAGGGATTTAAAAACCCATTTAGAAATAATGTGTGCTGCCTTTTCAAAGTGAGCTCTGAGGCTGTGTATTTTCCTGGTAGAGTTTCTCTCTCAATGGTTTGGTGTTAATGGGATTTTACTTTTTCCTCTCTTAAGCCTGATTTTTTTTTTCTTTAAAAAAAATTTTTTTTTTAAATTTTGTATTGGGGTATAGCTGATTAACAAACAATGTTGTGATAGTTTCAGGTGAAGAGTGAAGGGACTCAGCCATACGTATATGTATACCCATTCTCCCCTATACTCCCCTCCCACTTGATATCATTCTTGAGCTGCTCAATTAACCAGCCCTGAAATCACTTATCACTGGGCTTTGTCTTGGGAGATGATAAATGTTCCTTATGTATAAGCCACCTTTGATCGGATAGTCTATTCTTAGCAGCTCAAAGCATCACATCTCAGGCACTGAGTGTTTGTTCACACGATTCCTTCTGCCTGGAGTGACCTTCCTATACACATGCCCTTCAAATCCTGCTTCCCTTCAAACCCTGGTTCGTTTGCCACAGGCTTGGTGGACGGCTCCCAATTCTGCTTTCCCCAAACAAGCCGCTTGCCTCGTGTCAGAGTTCTTTGCCTGTCTGTCTTTCTTTCTCATTAGATCAAGGGTCAGCATACGCACTGGCTGCCACATCCTCCACCCACCCACTCACCATCCCATGGCAATCCCCTTTCCACTGGGAAATTTGGTTTTTATAATCAGCACTCCAGGGCAGCCCCTGCCAGTCAATTGGAGGTGCCTCAAAAGAGGTGAATTCCATTTGCCATGACCGTCGAGTCTTCAGGGCACAGACTTTGTTTTACTCACCTCTTCTTTGATTCACAAGCAGCTTTATTATTAAGTGTTACCATTGTATACTTCTGATCCCATTTAATCCCTGCAGCAGCCTCCTGAGGTAAACACCATCATTATTCTGCTTTTGAGGCATGAGATTCTGGGACTCCAAGAGAGAAACTATCTGTTCAAGGTCATACACGTTTGAACCTAGGTCCACCTGTCTCCTGGGCTTCGCTGGTGGCTCAGATGGTAAAGAATCTACCTGCCAATGTAGGAGACCACCTAGGAGATGGGGTTTCCATCCCTGGGTTGGGAAGATCCCCTGGAGAAGGGAATGGCTACCCACTCCAGTATTATTGCCTGGAGAATTCCATTGACAGAGGAGCCTGGTGGGCTACAGTCCATGGGGTCACTAAGAGTTAGATACAGCTGAACAACTAACACTTTCACTTTCCACTGACTTGTACTAAGCACCTGATCTGTTCATGATCCTGGGCTGGGACTGCAGAGAACACAGAGATGGTTTGCTATTTTGAGTGGCATTCAGAACACTGGTCATATTTGAGCTCCATAGGAGTTCACGGATGTTTGGAGTTAATCCAGGAATAAGAGACATCCAGGTTTTACACAGAGGGAAACTGAGGCACAGAGAGAAGAAAAGGCTTGCAAAAGCCATCATGGAGGTTCCAGAGCAAGAGACCACGTCTCATTCCCAGCTGCCATCTGAGGGTGGGAATTTGGGACCTGCTCAGGGGTTAACTGGGAGGGTGACGTCCAGGGCGGTCAGGGATTGGCTAGTACATCCCGGCCTCTTCCTGTTAGCCCACAGGCAGAGGCTTTCACTTCCTGCTGTAGGGACAGGACGGGCAGGATGTCAGGGAGCAGGGAGGGTGGCTCTGTGAGCTATCACTGAGCAGTCTGGGCCATTTCCCCACCTCCGAAAGAGGGAGGAAGAGACAGAGGGCAGGCTGGTGTCTGAGAGTCTTCTGCAGCTCTCACACCCAGAGGCAGCAGGGAGCTATGAGCTTTGCTCCCACGGGCACTGGCCTGGCATACTGGGGTATTTAAAAAAAACTTTCCAGACAATCCTATGCATGGGCCCCTGCACTTCACAGTTTCCAACTGCTTTTTATCCATGGCCTGATATCTCTCCTCTCATACCTCTGACTCCAGGACAGAGTTTGGGGGCTTATTGTTCCCAGTGGAAAAATGAGGAAGCTGAGACCCAGAGGGGTTACAATAAGCAGGCTGCTTGCATCATATAGCAAATCAGTTCCAGGGCTTAGGTCTCCAGAACCGAGTGGTCGGGGCAAGGTGAGGAGGGATCACTCAGAACCTTTCCCGTTGCTCTGGGTGGGCCACGCAGAGGGCATAGGCCCGAGAGGTAAGTAACCAGGCTTCAGATCGGAGCCAGACCAGGCAGAAATTCCAGGCTCTTGTCCCATTTACTGTGTGCCCTCCCTGGGTTCACCTCCGCATTTGAGTCTGTTTTAAAAATCTGGATAGTACATATGGGGCTTCCTTAGCGGCTCAGACAGTGAAGAATTCACTTGAAATGCTGGAGACCTGGGTTCCATCCCTGGGTCGAAAAGAGCCCCTGGAGAAGGGAATGGTGACCCACTCCAGTATTCTTGCCTGGAAAATTATATGAACAGAGAACCCTGGCTGGCTACAGTCTACGGGGTCACAAAGAGTTGGACACGACTGAGCAACTAATACACACACAAACACAACACGTATAACAATGGTACACCAATATTGTGAAGAATAAGTGAGATGAAACACAGAAAGGGCTCAGTGGAGAACCACAAAGTGAGCCCTGCTTCCCTAGCAGTATTCTCTCAAGAGACAGTAAACAGCCCAGAACACGCAGACACACAGATAAGTGAAGAGTTAATGTTGATCGAGTACTTCACATGTTCCAGGAGTTTTTCTAAGTGAGTTTAATTCTTACAAGTTCACTCTGAGGGTCAGGCTGATATTGTACCCATTTTACAAATGGGGAAATGGAGGCACAGGAGGTTACAGACCCTAGGTCATAACCTTAGTAAGTGGCAAAGCCAGGATTCAAACTCCAGCGGCCTATCTCTGAAGCCCAGGCATACTGCCTCCTTTAATATTGGTAATGATTAATTCTTAAAATCATAACTTGCTTTCACACAATAGTCCCTAGTTTATGAAGCATTTGCCCACCCACTCTTTCATTTTTTTCTCACCACAGCAGCCTAGAGAGGAAGGCAATGTTTACTCCTAATTTATAAAAGGGAGGGGGAAACAGGCTGTGAAAAGGGGAACCCACCTGCCTTGCCAAGGTCACACAGCAAGGCCAGTGGCAGAAGTGGGGGTGGATCTGGGATTTTCTGTCTCTAAATTCAGAGGACACTTCCCAGCCTTAATCAGTTCCCAAGCCCCCTCGGTAGCAAGCCTGCGGGCTGGAGATCTTGGGGTTTTCTCCCTGGTCTGGTGCTCTGACTGGGCTTCCACTGTTCAGCTGGAGGGTCCCAAGGCTGCATCCTTCATCCACCCCTCACCCGGCGCTCACTATCAGATGGGAGGGGCAGGAACTCCAGGGCTGGTGGAGTTTCCGACCAGGCAGGAAAAACAACAAAGGAACTGCGTGGGGGGAGAAGGTGGAGGGGTGGCTAGGAGGGTGGCAGGAGCGGAGGGGACGCTTCACCATGGAATATGAAGTCAAGAAAGGGAAAAAGGTAGGTGGGGGTTTGGAAAGGGTTCGGGGTAGAGAAGTGTACCCGGAGTTGGAGAAATGAGAAGCCTAGGGGTGGGGTGATGGGCAGTGAGTGGCGTCAGGAGCACCTTTCTTCTTATTTGGAAAGACCTTCCTCTCCACCCTTGGGCAGCCAGACATTTGGCTCAAACTCTCTAACCAGTCTCCCTGCTCTTAGTGACCTCTGCCATCCCAGAAAAGAACAGACGGACAGGTACCTTCCAGGAAAATCCAGCCAGCCAGATTAGTCTGGAGACACTCCCAACCTGCTTCCCTGGTGTTCCTGGGGGTTCGCCCCTGCAGTTTCTCAGACTGAAGGACAGACAGGAAAACAGACATCAAGCAAACCCATTCCCCTGCTCCTTGCCTCATCAGGGAGAAGGACCTCAGGCAGGGCAAGTGTGTGCTACAAGGCTGCCTATCTGGGCTTGGGACATCTACCTCCTCCTCCTGCCAGGTTCTAGCTGAGCCTGCCCTCTCCCCATCTTTATACAGGGACCAGTTCTGCTCCAAAGGCCTCAGCCTGAGGGTCACTCCCCAACCCCCTAGATCTTTACTTCTTCCTGACTCTCAGAAATTTTCTAGTCTGGTTCTCTGGGCATCTCACCTGTTTGTCTTTGCGGTCCAGGAAGCCTCTGGGCTTCCAACTCCCACCCCCATCCCCACCGAGCCCTCTTCCCCCAAGAAACCAAGATCCAACTGTTTGAAAAGGCTCCCATGTGAATTATGAAGGCTCTGAAGGGAGCCAAGACATAGGTGCTTGTTGCTTCTTGGTTCCTTCCTTCTACAGATATTTATTCAGTATCTATTATGGGCCAGG
This sequence comes from Capra hircus, assembly GCF_001704415.2. Taxonomy (NCBI): domain Eukaryota; kingdom Metazoa; phylum Chordata; class Mammalia; order Artiodactyla; family Bovidae; genus Capra; species Capra hircus. The sequence continues at coordinate 60,835,594 of NC_030820.1, forward strand.
CACCATGCCTGGTGCTCGTGATGGTGCACTGTGAGCAAAGTCAGACAAGGTCCCTCCTCCCTCCCTGGAGCTTACAGTCTAGTGAGGGAGACAGCTTTCAATTTTTTTTTAAGCAATTAATGTGAAAGTGCACAAAATTCTCCATATGCAGTGCTGGGAGAATGTTAAACCTTAGACTGGTCAGCCTGAGCTGATAGGTGGAAGGAAAGGGGGTAGGAAAGAGTGTTTCAGGCAGGGAAACAGTGTGTGCAAAGCCCCTCCACAGGAGGAAGGAATACAGCAAGTAGGAAGAACTGAAAGATGGCCCTAGAACCACAGGACAGGAGTGAGGGGCAGTGAGGTGAAGTTGGAGAAGTGGGCAAGGCTGGAGCATTCAGGGCCACAGACAAAACAACCACTTTCCTGGTCCACTCAGGCATACACACATACTCCCATACATGGGATAAAGCCCTGGCTCCATAGCCAACATTCAAGCCCTCTATGACTTGTTCATCTCATCATTTGACTGCAGTGAAATGGCTATAGTACTTCTTCTCCAGGCTTGTGCTCATCCAGCCCTTGCGGCCCCCAGGGTTTTGCACATGCTGGGCCCTCTTCTTGGAATGTTTGTTCCCAGATTGCTTGATCTCATTGCTCAGAGCTTCCCTGTACTTAATCCAGGATCCATGATACTGATTGTAAAACTTGAACTGGGCATTAGAATCACCTGGGGTGCTTGTTAAAACACAGATCATGGGGGTCTCATCCCAGTTTCTGATCCAATAGGTCTGGGATGGAGCACAGGGATGTAAATTTCTCTTAAATTCCCAGGTGATGCTGCTACTGCTGGTGGTGGAGACCCAGGAACCACACACTGAGAACCACTGCTCTAAATCAGTGCTCACACTTTCCTGAGTGTTTAAATTCTGTTGGGCTGAGTTGAGGCCCTAGAATTTGCTCCTTCAATCTAGACCCAGGCCATTTTTATGCAGGTGCTCACTGGATTATACTACAATATCATTAGTTAGAAATCAATCATTTCTAATATTGAGGAAAGCACAGAAAATAGCTTAATAAATACCTATGCACCTACCATTCAGCCAGATTGGATGTTAATATTCTTCTGTACTTGCCCCAGCCTAGCCTAGGTAGGTTCCTACTATCACCTGGGTGTTTTTTTTTTTTTTAAACTTTTTATTTTGTATTGGGGTTAGCCAGTTAACAATGTTGTGATAGTTTCAGGCGAACAGCGAAGGGACTCAGCCATACATAGACATGTATCCATTCTCCCCTAAACTCACCTCTAACCTGGGTATTTAGAATGAAGGTTTGGAGCCAGACTGCCCAGGGTCAACTATTGGTTCTACAGCCACTAGCTGGTAACCTTACTAGCTCTCTCTGAGGCTCAGTTTCTCCATCTGTAAAATGGAAATCACAGAGGTAACCTGCCCCTCCCTGCAGTGTTTTTGTTAGAATGCAATTAGATAATATAATGCTTCGTATAAGTGTTGGTGCTGGAGAAGACCAAGTCAGTGGCTATTATTATTGCTGTTACCCCCACGCCCTTGCTCCCCCAGGGCTTTGTGTCCCCCATCCGGAGGCTGGTGTTCCCCAAGGCTGCGCGCCGGGCAGCCTGTCGGAGCAGTGTGAGCCGCCGCCCCCTGCACTCAATGCCCCTCTATCCCCCCGACTACCTCATCGACCCTCAGATTCTGCTCTGTGACTATCTGGAGAAAGAGGTCAAGGTATGCATGGGATGAAGGGGGAGGGGTGTGAAGGATCTGGGGACAACGGGTTAGGGGGAAAGTTTCCCTCAACCCTCCTAGGGTCCCTGGCTGGGTCTGAAATTTAAACTGAACAAAGATTAACCGGAGAAAAGCACACACATTTTATTAAATTTTCACATGTACATGAGAACGTTCAGTGAGAGAATGGAAGACCCTCAGAAGTGACTAGAGCCGGAAACTTTTATACATTTTGGACAAAGAAACGATAAATCTGTGAAGAACTGACAAGGCAGAGGTGTTCGGAGTAGGGGTAGTACATGGAAAAGGAGGAACAAGGATTGTTTATACAGACTTCTCGGCCCTCAGTTCCCTGTCTCTGGTGATAAGGCGGTCTCCCTTCCTGCTGATACTCCGAAAAGAGGGTACCTTTCACCAAGGAGATTTATCTCCTGCTTTCAGGGAAGAAGGATGATGCAGGGGAATTCTGAATGACCTTCCTGCTGCTGTCGTTTCCTCTGACTCCTTCAGCTTAAAATAGTCGTGCTGAGGTGCCATATTTTAGGGTGGCGTGTTCTGGACCCCATCAGGAAAGACTTTACCTCTCCTGCACACCAACCTATGACCAGCCTTGTCTGACACAGGGGAGGCTCAGGGGAAAGAGGCCTGGAGTCAACCCAGCCTTGCACGTGCATTATGCTGGGAACCCTCAGCAAGTGACCTCCATCTGCTCAGCCTCAGTGTTCCCATCTCAACACGGGGCTCAAAGTCTACCCCAAGGGCAGAGCAGATGGGAAGGTGCCCTGTGCACTGAAAAGCCAGTCTCCATCTTGTGAGATTTTACTGCAGTGACATTACTGCTACTTGGATGGTGTCCAGATTAAAGGAAGCCAGTTCTGCAAGTCACAGGGACTTGGGCCAATTCAAGGGCTTTACTTCTATTTCATGCGCACCATGAAGGAGCAGTGGAGAATCCTCATTACCCAACAAAGACTGATATGGGGGTAGGAGTGTCAGATTTAGCAAAAACAGGAACCCACTTAAATTTAAATTTTGGTAGGGGGAGGGATAAATTAGGAGTTTGGGATTAACACACACTATTATATATAAAATAGATAAACAACAAGGACCTATTGTATAACACAGGGAAATATAGTTGATATTTTGTAATAATCTATGATGGAAAAGAATATGAAAAAGAATATATATATTATATATGTATACAGCTGAATCACTTGACTGTATACCTGAAGCATTGTAAATCAATTATACTTCAATAAAGTTTTTATTAAAAATTTGAATTTCAGGTAGGCAATGATATTTTTTAGTATTAATATATACCCAGTGTTACATGAAACTAAAATTACTTTAAAAACAAACTAAAAAATTAGTTGTTTACATGAAAACCAAATTTAATTGGCATCTTGTATTTTATCTGGCAACCCTATAAAGCAAAAAGCTAACAAATCCACTTAAAAAACTGGGGACTAAAACTTTATAGAGAATAAAAAGAAGAGAAATGGTATGATTGGTAGAATTCACCTGTAAGAATAAAAATAAAAAATAATGAAAAATGTTAATTCTTACACTTAATGACATTTAGCTATAAGTAACATTAAGCTATAAGTAAGAATGAATGATTTATTTACTTATTTTTCTGACAAAATTATATACTAACTTGATACAATATTCTTTCCTTCCCACTTAATTTCTGCAACAAGGTCATAAAGAAGGCCAGTGACCTGTTGACACGGGTGCTTGGGATGAACAGGAGCCACTCAGGCCAAGTGGGAAATTACAAGTGGCCCGTTCTTTCAAGCTATTACAGTGACCTTTGCTTCTGCCATAGTCAAAGAACTGTATGTTCATAAAGTAAGCTTATATTAGCAAAAATAAGCTAGCTGTGAGAGTGTGGGTTCTGGTGTGTGGAGTCCAGCTCCACCCTTTCTTTTATAGATAATACTGGGCAGGTTATTTATTTTGACTGTGCTTTAGTTTTCTCATCCTCAAAGTAAGGATGAATGAGTACATAAAACTCGCAGGACTATGGGTCCTAGGATTGCTTTAATAACAGTTATTACCAAGCCATTATTATTAATTCAGATATTTCTATCTCAGTCTACCCTTACGGTGTCAGTGAGGTCAGGGTCCTCCGCGGCTTCAAGGTAACCTCTCTGCCCTTCTCCCACCACCCCTACCCCCGTCCCATTTCTATACAGTTCCTGGGCCACCTCACCTGGGTCACCTCCTCACTGAACCCCTCCAGCCGGGACGAGCTCCTGCAGCTGCTGGACACGGCCAGGGTGAGGCGCCGGGAGAGGGGAGGACAGGGTCTGGTCCCCTACGTTTCCCACCCGTGGCCACTGGGACTCAGGAGATCCGACCCACCCCACAGCAGCTGAAGGAGCTGCCGCTGAAGACCACGGCGGAGCAAGACAGCATCCTGAGCCTGTCGGCCCGCTGCCTGCTGCTCACCTGGCGCGACAACGAGGAGCTTATCTTGCGTATACCCACGCACGAGATTGCCGCCGCCTCCTACCTGCAGGACGACGCTCTGCACCTGCTGGTGCTGAAGACCGGTACGGTGGGCGGGGAGGGGAAAGGGTAGAGAACGGCCCGACACCTAGAAACGGGCGCTGCCTGGGGCTGGGGCGGGGCCTGAGGCTGGAGGATGGGGTGATGGAAGGCCTGACCAAACTACCCCTAGACTAGGGATAGGGCATGGCTGTTTGCAAGAAGTGGGAGCCCAGTGTTGAGGGTTGAAGGAGGGCGGCCTGACCCACCATCTCGGAAATGATGGAGAAGCCAGAATCCTGAGGCCTGAACGCGTGATTCATGGGTAGCAAAGCTCTGAGGCTAGGAGGGTACCTGGGGCAAGAAGCGGCGTCTCACTTAGGGGCGGAGCCGTACACTGCGGGGCGGAGCTCGCGGCTGAGCTACCTGGTGGGAGGTGTGAGACCCTGCCAAGCTAGGGGCGGGGCCTGAGACCAGGGGCGGGGCTGAAGGGAAGCTTGGATCCAAGGAGAGGTTCCCGAAACCAAGAACAGAGTCAGAGTTAACAGTAAAGAGGGAGGCGATAGTCTGACCACTACTCAGATCAGACGGCAGGGTCCGAGGCAAGGGGCGTCTGGATGGGGTGGGATGGGTGGGAAAGGCCAGATCCAGGGGTGGAGCCTGAGGGTGGGGCGGGGTCGGGCCTCCTGACTTTGAAGCTAGGGGTGTGGCCTGAGCACAAGGGCCGGGGGACTCACTCCCAAACCCCCATCCCGCAGCGGCGGGTCAGGACCCCCAGCTGGCGTCGGGAGAGGGGGCGCTTAGCCTGGATCTCCTGCTCTGACGGCCACCCGACCTCTCCTAGGTCTGGGCGTGGACCCGGTGCCAGCCGGCGTAGACGCCAGCCCCGGCGGGGCGGGGCGCGACCCGGGCCCACCGGGCGTGGCGCCCGAAAAGCGGCGGGTGGGCACCACCGAGCGGCGCCACACCATCTGCAGCCTGGACTGGCGGATGGCGTGGGGCGGCGGCGCAGGCGCAGAGGCCCGGGCCGGGGGCGGCGGCGGCGGCAGCCTGGAGCGCCAGCGCGCCGGGGCGCGGGCGTCGGGCAGCTGGGAGCGGCGACAGACGTTCAGCGGCAGCTGGGAGCGGCGGCACGCCGGCGGCGGCGGCGGCGCGGGAAAGCCAGGCGGCAGCTGGGAGCGGAGGCAGGCGGGCGGCGGCGGTGGCAGCTGGGAGCGGCGCCACCCGGGCCCCAACCCGCTAGACCCGCAGGACCCCAGCCCCGACGCCTACTGCAACCTGGTCATTCTGGCTGTGGCCAACAGGGTGAGCCCGAGGGCACCCTGCGCCCCTGCACCCTGCCTCCAGGGCACGTCTTCACCCCCGCGCCCCCGCCCCCCATCCCTCTGCCCCTACCCCCGCAACCCTCCGCCCCCACTCCCGCGTCCCCCCGTCCCTTTTCATCTCCCTCCTTTGGCCCTACTCCCCAGGATTTCAGGCACTGTGCGCCCATAACGGCAAAAGGCTTCTACCCTCCAGCTCCCAGACACCTCCCCCTTACTTGTCCCGGAGGGATGAAAGTTCAAAATGGCCCAGACTTAGATCTAATCCCTCCTCCAGCCCTCCTCTTTCCCCAAAATCGTCAGTCTCCGCACTACCACAGTAAGAATCATGAGGACAGTGATCACCAGCACGAATTGAGTGCCCGACCTGTGCCAGACAGGAAACCAGCATTAATCATTTTGTTCTCAGGTTAACCCCTAGAGGCAAATATTACCATCATTCCTATTCTACAGAGAAGGAAACAGACAGAGGCTAAGCAACTTGTGCAAGGTCGCACAGGAAGCAGGCGGTGATTTCAACACTAGGACCCGAAAGTTCAGAGCCGGTACTCTTGGTAACAATGGTCATCACCCAAAGCATAAGATTTCCCACAGATCTTGCCCCACCCTCTATCCTCCACATTCACCCTTGCTTTTATTTATTTGACCATGTTTATTGAGTACCAGCTTCTGCTAGGCATTGGTCTAGGTGACATGGATACAGAAATGAACAAGACATAATTAGTGTCCTCCCTTAGGGAGCTCACTGTCTAGCAGACACCTTCAAACCCTGAGACTTGTAAGCTTTTTCTCTGACCCAGGGCCTTGAACTCCCCCTATATATAAATCCCATGTGGTGAACAAAATGGACATGGTGCCTCTTTAGAAAGAAAGGTGGATAGTAACCAGTAAACTCAGGCTATGGAGTGGGCTTGAAACACTTTCCCATTTATCCTTGGCACCTAGAAAAGTGCCTGGCATATGTGTGCGTTCATGCTAAGTCGCTTCAGTCATGTTCGACTCTTTGCAACCCCACGGACTGTAGCCCACCAGGCTCCTCTGTCCACAGGATTCTCCAGGCAAGAATACTGGAATGAGTTGCCATTTCCTAGCTGCTCAATAAATATATTGAGTAGATGGATTAGTTCGTAATATATTACAATATGTTGTGATGGGGACCAACAAAAAAACAGGCAACTTGAAATGATAAGGAGGAAGGAGATCCATTTTTCAGAGGGAAAGTGAGTTTGTGCCTTTTGAACTGAAATGTGGAAGAGAGAAGGAAGCAGCAGGGCAAAGAGCCAAGAAAGTCAATTCCAGACATAGGCACCAGTGTGCCCTGTTTATTCCACTAGGCTGGGAGGGCTTTAGGCCTTACCTAATTCACCTCTGAGACTCCAGAACCCAGCCCGGTGCCTGCCACACAGTGGAAATAAGTAATAATTTGTAGAATGAGTAAATAAATAAGGCTTTTTTTTCCGGGGAGTATCTGAGCCTCTGGCCTCCAATCTGAGGCATCGTGGTCTCAAGAAGGGTATAGGAGTTAGAGTCAAAAAACCTGGGTGCCAATATTAACCAAAGCCATGAGTCTGCTATATGAGTCACTTATCCACTCTCATAAAATAAGGATCCTCTCTTCTCTGTCCACTTGATAGGGTTATTATAAGGATCAATCCTGGTTTAATGATAATTTCACTCCCTCATCCCAAAATGCCTGTCCTGAGGTTACATTTTAACTTACACCCTGGGCTGACTTTTTGAGAAGCACAAAATAAGAAATGACTTCATGAAGATGGACTCTTCATTAGTTGTCTTTCTATATCTCTTACTCAAAAAGGTAAACCAAAGAGGCAAATTCCTCTTCAAATTTGCCATCTCAAAAAAGTCTTACCCAAGAACCTAAATGCCTTCCTTCTATCAGGGACTGAAGTTTATATATTCATCCTGCTTCCATTTTTGCCCTGGGTGCCAGGAAGCTCACATCTAAATATGGCACAATAACTATGATGAGCCTAACATTTTCATACATGTATTTCTTCCTCCTCTTACTAGGTATTAGGAGACTAGGGTTCTAGTCCTGGCTAATCGCTTTATGTCTCTGGGTTTCAGCTTCCTACATGTAAACTTAATTTAATTTAGCATAAGCTTCAGGAAGGCCCATAATTCTCCCATAAACTGGGGGTACATGTTTATACTTTTCAGAGCACAAGAGTTACAGTTGTCACAGGATTCTATAAAGACCAGTAAGTGGCTATTTCTATAAAAGCCACCCAGAACATGGCTATATAATTTTGATGGAAAATGACCTTAGAGTGGCTCTGAAGTCGCCCACAGTTGCATGTGTGCCCCTGTGTGCCCGCTCACACTGCGTTTTCAGGAAGCAGGGGCATCTTGATCACGGAAGAGAGACTGAGCTCTGTCCTCCTCTCTGGACAAGGATGCTGCCGAGGAGTCCTGTGCCCTCATCTGTCAGGTCTTCCAGATCATCTACGGAGACCAGAGCATCGAGTGTGTGGACCGGGCTGGTTACCACTACACATCCACGCCTGAACGACCGTGGCTCTGTAGCCGCAGTGAGTATTCCAGTTCCTGGCCAACCTTCCTGTGAATCATCCCGAAAGGCCAGAGGAGGTGGGGGTCAGACGTGGGGTAGAGGGTGATATGTCCCAAGACTGGGGCCAACAAAAGCCTTTAGGGGTCCTGACTTCTACAGCAATTACAGTGTACCCCCAATATATAGCTAAAATAAAATGTCCAATTTCATAATGACCTCAAGCCTAGCTTTATAATAAGCCCTTTAGAGGTGAACTCTCTCTCCCTTTTGTATTTTGGCATCCCAGGGGGATTGTCTGTTTACTGAGCCGTCTAGCCCTGCTAGGACTCTAGGTCAAAACCAAGATTTCAAGACTGGTCCTTGAGTGCTGTCAAGGGCTGGAATGAAAATGAAATCAACAGAGGTTTGTTGAGCACCAGCTATGTGCCAAGCACAGACCCAACGTGCCACATGTTTTGTAATCCTCATAGCAACCTCATCTGTCCTGTTTGCCACTGTGTCGCCTGTGCCTAGAGGAGGATCAGGGGCAGATGCTCAAGGTGTATTTTCTGAATGGATGAAAGAACTGTCTGAGGCTTTATGAATCCAGTTTTAACAGATGAGGCTATTAAGGCTCAGAGAGGTCAATAAATGTCTCAAGGTCACACAGCTGGCAAATGACAGAGTCAGGATTCAAACTCAAGTGCACCTGATTCTAAAGCTTCCATCTGCAAAAGCTTCACTCTCCAGGTTGCCTTCAAGGCCCCAAAGTGAACTTGCTCAGCCACAGCCCCCTCAGGGTGGTCCCTGTTTGCATAGCTCCATTGGAGAAGGAAAAGGCAACCCACTCCGTGTTCTTGCCTGGAGAATCCCAGGGATGGCGGAGCCTGGTGGGCTGCCGTCTATGGGGTCGCACAGAGTCGGACACAACTGACACAACTTAGCAGCAGCGGCAGCAGCAGCAGCAACAGGGAGTGGGCTCTTTCCCCCTGGAGGCACTCCCATCTGTGGAAACTGTGGTTATTGAGAATCTGGGGAAGTTCATTGACTCTCCCAGGGATGATGGACAAATAAATAAGATAATTCAACAAATATTTCTTGAACACCTGAGTGTCGGATCCTGCTAATCTCCAGGATGCACTGGTGACTAAAATCAGACATGATCCTCCCTCGGAGGCTTGCATTGCTGAAATCAGTTCAGTTCAGTCGCTCTGTTGTGTCCGACTCTTTGCAACCCCATGAATCACAGCACGCCAGGCCTCCCTGTCCATCACCATCTCCCGGAGTTCACTCAGACTCACGTCCATTGAGTCCGTGATACCATCCAGCCATCTCATCCTCGGTCGTCCCCTTAATCAGCTGACAATAATTAAAGTTACACAGGGACTTCCCTGGTGATTCAATGGCGAGGACTTTATGCTCCCAATCCAGGGGTTCCAGTTCAATCAATCCCTGGCCAGAGAACTAGATCCCACACGTTGCGACCAAAATTTCACATGCTTTAACTAAAGATCTTGTGTGCCACAAGGAAGACCGGATGTACTCCAATAAATAAATAAAAATAATTATTTTGGCCACACCGGTCTTTACTGCTGCTTGTGGGCCTTCTCTAGTTGCAGCAAGGGGGGCTCCTCTCTAGCCGTGGTGCACACGCTTCTCATTGTGACGGCGTCTCTTGTTGCAGAGCATAGGCGTCAAGGTGCATGGTCTTAGTGGCCCCGCAGCATGTGGAATCTTGCTGGACCAGGGGTCGAACCCATGTTCCCTGTATCGGCAGGTGGATTTCCAACCACTGGACTACCAGGGAAATCCTGTTTTTGTTTTTTTAAGAGAAAGAACCTGCTTTAAAAGAAATAGTTACACAAATAAAATGCAACCACACACTCTAGTATGAAAATGTATAATGAGAAACCAGCCTGACCTAGAAAGTCAGGGGAGTGTCCTGAGGAAGTGCCACTCAGTGAGCCAAGGAGGAGGCCAGTACCTGGGTTCACTGGGTGCTCCTTTCTCCTCATGATTTTGACCTCCTTCCCTTCAAAGTTCTTTTCTCTCTCTCTCTCTCAAACATATATGGCTTACAAACCCTACGGCAACTGTTCCCTGGCTTGCTCTCCCCAAGGTCCCCATGAGTAGGCAGGAAGGTGGTGTTGTCACAACGTTGGGGAAGGTGAGGGCCAGGAGGAAGAGGTGGGTTGCCCAAGGTTGTCTCTGTGTTGGTGGTGGGGGCAGGAATCCTGGTCAGAATCTTCCAGTGGCTGCCCGTTTCACTTAGTGTGTAAGCTAACTCCTGTACGATTGCTTACAAGGCCATCCTTGCTCCAGCCGCCATCTTTACTCCAGGGTGGGGCTGAGCTTGGGGCCTCGGGGAGCCGGGGATATTGGTCCCCGCTTTGCCACCACTCACTGCCCTCTCTCTGCTGCCCCCAGGTGAGAGCTGCCGCACTGACGGGACCTATGCCTACGACGCCGACTTCAGCTGCTGCAGCTCCTTGTGGGTACTGCCCTGGCCAGGGACCCCACTCTGGTCCCTTCTGTCCCTGCACAAACAGGACTGCTCCTCTGGGCACTCTTGAGATCCTGTGGGCAAGACAGGATGGGGGAAAGTGACTCCACTTTGATTTGTGCTGAGACACTGAGCTCTGAGCCTGAGGCTCTGGTGAGCTGATAGAATCTGAACCCCTGAGAGAGAGACAAGGCTGCCAGAGGCCAGAACTAGGTCCACATGACCCTGCTGCTCTTCCCCAGTCATCCAGACACTCAGTGGCTTGCAGAGGCCAAAATCACAACTTATGCCAAAAAATCATTTTGGCTTCATGGAATAGAAAACTCTAAAAAGAGCTGCTTAAATAAGAGTTTCCTCCCCCTCCCCCTCTCTCTTACATAAAGTAGACCAGGAGTTCATGGCCTTGTGGTCATCAAGGGCCTAGATGTATCTTTCCAGCCTCCCTAACACTTGCTTTCATCCCCCAAATCACCTCATGGGCCAAAATAGTGGTAATAGCTCCAACCATCACAGCAGGTCTTTAATTCTTTGCTAAAATTTCCACCTGATGGCTTCTGCTTACATCTTGTCGGCCAGAACGTGGTCTCATAGGCACAGCTAGCTATAAGCAGGACTGGAAAACAGGGTTTTTAAAAAAGTCTCAGTGGGGAACATTGTCCAGGGTTCCATTTTGGGTGACCAACCACCCCAGTTTGCTCAGGATTTAGATGTTCCCCAGGACATGGAATTTTCAGTACTAAAACTAGGAAAGTCCCAGGAAAAGTGAGACACATTGGTCACCGTAATTCTGTTGCTAAGGCCTTTAACTGGACAAGGGCAAGTCTCTGCCAGTGATATATGCCTTACTCCCCCCACCCTATTTTTAGCAGCAATATATTTGCCTAATACTATGTACCCTTAGGCCGGTCCTTAAACAATCTGCTGTATGCTAGAGAGGCAACAATCGTGACAATGAGTATCTTTTGAACTTGGTATGTGCCAAGGGCTATTTTATAATGCACTTCTTTTAAAAAATCAACATAGCAACATTACAGGAACTACTGTTTATTTATTGCTTAGTCCATAACTCTAACGCCTCTGTTTCTCACAATGACACCAATTTTTACCATCCCCTTTTATAGCTAGAGAAATTGAAAAATAGAGAAGTAACTTGACACAAGGTCAAGAAGCTAGTAAGTTGTTGGCCTGGGGTTTGAACCCAAGTAGGCTTAGAGTCCACACTGCTTCTATAGAGCTAATCATTGACGATGGTTCTGGAACAACATAGAGATTGGGAGGCAGAGCCCAAGGCTGACTTTTATTTAAGCACTATTTATTGAGTACCTCCTCTGTACCTACCCATGACACAGAGGCTTTTCGGATGCCCCCACCAAATGTCCTCTCTAACCACTCTGTCCCTCACACCCTCTGTCGCAGCCACAGTGGCCTCCTGGCTGCTCCTCAGACTCACCACGCGGATCCTGCCTCGGCATCCTTTTGTGCTGTGCTGTGTGCTAGGGATACAGGGGGAGCAAGGCAAGAATGAGACCTGTGCTCGCCACATAGCAGGTACTCAGCAAACAGAAAACCAAGGTCCCTGCTCATGCGTGCTTTGCAAGTGTGGCAAACGGACAGTGAAATCATTATTTAGTAGCAATAAGCATCAACAGTAAGAAACACTACTGGGAAGCTCAGACAGTGGCTGCCTCATCTGGGGAGTCAGGAGGGCCTCTCCAAGGTGACAACACTTGAACTGAGACCTGATGGATAAAAGGGGGAAGAGCACTCCAGGTAGAGGGAACAGCAAGTGCAAGGAGGCGGAGGCAGGATATGCTTGGCGAGGCTGAGGAGCAGCCAGGAGGCCACTGAGGCTGCGGCAGAGGATGTGAGGGACAGAGTGGCTAGAAAGGACATTTGGCGGGGGCATTGGAAAGGCCTCTATGTCGTGGGTAGACTTACAGACTTTGTGATCATATTGGACAGAGGGTCTAACCCGGTCGGGAGGGGTCAGGGAGAACTCTCCTGAGGAGATGACTTTTAAAATCCAATGATGAGGAAGAGTTAGCTGAGCACACAACAGGGAAAGAGAGGCATTCCAGGCCAAGGTAATAGCATGGGCAAAGGTCCAGAGGTGAGGAGGTACTTGGAGTATTAGAGGAAAAGCAAGAAGACAGGTGGCCTGAGCCTGAGCAGCAAGGGTGAGGCGAGGCTTGAGAGGTGGTGCAGGGCCAGATCACAGGAGACCTCAAGGGCCAAAATGGGGTCCAGGAGGAGGGCTCAGTCCCAGGGCATGGGTGACTGTCCCCTCCCACCTTCAGCCTACCACATGGAGAGGAGCTGGAGAGAGGGAGTGAGGCCCCTTCCCTCTGTTCCTGCAGCAACAGCTCCCAGGACACATTTGAAGCCTGTTACAGCGGCACGTCCACACCCTCTTTCCCTGGGTCCCACTGCAGCAGCAGCGACCACAGCGGCCTGGGCCTTGAGCAGTTACAGGACTACATGGTCACGGTGAGCTGGGGAGGGCAGGGTGACCAGGTGTTTCAGGAATCATGAACAACCCTGGGCATAACTGAAGTGTAAGACCACAGAGGTCAGGGCAGGGAATGACATTCGGAGAGTAAACGGAGTCAGCCATGAAAGACTTTAAGGAAGTCAGCTAGCAGTGAGTGCTGGCTTTATACCGGGCACTGTTCTGAGCACCCATAATGTATCATCGCCTTTCATCTTTCAACAAAACCCAAGAGGAAGTGCCAACATTATTCTCACTTTGCGGATGAGGAAAGCAAGGGTTAAGGAGGTTATCGTCTGCTCATGATCACAGAGCTGGTTAGTAAAGGGGCCAGGATTTTAAATTAGACAGCTTGAGTCCACATCCCACTCTTAGATGCAACCCAAAGGGTCTGGATGTCCCCCAGGAGGCCAGCTTTTCAGAGGAGGGCTGGGCCGGATACATCCAGCCCTGGGTCTTTTAGGCAGGGGGCTAATTTCAAATGGTGCACCCACAGTTGCGGACTAAGCTGGGGCCCCCAGAGATCCAGCAGTTTGCGCTGCTGCTTCGGGAGTACCGGCTGGGGCTGCCCATCCAGGACTACTGTGCAGGCCTGCTGAAGCTCTACGGAGACCGGCGCAAGTTCCTCCTGCTTGGTGAGCCCCCTGCCCAGGCTGGGATTGTTCACTCTTTACCCTTTGGCCTCCCGTAAAGCCACATCATGAGATCCATGAGACAAATGAGGAAACCAAAGTGTGGAGAGGGGAAGGGACTTGTCTGCAGTCACAGAGCCGGGAAAGAGAGCACAGGTGTAACGATTTCACCTTCACAGCAAAGGTGCGAGAGGACATGACACTTCCCATTTTACTCCACGAGGCATCCGAAATTCAGAGAGGCTAAGGAACTCGTCCAAGGTCACGGAGCTAGTAAAGAGGGCTAATGATAACAGAAAGAGGAATGATAATCCTTTTTTTAAAAGTTTTTATTCAGTTTGTTACAATATTGCTTCTCCTTTATGTTTTGGTTTTGTTGGCCCTGAGACATGTGGGATATTAGCTCCCAGACCAGGAACTGAATCTGCACCCCTTTGATTGGAAGGCCAAGCCTTAACCACTGGACCACCAGGGAAGTCCCAGGAATGATCATTCTTAATAAGCTAACATGTATTTGGCAGTTAACCATTTGCCAAAGGATCATCTGGTTGAAGGCCCTCAGTTCTGAAAGCTGAAACTATGACTTGCCTCCGTTTTGCAGATGAGAAAACTGAGGCTTAGAGAAACGAAGTACATAAGTCATAAAGCTAGTAAGTACTGACAGAAGTAAAACAGAAGTCAAATGGGCTGCTCAGTGTGTGCTAAGAACCTTATTTAATCCTTACAGCCCGGGAGAACAGGTGCAATTACCTCCGTTTTACAGGTGAGGACAGTAAGGCTCAGAATACTTATTGAGGCTACTTATTGAGTCCATGGGGTCGCAAAGAGTGGGACACAACTGAGCGACTAAGCACAGCACATAACGAATAAATAGGAATATAACCATCGAAATAATAATGATAACAAGAATAAGCTAACATGCAGTGAGCATTTAAATGTGTACGGGGCACTGTACCATTATTCTCCAGCTCAGAGAGTCAAGGAGTTGTGCAAGCCACACAGCCAGCGAGTGGCAGGGCGGGGGATCTGAACTCCGCCCTCCAGCGAAGGTGATCCCTCGGTGCGAAGGGAAGGGCTGACCCCGGGGAATCACCGTGGCTCTCGACCCGCAGGGATGAGGCCCTTCATTCCGGACCAGGACATCGGCTACTTCGAAGGCTTCCTGGAGGGCGTGGGCATCCGCGAGGGCGGCATCCTCACCGACAGCTTCGGCCGCATCAAGCGCAGCATGAGCTCCACGTCGGCGTCGGCGGTGCGCAGCTACGACGGCGCCCAGCGGCCGGAGGCGCAGGCCTTCCACCGGCTGCTGACAGACATAACGCACGACATCGAGGCGCTGGCCCCCGACGATGACGAAAGCACGGACGAAGAGGCCCGGGACTCCCCGGGCGGGGGCGACGCGGCCGAGGACAACTACCTGTAGCCTGTGCCGCCGTCCATGCAGAGGGCGGGCAAGGGGGTGGCCCCGCACTCCCGCCCCTGAGTCTCATGCGCCCTTGTCTGTGCGTGTGTGTGATCCATCCCCAGGATCCCTTCCCCAGACCCCAGCCCGGGGCTCCGCGCTCCGGAGGCGGGAGTCTGTCCCTACCGGTCCCCCGCCCCGGTCCCTACAGTACTGAGAATGTCCTGCAAGGGGCGGGACCCAAAGCTGGGCTCAGCAGCTCCCTCTGCCGGTCGGGGAGGGCGGCGAACTTCTCTGTCCCAATAGCCCGGACGTTCGGCCTCTGGACAGACACTCGAGAGACTCCGCAACTTTCTGGAGGCCAAGCGAGTGATGGAGAGTGTGCTCCACCTGCTGGCCGGTTCAGAAAAGAATTCCCCGAGCCTGAAGACCTCTTTTTCTATTTTACAGTTTGAGAAACTGAGGTTCCAGAGAAGAAACTGGAGGGAGTCTCCTGATTCCCCTTAGATATTACCTCACTCTGGACATACTAAATGGTGCAGAGGGTCTTTCTGAAGCTCTAAGAGGCAGGGTCTCCCCTTTGCAGATGGACTTAGATCTTTAGTGTGGAATAGAGGTTTCTTTCTACCAAGAGTTGACCCAGAGGAGCATGATCTGGGTCCCAGCCCCCACCCTAAGGCTCTGAACAAGTCGCTCGTTCAGATCTGGCGACTGGAGCAGGACAGGCTAGGCTCCCTGTCTGGTAGGTGTCCTAGCCTCTCTGCCTCTCCCATTTTCTCTTCTGACCCCACACACCTCACAAGGGGGTCGTAGGGGTTACTGAAGGTCAAGACCTTAGTGCTAGGTCTAACACATGATAAGTGTTCAATAAATGCTGTCCCCTTCCACATCGAACACTTTCTGACTCAGTTTACCTGTCTTTAGCTGTGTGCAACGGGACATGAACTGAGGTGAGGGTGAGATGTAGGAAGATCCTCAGGGAACTCACAGTTTGGGAGGAGAAAATAGGACTTGCCCCTCACAGCTCTCTTCCAGCCTGACTCCATGCTCAAAATCCAAATGAAAAGATTCTGCAGGTCAGCCGTCGCATCTCAGGTAGTCAAAGAAACCCAAAGACAGAATTGGAGGGGGAGAAAAGTCAGCATAAAGACAGGACTTGCACAGCCCCAGGAAAGGCTCAGAGGCTGAAAGAAGCCCTCAGAAGAGGCAAGAGAATTACTTAGAAGAGCTAAATTTTATCTGTAGAACTTTACATGGCCAGACACAAGGTGCTTACCATGAGGTAGGTACTATTATCGCCATTGTTAAAGTAATATCATTATTATTACCAGGGCCTGGATTCAGCAAATTCCCTGATTCATAGTCAGTTCATGGCAAATGACTATCCCGTCATAACTGACCCACAGAAGGCCCTTCTGATCACTGACTCGATGGACATGAGTTTGAGCAAGCTCTGGGAGTTGGTGATGGACAGGGAAGCCTGGCGTGCTGCAGTCCATGGGATCGCAAAGAGTCGGACATGACTGACTGAATCTTACTTCGTTTTATATTCCCCAGACTTCATCCACACATCCCCACAATCCTTCTCCTCCCCACCATGGGTACCCATCTCTATGTGTTGATATATGTCCCTGGACATAAAATGTATAATGTCTTATGTGTGTGTTTACCTTACATAAATGGTATTATGTAACAAACTCATTCTGTTGTTTCCTTCCTGTGTAAAAACCTAACTTACTACATCCAACCACTGCAAAATATTCCAAGCTGAGCATCCACTGATGGACACTCAGGTTGCTTCCAATTTCCTCTTACCATAAACCACACTGTGATGAAAATTGTGCATGACCCTTGTGGGGCTGTGTGACAATTTCTTTGGGCTCTATACCCAGGAGTAGATCATAGGGTATATATGTTTTCATTTTCGCTAAAAGTCACTAGAATGGCTACACCAGTAGTGTGTGAAGGATACTGTCTCCCCACGTTTTCAGCGACTTTACCATCATCTAACTTTCTAACCTTTTGCCTATTTGGGTGTAAGGTGGCATCAGGTTGCTTTAAGTTGCATTTCTCTGTTAACCCTGAGATTCAGAACCTCCTCTTATACTTGTAAGGCATTTAGGCTTCCCCTTCAGTAGTGTTTGTTCATGTCTTTTTCCCATTATCATTCGGGTTTCCTGTCTGTTCCTTGTTGATGTGCAGGAGTAGTTTATACCTTTTAGATTTTAATCCCTTGTTGGATATTGTTATAAACATCTTCTCCTAGTCCCTTGCCCATCTATTAAGTTTATTTATGGCAATGGTTCCCAAACTTTAGCATGCATCAGCATCTCCTGGAAGGCTCTGTAAAACACAGATTGCTGATTCCCACCCCAGAGTTTCTGACTCAATAGAACAGAGATGGGGCCCAAGTACTTGTGTGTGTTTGTTTTTAGCATTTACTTATTTAATGTTTTTTTGAATCTCTATTGAATTTTTTTTTACAATATTATTTCTGTTTTACATTTTGGGTTTTTGGCCACGAGGCCTGTGGGATCTTAGCTCTCAACCAGGGATTGAGTTCATGCCCTGTGTACTGGAAAGCAAAGTCTTAACCACTGGATCACCGGGGAAGCACTAAGAACGTGTGGTTTTTAAAAATATTTGTTTATTTATTTATTTTTGGCTGCACTGGGTCTTCGCTGGTGGGCGTGGGCTTATTCTAGTTGCGGCAAATGGGGGCTACTCTTCGCTGCTGTGCACAGACTTCTCATTGCCGTGCCTTCTCTTGTTGTAGAACACAGGCGCCAGGCCTCGCGGGCTTCAGTAGTTGCAGTACACAGGCTCAGAGTTGTGGCTCATGGGCTCCAGAGCTTGGGCTCGGTAGTCAGGGTGCAAGGGCTTAGTTGTTCTACAGAATGTGGAATCTTCTCAGACCAGGAACCAAACCCATGTCTCCTGCATTGGCAGGCGGATTCTTACCCACTGTACCACCAGGGAACTTCAAGAACTTATGTTTTTGACAAGTACTCCGATGACGCTAGTGGTTCAGGGACCACACTGAGAACCACTGGTCTGTGGTACCTTCCTCTGAGCAAATTTCCATTGAACAAATTTTTAATTTTGATATTTCCAAATTTATTTGTCTTCATTTTGTGGATGAGGGAACTGGAGCTCAAAGTGGTGAAGTGAATGACCCCCAAGATCCACAGCGAGCTGGGATTTGGACCCATATCTGGCTCACCCCAGAGCCCAGGCTCCTACTGGCTCTGCTATCCTGTCTACCTACTTTTGGGATACATTGATCAGAGGCTGAGGTATTTAGACCTGAGGCCATGGGGTGTCCTGGTAAGTTCCTGAATGAGGCAGCCATGAGGGGGAAGTCCATTGACAAGGGGCAGAGACCAAAGAGGTGGGGGTCCCTCTTAAAGGCCTGAGGGCTTTGCAAGAGGATCAGGCTTGGAAATTGGCCACAGTCCTAGCCTGGCACAGAGTCAGGACTGCTGAGAGGCACTGAGATAGCTCTTACCCCACAGCTCTGAGGATGGAGCAACTTCCCCTCATACCCTGAGGAAGTCCCTAGCCACCCCGGAACTATCCTCTTACTAAAGCCATGCAACCCTTTGGTTTCTGAGGGCTGGGGTGACCCAGGCTCTGAGAATGGGGACTCTGGCCACACTTCCTCCTGTAGCCTTCAGAAACCCTGCCAGGGTCACTTCCCATCATGGTTCAGTTCCTGGCACTGCAAAACAGGAAACCCCCCTGGGCAGGGACAGCTGATTCCCAAAGATCTGTAGGGGTGGTGTAAAGATGGAACTCCCCGACCAGCTGGATCCCCTGAGGACACTCCTGCCCCGTGGACAAGTGCTGGGCAGTGAAAACGTCTCCAACTGCCACTGCCCCTGAAGTCCCTCCCACCTGGGGGCCCTGGAGACTCCCAGCAATCCTTTGCACCTGCATGTTGGGAATGGGTTGTGGCACCACTGCCATCCAGTCACTGTCATTTAGGGAGCACCCACTCTGTGCCAGGCATTGTGCTAGACACTAGAGGGAGATACAGAATAATCTTTGCCTGCTGGGGGCTCCTAGCCTGATGGTCCCCAAATTTTCACTACACAAAATTCTCAGCTGTAAAATCAAAGAGTGAAAAACCGGCTCTTTCGGGGGAAGCTGGAAAAACCTTCTTGGAGGAGGTGACCTACGAGTGAGACCTTGAAGGACAAGTAGGGTTTTCGCAGGTTGACAAGAGCAGGGAGAGCCCTTCAGGTGGGCCCAGCATGAGTGTAGGCAGGGGAACATGGCACCCTCTGAGACACTTAAACACTCTGGCTCCAGGGTCAGACTTGTGGTTTTGAGTCCCAACTCTGTCATCTGCAGCTGGGGTAAGCCCCTAAAGGTCTTGTTTTCCTCATCTATAACGTGGGGCAATAATAGCATTGGCCTCAGAGGTCTTGTAGATTGCTGTGAGGCGTGAACAAGATAATCCGTGTAAAAGTGCACCTGCTGCTGCTGCTTGGTCGCTCAGCTCAGTCGTGTCTGACTCTTTGTGACCCCCTAGACTATAGCCCGCCAGGCTCCGCTGTCCATGAAATTCTCCAGGCAAGAATACTGGAGTGGTTTGCCTTGCCCTCCTCCAGGGGATCTTTCCAACCCAGGAATCAAACTGGGGTCTCCTACATTGCAGGCAGATTCTTTACCAGTTGAGCTATCAGGAAAACCCCAAAAGCATCTAGTAATCTAGTAAGTGCTTAATCAATGTGACCATGACTTATTTGGGAGGTACATGGAGTATGCGCGGTGAGGGGCAGGGCTTGTAGGGGAGGAAATCAGAGAAGTGGACAGGCTGAGATGCCCCTAGAAGGGCAGGCTGGGAAGTACAGGCAGTGCGGAGTGAGCTAATGGGCTTGCATTTTCTCAAAATGAATCTAGCTGTTTGGAGGGGAGAAAAACCTGGGCCCTGGGGTCCTAGGGAGAGGGCTGGGACAAGGACCAGAGGAGAGATGCTAAGAACTGGCTCAGATGCGGTAAGAGGAAGGAAGAAGGGAAGGGAAGTGAAGTCACTCAGTCGTGTCCGACTCTGCTACCCCATGCACAGTAGACAACCAGGCTCCTCTGTCCATAGGATTTTCCAGGCGAGAATAATGGAGTGGGTTGCCATTTCCTTCTCCAGGGGATCTTCCCAACCCAGGGATCGAACCCGGGTCTCCCACATTGTAGGCAGACCCTTTACCATCTGAGCCACCAGGGAAGTCAGGGAAGAAGGGAAGGCAGGTTCAAAGAAGGAGGGAGGGGAAGAGGGCTTCCTATCAGCTGAGAGACAGTAATATCTAATATCCTTTGATTAGAACACTCATTCCCTCTTTCATTCATTCTTCACAACTGTTTATTTAGCACTTGAACACTGGCCTCGTGGGGCTTCCTCTCTAAGGAGTTTATATTGCTATTAATGTTCCAGATGCAGTAACCAGCAAATGATCAGAAATTGACAGCCCCACTGCTGTGTCCTGGAGAGGGCATGGCAAACCACTCCAATATTCTTGCCTGGAGAATCCCATGGACAGAGGAGCCTGGCGGGCTACAGTCCATGGGGTCACAAAGAGTTGGACATGACTGAAGTGACTTACCACATACACACGCACTGTTGTGTCCTCCCATTTCTGACTTGTCTATTCGCAGACATTCCAGATGAAGGACAAAATGTTTTAGAGCCAAGCCAGCCTGTTTTGTCTACTTCTTGCACTGGAGAGCTTGCTGTCTTCTGAGACAGTTCTTTCCTTCTAGAACAAGGCTCACAACTGCCTCCTAGCCCACCCCTCTCCCCGCAACCCCACCACACCACCAGGTCTTAGCATCACCTTCTAGAACAATACATGGCATGGCCGCTCCCTTAACCCTTAGGTGGCCCTGCAGTGATGCACAGAAAATGATGTGACCTGTAGAAACTTCAGGCTTTCCTGGTGGCTCAGAAAGTAAAGAATCTGCCTGCAATGCAGGAGACCCAGGTTTGATCCCTGGGTCAGGAAGCTCTCCTGGAGAAGGAAACGGCAACCCATTCAGTATTCTTGCCTGGGAAATCCCATGGACAGAAGAGCCTAGCAGCTCATGGGGTAGAAACTTCTCATTTCTGTCTCAAAGCAAATTGTTCCAAAACATTATTTTTCAAGCTTATCATGCAGACAGTGCCTTTGATGTATAAAGAGAACATTCAAATAAATAATAAGGACCCATAGCCCAACAGAAAAATAGGCAAATTATTTTTTTCAGTTCAAAGAAAAGATAATTGGTTCTGAAACTTGCGACGCAATGTTCAACTTCACTCTAATAAGAAAAATGCAAATTAAAACTGCATTGAGAAGTCTTTTTTTTTTTCAGTTACTAGATTTGCAGAGTTTGGAAAGTTTGACAACTTACAGTGTGGGTAGGTGTGAGGAAACAGGCACTCACACGTTTTGGGTGGGAGGGCGAGTTGGTATAAACCCTACTTAACAATATCTATCATTATTTTAAATGCACACACCCTTCGATGCAACGGTTTCACTGCCAGGAGTGTCTCCTGCATTCATACCCACAACATGGAAATGATGAAGATACAAGGAAAATCACTGCAGCTTTGCTTCTAAGGACAAGAGATTGGAAATAAATCAAGTGTTCAGTGATAGAGAACTGATTAAATAAACTGGGGCTCGTGCAGACAACAGAATACCGCGCAGCCATAAATAAGAAGGGAGTAGCTCTCTGTATGGCTGTCCTTTAGTTGCTGTCATGTCTGACTCTTTTCGACCTCCTGGACTCCCTGCCAGGCTCCTCTGTCCATGGGCTTTCCCAGGCAAGAATACTGGAGTGGGTTGCCATTTCCTCCCGTTTCCTTCCCAGCCCAGGGATCAAACTTGCATCTCCTACATTGGCAGGCAGATTCTTTACCACTGAGCTACCAGGGAAGCCCAGCTCTCTGTGTACTGATGTGGAATTGTTTCCAGGATAAAGTAATTGGAAAATAGAAAAGCAAGATGCAGAATAATGCACTTTGGATGGTGCTATCCTGTTCTTTAAAGAGGGCAGAGAATGTCTGTGTCTCCGCATGAAATACATAGTTCTGGAAGGATATACGAAACAGGCGATAGTTGTTGTCTCTGAGCTGGAGGAATGTACAGCTGTAAAATATGGAGGAAAAGAAACTCTCTTTTCGTGATGTATCTTAAATATTGTGCCATGAGTATGAATCACAGAAAAACAATTAAAAATATGTTATTGCAGTATTTATCATACTCTACAACCCCATGTGTTTCCGTGTCTACCTGACCTCCCCATCTCCATCTCCAACACATGCACACACACACAGATCTTGATCTTGTGAGGGGGATGGGAAGAACTGGTTGTGACTTATACTCCCTCCTGGAGCCCACCACAGCATCCAACACAAAGCAAGTGCTCAGAGAATCTGAATCCATATTCATAATGACTTCCTTCTCCAAGAAGCCCCCACATAGTCTCACCTCCTGGCATTCCTGCTCTTGTGTGGGCCACTCCCACATGGAATGGAGATGACCTGTGTGACCAGCGTGACGCATCACCTCCTCTCTCCAATCACTCGCTCTAGGGGAAGCCAGCCGCCATGTCATCCGCACACTCAGGCAACCAACCTTATGGGGGGGTCCACGTAGTGAGCTTCTGGGCCTCCTGCCAACAGTTGTATGAGTGAATCATCCTGGAAATGGCTCTTCAGCCCCAGTCAATCCTTCATTTGACTGTAAACCAGGTTTACCTTGCCTGTTTCAGAGAGACCCCAAGCCAGAGCCACTAAGCTAAGCTGCTTCCAGATTCCTGACCACAGAAACTGTGTGAGATAACTGTTTATAATGTTTAAAGCTGTGAAATTTAGGGGCAATTTGTTACACAGCAATGTGTAAATAGTACAGTCAATAGTCTTTATTAAGCATCTAGTAAGTAAAAGATGCTTACTCCTTGGAAGAAAAGTTATGACCAACCTAGATAGCATATTCAAAAGCAGAGACATTACGTTGCCAACAAAGGTCCATCTAGTCAAGGCTATGGTTTTTCCTGTGGTCATGTATGGATGTGAGAGTTGGACTGTGAAGAAAGCTGAGTGCCAAAGAATTGATGCTTTTGAACTGTGGTGTTGGAGAAGACTCTTGAGGGTCCCTTGGACTGCAAGGAGATGCAACCAGTCCATTCTGAAGGAGATCAGCCCTGGGATTTCTTTGGAGGGAATGATGCTGAAGCTGAAACTCCAGTACTTTGGCCACCTCATGTGAACAGCTGACTCACTGGAAAAGACTCTGATGCTAGGAGGGATTGGGGGCAGGAAGAGAAGGGGACAACAGAGGATAAGATGGCTGGATGGCATCACTGACTCGATGGATGTGAGTCTGAGTGAACTCTGGGAGTTGGTGATGGACAGGGAGGCCTGGCGTGCTGCGATTCATGGGGTTGCAAAGAGTCGGACACGACTGAGCGACTGAACTGAACTGAAGGTAAGTAAGTATGTCAGTCGTATCTGACTCTCTGCGACCCCTTGGACTGTAACCTGCCAGGCTCCTCTGTCCATGAAGTTCTCCAGGTAAGAATACTGGAGTGGGTAGCATTCCTTTCTCCAGGGCATCTTCCCAACCAGGGATCTAACCCAGGTCTCCTGCATTGCAGGCAGATTCTTTACAATCTGAGCTATACTGTGCATCCATTCTGTGGGGGAGTACAAGAAAAAAAGACATGATCCTGCCCTCAGGGGAGAAGGCCATGTCCACATTCATCCTTCAACCAACATTTATTGAGCATTTACTATATACCTGGCCCTGTGTGAGATGCTGACTCATAGAATGCTGGCAATTAAACCAGGACAAAGGGGAACTTTCAGGATTGATGGCAATGTCTATTTTAATGGGGTTGAATTTATATAAATGTACAATCCATTTGCAAAAATTCAGCAAATGAACACTTAATCTTATGCAGTTTGTTGTACATATATTTCACATCAAAAATTTGTAAACAAACATTGAACTAATTCACTCTGAAATACTTTTAAAGAGAAACTGATGCACAGCTAGATGGATAGACATGTGATAAAGCAAGTAGAATGTTCATGGTAGATGCAGGTGGTGAGTATAGGGGTTTTGTTGTAAAAGTCTTTCAGTTTTGATGTATTTGGGGGAAGTTTTGCAATAAGAAACTTTACGGAAAGGACCCTCCATAACCATACATACCAATCCTCTCATTTATTAATATTTTAATTACACAAATAAAAACAAATACAGTCTAGTTTTAAAAGCAGAGGAAAGGTCACCATCTCTTTCTCTCTGGTCCCATGTTACACTCTTCTTCAGTGACTATCTCTGTTCTTGTCGTCTGTGTATATAGGTAGACACAAAACAATGTGTTTCCCGTTTGTTTTTGTTTTTTTAAATGAATAATGCTCTCTATACTATTCTGAAAGCATATATTGGGCTCTCTCCATGATAATTCATACACAACGCCTCAGTTTTAAATTGCTGGGTAGGATGTGCCCTCTCATTCAAGATGTGAGTCTCAGAAAGGAGGTCTTTTTTAGGAATAATGAGTTAGGACTGCCAGGAGGCGAGCCTCCTCCCCGGGCTCCAGGCCTGGACTCACCTAGCCGGAGCTCGGCCACCGTGTGAAGACCAGGCTGAGCGCGGGTTGGCGGGCAGGTCCTGCTCTGCCCCGCCCATCTTCCCGCCCATCCCTCCGCCCTTTCGAAGGACCCCCTGGGCTCCGGCGCACCCGGACCCAGGAGGAAGTCCGTGTAGCGCTTCCTCTTTTGTTGGCCTCCGGAGACACGGGGGGAAGGGAGTAGGGTTGTGAAACCGAACTGTCCCCTACCCCTCCTCCCCGGGGGAGATCCATCAGCTGGAGGTGGCCACGCAGCTGGGGGCAGAAAAACAACTCCGTGGACACCCCCTCCACCCCCGTCCCCGTTCCGCTCCGCCACACCCCTGAGCAGGAGGTCGGCTGCCGCTAGGGTATACCTGGGGTAGGTGGGCTTCCAAGACACCCATAGGGCAATCTCCCTGGTCACCCTCATGGAAAAGTCCCAGCTCCTTATCCGGTGCTGCTGCTGCCATCTCCAGCCTCCAGATGTGCCTTCTCTTGCCTAGGGCTTCAGTTCAGTTCAGTTCAGTCGCTCAGTCGTGTCCTACTCTTTGCGACCCCATGAATCGCAGCACGCCAGGCCTCCCTGTCCATCACCATCTCCCGGAGTTCACTCAGACTCACGTCCATCGAGTCCGTGATGCCATCCAGCCATCTCATCCTCGGTCGTCCCCTTTTCCTCCTGCCCCCAATCCCTATCAGCATCAGAGTCTTTTCCAATGAGTCAACTTTTCGCATGAAGTGGCCAAAGTATTGGAGTTCCATTCAGACACCAACAAAAAGAAGGTTTGTGGTTCCTCAAACAGGCCAGTCTTCAGTCTTTGAAAGGCTGTGGTTTCTGTCTGGAGGACCCTTTGCCGTGACCTTCCACTGTTACCCTTTAAACCTCAAAGGATCACCTTCTCCAAGAAGTTCTCCGTGATGCACCCCAGGCAGAGCCAGTGTCCCTCCTACTTGGTTCTACAATGTCATGTGCCTCTCTACCACAGAATTTTCTACTTCTGTGTCTAAGTTGTTGGTCTAAGTTTCTGTCTCCCTAACTGAATTGCTTGAGGGCCAAGACTATCTTGTAAATTTTTGTCCTGGCAGCTCCTGACTGCTTTCGGAGAGATTAAAGGACATGGGCCCTAACCTTGCTCAGGTGAATTAACATAGAGAGAGCTGTAAAACAAGCTTGTAGAAGAGTACAGAGAGTATATTCATTTTTAAAAAATATAACATGGTTATTTTTTTTTACCTATGTGTGCGTGCATGCTCAGTCACTCAGTGGTGGGTGACTCTTTATGACCCTGTGGACTGTAGCCTGCCAGGCTCCTCTGTCCATGGAATTCTCCAGGCAAGAATACTGGAGTGCGTTGCCTTTTCCTCCTCCAGGGAATATTTCCCACCCAGGGATCGAATCCACATCACCTGCAGCTTCGGCATAGGCAGGCGGATTCTTTACCACTGTGCCACCTACCTATATTTGTATGTAAATATGTAAAGAAAAGCCTGGAAGCTACACAAAGTAAGTCCTTAATAAATATTAATAGAATTAATCAATGAATGGGTTTGGATCCTAGGCACTGCCATTCATTTCATCATTCTATTTGTTTCCTTCATTCAGTTTCTCCATCTATAAAACAGTGTACATGAATAGTATCTGCATGGAACATGCCAAAAAAATGTAGAAAAGATAGACAACAAACAGGTTAACATAGATATGTATTAGAGTGCCTGGTGGTGACAAGTTCCCTGGAGAAAAATAAGCCAGGGCAGGGGCGGAGGTGGGCTTGGCGGGGGCAGCTAGAGAAGATGGAGACTGGAGGAGTTTTTTAAGAAGGACCTTCTAGGGGCTATTGTGAAGTTCTCATGGGCTAACCTTCTCAGTTTTTCATTTGCCTCTCTTGGAAAATGAGGGCAACAGTGACCTCCTGCCTGGGAGGGTGTAGCTGTGAAACGAACACTGGCTACTTGGCAACTAAAAGGGGAAATATCTGGGCCCTGAAATAATCATTGTGGCTCTCTTCCCCATCCCCTATCCTGCTTTGAATGTAGAACAATCAGCAGTTCCCAAAGCATTTGAAATAAATAAAATGCAAATATTCCTGGAAATAGGAAAATATGTTTCTGAAAGAGCAGCCCTCTGGCCCTCTGTAAAGTGAAGCCTGCGTTGTTCTGCAAGACTGAGCCTTGTGTCATGTCCCACCATCAGCATCTCTCTCTCCCTGCTCTTCAGTCTCCAGGGCACACTCACCAAGTTTGTGTAGTTGCTTGTACACCAAGTTTGTGTACAAGCTTTTGGAGGCACACTGGAGGCTCAGAGACCTGGGTTCGAATTTGTTCTTGGCTGTGTGACCTTGGACAAGTGTCTTTACTCCTCTGAGCCATCCTCTTATAATCATCCCTGTTTCAAGGAGATTAAATGAGATGATGTAAGTGAGGGCACAGTAATGAACTTGACATGCAATGATTCAGTGACCTGGTGAGGTCAGCGCTCTTACCATTCCACTTCACAGATGAAGAAGCATGGACAGAGAGGAGTTGAGTAACTTGACCAACGTCACAGCTAGTGAGAAGCAGTCAGTCCAGCCTCAGTGCCTTTGCTTCCATCATTCTTGCCCTGCTGGCCCCAGTGTCAAGTGCACAGACAGAACCTTTTGGGACTCTTCATCCCCTAAAAATCCTACCCAGCTCAACTCTATCTTGTCCATGAAATCTCTGATATTTTAAATGACTTTACTTTTGAATAATTAATATTATTTTTTGAATAATTAACGTATTCAGGTGGTTCAAAATTCGAGAGTACCAAGGGTATACTAGGACCAATAAGCCTCCGCCTCTCCTCTCTCATCCAGCTACATAGTTCCCTTCCCTGGAAGAAACCACAGGAGCTGCTTCTTACGTGTGCCCTTCCTGACTCAGTCCAGGCATGTGCTGGTACATTCCCATATCTTGTTTTCTTGTTCCACACACATAGAAAAACATAATTGAAGCTGTTGTGCACCTCGCTCCCCTCCACTTACACACTTGTTCCCTATTAGTACATAGAACTTTCTTCATTTTAAAAAAGTATTATTGAATTAATTAGAATCCACATAGTCATCCATTTAAATGTACAATCGAGTAATATTTCATATGTTCTCAGAGTTGTGCAGCCATTAAGACATTTTCGTTACCCACTCCCCCCCACAAAAAGCCCTGTACCCATTAGCAGTCAGTCCTTGCTTCTTTCCACTCCCACCCTAGACAATCACTAACCTACTTTCTATTTCTGTAAATTTGCCTATTTTGGATATTTCATAGAAATGGAATTATACAATGTGTGATATTTTGTGACCAACTTCTTTCATGTAACAAATATTCAAAGTTCATGTGGTACATATATCAATGCTTCATACCATTTTATGTTCAAATAATAGTCCATTGAATGGATATAGCACATTTTATTTATCCACTGATGGACATCAGAGTTGTTTCCACTTTGGGGCTATTATGAATAATGCTGCTATGAAAATTTCATTTACAAATTTTGGTGTAGACATACATTTCAATACTTTTTGGTAGACACCCTGGAAGTGGGACCACCTGGAAGTGGGTTCCATGGTAACTCCATGTTAACTTCTTAAGGATCTGCCACACCACTTTCCAAAGGGGCTGCACGGTTTTACATTTCCACCATGATATGTGAAGGTTCTAATTTCTTCGTGGTCTTATCAGCTGTTGCTATTATGTGTTTATTCTTATCAGCCATTCTAATGGATGTGAAATGGCATCTCTTTGTGGTTTAATTTGTAGTTCCCTAATGGCTAAGTGTTTTTATGTGCTTATTAGCTACTTGTATAGCTTCTTTGGAGAAATACCTATTTAGATCTTTTGCCCACTTTTCAAGTATGTTGTCTTTTTATTATTGAATTATGTTGCTTAAATATTTAGGCTACCAGTACCTTATCAGATGTATGACTTGCAAATATTTTCTCCCTTTCTGTGTGCTGTCTTTTCATCTTCTTGATTGTATCATTTGCAATACAAGTTTTTACTTTTGATGAAGTCCAATTTATCTATTTTTTCTTTTATCTCTTATGCCACATCTAAGATTGCTTTGTCTAACCTAAGGTCGTGAAGATTTAATTCTAAGAGTTTTATAGTTTTGGGTCATACACTTAGTTCTATGATCCATTTTGAACTAAATTTTGTGGGTGGTGTGAGGTAGGGGTTCAACTTAATTATTTTGCATGGGGATATCCAATTGTTCCAAAACCGTTTGTTGAAAAGACTATTCTTTCTTCCCATTGAATTGTCTCAGCACCCTCATTGAAAATCAATTGGCAGTCAATGTGAGGATTTACTTTTGGACGCTTAATTCTGTTCCATTGATCTATAGTTCTACCTGTATGCCAGTAACCACACTATCTTGATTACTGTAGTTAAGTTTTCAATTAAAAAGAGTGAGTCCTTCAGTGTTTACTTTTTCAAGATTGTTTTGGCTGTTCTGGGTTCCTTGCATTTCTATGCAAATTTTAGGGTGAACTTGTCTATTTTTATTTTTTTAAAAAGATACCTGGGGTTTTGATAGGGATTTGGTTGACCATTTTGGGGAGTATCACCATCTTAATATTAAGTCTTCTAGTCCACAAAGGGGATGTCTTTTCCATCCCATGAGATGACTTTATTTAGGTCTTCTTAAGCTTCTTTCAAAAATGTTTCTTGGTTTTCCAAGTATCTTGCACTTCTTTTGTTAAATTGATTCCCAAGTATTTTATTCTTTTCATTAATATTGTAAGCACAATTGTTTTCTTAGCTTTATTTTCAGTTTGTTGATTGCCAATGTGTAGAAAGACAATTAGTTTTTAAACATCCTTATTCCTTTGACAACTGCTGGGCACTCCATTATTGTATTATCATTTTTCCCCAGTCCTCAAATGACAGGCATTTAGCTTATTTCCAGTTCTTTCCTGGTAAAAAGTGGTGCTGCAATGACTTTTCCTGTGCATATCCATGAAGTTTAAGGCATCTGAAAATGATTGAGAAAAGACCTACAACTGTTGATTGCCACTACCCTGGCCCGTGCCACCATCATCTCGCCTTTGGAGCATAGCCTCAGCCTGCTGATTGGCTTCCCTGCTTCCCTTTGGTCCCTCTAATTCATTCTCCTCCAAGCAGCCAGAGAGATCCCATTAAAATACAAGCCAGTTGTGGCTTATTCCTCTGCTCAGTTCAGTTTAGTTCAGTCGCTCAGTCGTGTCCGACTCTTTGCGACCCCATGAATTGCAGCACGCCAGGCCTCCCTGTCCATCACCAACTCCCAGAGTTCACTCAAACTCACTTCCACCGAGTCAGTGATGCCATCCAGCCATCTCATCCTCTGTCGTCCCCTTCTCCTCCTGCCCTCAATCCCTCCCAGCATCAGAGTCTTTTCCAATGAGTCAACTCTTCACATGAGGTGGCCAAAGTACTGGAGTTTCAGCTTCAGCATCATTCCCTCCAAAGAAATCCCAGGGCTGATCTCCTTCAGAATGGACTGGTTGGATCTCCTTGCAGTCCAAGGGACTCTCAAGAGTCTTCTCCAACACCACAGTTCAAAAGCATCAATTCTTCGGCGCTCAGCCTTCTTCACAGTCCAACTCTCAATCCATACATGACCACAGGAAAAACCATAGCCTTGACTAGACGGACCTTAGTCGACAAAGTAATGTCTCTGCTTTTCAATATGCTATCTAGGTTGGTCATAACTTTTCTTCCAAGGAGTAAGCGTCTTTTAATTTCATGGCTGCAATCACCATCTGCAGTGATTTTGGAGCCCAAAAAAATAAAGTCTGACACTCTTTGCACTGTTTCCCCATCTATTTCCCATGAAGTCAGAACCCTCCAATTGCTCCCAACCTGTGTCAATTAAAGTTTAATATCAGGATGTTCATGGCCTTATAGTCTGACCTCACACCCTCTCCAACATCCTCTCCATCATTCTCTTCTGTGCCCATTCTATTCCAACTACACTGACTTCCTTGTGTTCCTTAAACACATCAAGTGCAGTCACACCTCAGGACGTTAGCCTTTACCATTCCTTCTGCCTGGAACACATTTCCCCAGACTATTCCGTTACTCACTCCCCCAATTCAGCAGGTATCTGCATACATGCTCCCTCTTCAGAGAGGGCTTCCCTGCCACTCCATCTTGGGTCACACCATCACTCCTTCCCCACCCCTACCAGCTTGCCGCTTGCTTTGCTTTATTTTTCTTATAATCCTTACCATCCTCAGACATAAGATGTCAGTTGACTCTCACAATGATTCACTGATGTAAATACTATTACTATTCCCACTTGACAGATGAGGAGATGGGCTCCGAGAGGTAACTCAGTATGTGCAAGATCACTGAGCTGATAAATGGCAGTGTCGGGATCTGAACTCCAGTCTGACTCCAAAGATGCAGTATTTAGCACCATTTCGTGTGGTCAGCTATATTCCCTATGACAATGAATGAATGAATGCCTGAGTAGACAAAATGTTTGCTATCCCAAATACTAGCAAGGTAGTGTTTTGGGGTAAAATTTGTAATTGTATCAATGTTCTTTCATGCTAATATGACTTAGAGGGGAAATATTTTTTTAATCACAAAGAACAACAATACAAAATTGACAAGGACATGGTAAAACTGGAAACCATGGTGATTCCCATCACTGGTGGGAATGCAAGGTGGTATAATTACCTTGAAAACCACTTTAGGTTTGTATTATAAAGTTACCGACCCAGGGATCAAATCCAGGTCTCCTGCATTGCAGGTGAATTCTTTACTGTCTGAGCCACCTCGTGGGAAGCTTAGTTAAACATGTAATTACTATATGATCCAGCAATTCCAGTCCAAACCATTTAACCAAGAGACATGAAAATGTATCCATGCCAAGACTTGTACATGAATGTTCATAGCAGCTTTATTCATGTAACAGAAGCAACCCAAATATTCACCAGCAAGTAAATGAATGAACAAATAGTGATACATTTGTGTTATGGAATACTACTCAGCACAGTAAAAGGAAAACATATTCTAATATGAAAAAAACGTGGAAACTCTTAATATGTGAGTAAAATGAAGGCCCATTTTACTCACAAAAAGAAACATATTGTATGATTGCATTTATGTGAAATTCTAGAAAAGACAAAGTTAATCTATAGTGACAACAGCCAATTTTTACCTTTGGAAATGAGTGGGGAAGTTGAATGTATCAGGGTATAAAGTAACTTATTGGAGTGATAAAAAAAAACTTTATATCTTGATTAGTGTGGTAGTTACATGGATGTCTACAGTTGCCAAAACTCATCAAGCTGAGTATTTTAAATGGTGCATTTTATTTATATTATGCTGCAGTAAAGTTGATAGGGGCTTTGGGAACACATACACGATTTTCATTGCAGCATTACTTTAATAGCAAAAAAAGAAATTGGAGAAATTGGCTATTAAAAGGAGAATGTTTCTGCTATCACTGGTCCTTTGCCATCAGAATGGCAAACTCAGAAGATGTGGCTGATGCTGGCAACAACACTCTAACATCCTCAGAACCTGCATCTGTCTTCTTAGAGGCTCTCTCTGGTGACTAGAGCATGCACGGGGCAGGCCAGAAATGTTGGAGCATTAATGTCCAGCCCCACCCGGAGCAGCCATGGGGTTGCAAAGTGTCAGACACTATATAGTGACTAAATAGCAGCAGGAGCAGCCCTCATCCAATGTCTGACAGGAGCTGGTGTATAAATGCCCGGACTACCTCATGTCTCAGGTGGGATAACTCTGTGGGTTCACTCCCCAGGCATGATTGAGCTCCAGGAGCCCCCAGTTGGAGCTTGCTAGGTCATGCTTTCTTGAGTGGCTTTCCTCCCTTCTCGTTCACCCACTCCTTTACCCGTGTTTTCTGCACCTTCTAAACAACCAACTTTCACTTTAATCTGTGTCTAGGGTCTACTCCTGTGGGACTCAAATTAAGACCAGCAGACAATACCTAAGGTACAGTCAAGATATGGGGAAATGGTGGAGAAGAATCCAAGCAGCAGCCATTTGGTAAGTTTCGGTCATTCTTGGCAAAGCCAAGTCTTAATAAAATGCTCACGTAGGTTCATAAGGGGACTCATATCAGGATGTTTACAGTGGCACTGTTTATGGTAGGGTGAAGCTGTGTGCCATCTGGGTGTCTGTGACTAGCGGAATGGGTAAATAGACTATGGGGAATATAGACAATGACCTTCAGTAACATGGCTAGATATGAATAGTATCTAGTGATGGAGTGGGAAAAAAAAAGTTAAAAATTTAGGTACTATCCAAGAAAATTAAACACACAATTAAAACAATATCTGCCTTTTAAAAGGCCATACATGTATTTAAGTACATAAACCAAACACATAAGAGCAGGGTCATTATCTTTCTCATTCATGGTTTGGTCCCCCTCCATCACCACCTGCCATCCCCCCCACCCCCACCACAGGGGACCTTTGGTCATGTCCGGAAACATTTTTGGCTATCACAACTGAGGAATGGGGCTGCTACTGGCATCGAGTGGATGACATCTGGGAATTCTGTTCAACCTCCTGCTATGCACAGAACAGCTCCCCACAACAAAGAATTTCAGGACCTAAATGTCAATAGTGGGGCTGCCCAAGTGGCTCCATGGTAAAAAAAAATCCATCCGCAGGTTCCACCCCTGGGTGGGGAAGATCTCCTGGAGGAGGAAATGGCAACCCACCCCAGGATTCTTGCCTGGATAATCCCATGGACAGAGGAGTCTGGCAGGCTTACAGTCTATGGGATCACAAAGAGTCGAACAAGAATGAGCGACTGAGCAGGCACGCAAATGTCAATCAATAGTGCTGAGGCTGAAAAGCCCTATGTAGCTCAGCCCCAGCATAGTGAATAAACGAGTGAATGAGAGACGGTGGGGGCCTGAACTGACTGGTAGTGGGTGGGACTACAGAGACACTGTAGTGTTTCTATACATTTTTGGAGGTGTGTTCAGCAGGATTTAGGGTGACAGTCCACTTCCAGGAGGAGATGGGCTCTGCCCTTGTCTGGCCCTGCACACCTCTCATTCATCTGCAGCCTCAAACTGTACCCTCCAGCACCACTTACTGCCCCCTTAGTTTTCAAGCTCCTCTGAGCTATCGGGAAACTGGCCAGGAGTGAGTCAGGCTGGTTCCTGCGGGAAAAAACTTTGCATGGAGTTTGAATAGCCAGGGCCTGAGGAATGGAAACCGCAGACCACAGAAGAGCTGGGAAGGCTGGGACACAGCGTTGGGGAGGGGACTGGGCTAGAAGGAGGCGATTGGAATGGTGGGGAAATGAATCGGAATGCTTGGGGGAGGGGGGGTACAGTCCTGTGAGAATGAGGAAGGTAGGGTTAGGATCCTCCCAAACCGGTTTGGAATCCTTTGATATGTGGGATCAGAAACCTGGAAAGCAGGGGTTGAATCTTTGAATGGGCTGGATTAGAATCCTGAGGGGAGAGGAGGATTAAAATCCTATGTGAACAGGTTGGGATTACCCAGGAGCGAGATTAGAATAGAATCCCTAGGATTAGGGTAACAAATCTTGAGGGCTGGGTTAGAATCTTTTTATGAAAAAGACTAGGATCCTTCACTTGCCGGATTAAAATCCTTGGGGCAGAATTAGAAACCTCTGGTAGACGAGTTTAAAATTCCTTCATAGGTGAGATTCAAAATCCTTTGGGGCAGAATTAAGATCTCAGGAGGAGAAGATGGGGTGCTGGGGTTCTCGAGAGGGTGGGGTTTAGAATCATTTGGGACAGGGTTAGGGCACTGGAAGGCAGGATTAGAATACATTGGCGGAGGTGTTAGTTTATTTGGGGATTAGGACCTTGGAAGCACCGGTTAAAATTCTTGGGGGCGGGGTTATTGCCCTTCGGGGATGAGGTAAGGATTCTTGGAGGCAGGGTTAGAAGCCTTGGATGGGCGGTGTTTAAAAAAATCCTTAGGCAGCGGGATTAGGATCTTGAGAGGTGGGGACAGAGATTGGAGTCCCTGGGGTGGGGTCAGAATCTTCGGGGCGGGTTTAGGACACTTGGGGGCGGGGTTAGCATCGCCCCGGGCGCGGCTAAGGCGCCCAGATGGTCTGTGGGGCGCCACCGAGTCCCTGGTTCCGGCCGGGACGCACCGCCGAGGCGTAGGGGCGAGTGGAAGGGGACAGTTCAGCGCCAGAGGGCCCCTCCCCCAAAGACGCACGGCACCGAAGAGCCCCAGCCTCTTCTTGAAAGCCAATTCATCTTCCCCTAGCTCTCAAGCGCCCCGGGACCCCGGGGACTGCCGAGCTGGGGGGGCGCTCGAGCTGCGAGGATCCGGGCTGCCCGCCGGAGGAGGAGCGGGCGCCCAGGTGAGTGCTTCGGACTCGGGGGTCAGGGGACACCGGCCCACGAACTTGGCCTGACGGTCGGGTCTTCGGGCTGCTGAGGGCACCCAGGGTGGTGAGTTGCGTAGGCTGGGGCGCAGCGGAAAGGAACCGTCGGCGGAGCGGCGGAGCGGCGGCGGGATGCGGGGACCGACCCGCGGGGGAGGATGTCCAAATGAACAGCCGAATGGCCCGGCTGCAAACCTGGGAACGCAGGAGGGTGACTTTCTGCCTGAGCTGCCACTTCCCTAGGCCGTCCAGGTTCCTCTTCAGCAAGAGACAAAAAAAAGGGCTTCAAGGAGCCTGTGAGGGGAAAAGCCCTTACTGTTCCTGCTGGGGCTGGGTGACGGTCACGGTCACGGTCACGGCGGCTTGGCAGCCATGGTGGGGAAGGGGACAGCTGGCCGTCGACGTGACAGCGCGAGCCCCACCCAGGCAGGGCTGCAGCTGGGTCGGTTCGCTCGCTGAGCTCCCTCCTCCTCCCAGCTGCGTCCTGATACCCAGGCGGTCTAGGTCGGACCCTGAAACCTCCTGGACAGATCACAGGAGGATGCCTGGCCCCTCATTTTCCTCCTGTGAGACTTTGGACAAGTCACTCACTCTCCCTCTTTAAATTCCAATTTCCTCATCTGTCAAAGAGGGCTATTAGGTCTGTCTTCCAAGATTGCGATGAGATAGAGTATATTAGAGGTCATGTAAGTGAGTTTGGGCCTCCCAGGTGGCGCTAGTGGTAAAGAACTGCCTGCCACTGTAGGAGACATGAGACCTGGGTTTGCTCCCTGGATCAGGAAGATCCCTGGAGGAGGGTGGAGGAGGGCATGGCAACCTACTCCAGTATTTCTGCCTGGGGAAGCACATGGACAGAGGAGCCTGGCAGGCTGCAGTCCACTGGGTCGCACAGAGCCGGACACGACTGAAGCGACTGAGCGTGCACTCAAATGACAGTTTAGTGCAGTGGCTAAGCAAGGGGTTTGGGGTGGGCAACCTGCCTGTTGGACCTTGAGCAGAGGATGTGGCCATTCTGTGCCTCCGTTTCCACAGCTGTAGAATGGGGATATTTGAAATAATGGCCACCTCAGAGGATCTTTTTAAAAATGCATTTATTTATTTATTTGACCGCGCTGGGTCTTAGTTGCAGCATGTGGGATCTAGTTCCCTGACCAAGGATCAAACCCATGCCCCGTGCATCGGGAGCTCAGAGTCTTAGCCATTGGACCACCAGGGAAGTCTCCATAGGGTTGTTTTGAAGATTAGATTGAGTTACTGACAGGTCTAACTGCTTATTGCCTAACAGGTCTAACTGCTTAATATCCATTAACAACAGTCATACCTATTACACGGAGAAGGCAATGGCACCCCACTCCAGTACTCTTGCCTGAAAAATCCCATGGATGGAGGAGCCTGGAAGGCTGCAGTCCATGGGGTCGCTGAGGGTCAGACACGACTGAGTGACTTCACTTTCACTATAGCTATTACAGTCTAGCCTGGTGGTTCTCAAACTTAAACAGTACATAAGAATCACCTGGAAAGCTTGTTGAAACACAGATTTTTGGTGTCTTGACCCCAGAGTTTGTGATTCAATAGGTCTGGCACAGGACCTAAAGTATTTTTATTCCCGGATGATGCTGTTGCTGCTGGTTCAAGGCCCACACTTTGCGAACCACTTTGGCCAGCACAGAGAAAGGCCTCAAAAGATATCAGTTCTCATCACTGCTTTCTCTGCACTATCCTTTTTTTTGGGGGGGGGGGGTGTTAAATACAGAAAAGTGAAGAGAGCAATATACTAAATATCCCAGGAACCCGCCACCCAGAATTAACAAATGTTCCCATTTTGTCACGTTTGTTTCAGTTTTTTTGAAAAATAAAATT